>NC_134043.1:41411881-41726310 GCF_965140245.1 Athene noctua | reverse complement strand
ATGTAGTAATTCTCCCTGTTTTAGGAAAAGACCTTTCTTCTATGTCAGTCACTCCAGCTGTCAAGTCAGAGAACTACCAGGTGGTTGCTTTCTCCCCTTTCCCCAAACCTCCCATCCCCAGTAGTTTCCTCGATGTATTCCTGTCTTGCTGAAGTTGTTTGCCATACTCAGTTCTGTGGTTTCCATCATATGTTCTTACATGTGGTAGCTCGTGCAGCCTTGGCTCCTTCAGCTTCTACATAGAACTCAAAGCTCCAGCTTCAAGTTCCCAAGCTGTGCCTGGGCTTGATCTTGTCACGCTCATGCATGTGTAGTTCTGCCCCACCGCAGTGGTTCTGTGGAGCTTTTGGCGGTGTGATTATCAGGTAGACTTCCTTCTTTACTCTCTCTTTGATTTCTGCAGCTTCTGTCTTCTAGAGGTTTCTGGCTACCTGTGCTCGCTGAGGATTTTTGATGTCTTCCTTTGTTGTTCGCTCTCCAGATCTTATAGTAAGCTCCCTAGCAACCTCTTCCCTCTCAAACAAGCATGACCCATTATGATTTTTGTGTGTTCTCTATTATAACAAAGCTTTGGGCAGAAGTAAGGCTTGGGCAGGCAACTGTATGTGGAGCCTGAAGGAATGAATGTGTCAAGTGGGAACGCGGGCAGTGCGAGGTGTGGCTCGGCTGCTCCCTCTGAAATTGGATTTCAACAATTTCAGACCCTAATCTGAAATGCGATTACAGCCTGGGTCTGCAGCGCTGCTGAGCTTTTTCTTCTCACCGGACAGAGCCAGATACCCTCTGACCCATAGCTGGTTGCTTCCTTTTAACAATGCAGTGGGCATTACAATAAGAAGTAGAGCTCACAGTCAGCAGTTACTAGTGTTTTTTTCTAGCTTCTTTCTATGTGGTTTTCCTCTGCTACAATCACAGAAATTAAGAAAAAACCCAAGACTTCTCTCTCTCTTAATAATCCAAACCCAGCCTTGTAGAGCTTCTAATTTTGGATGCTGCTTCAAAACCATAGCAGAGAACACTATCTTAAGTACAGATCTGAATATTATATGTGATGTTTAGAAGTTCCCAGGGGACAATAAGCATGACTGAATGATGGGAAAAAAAAAAAATTTACCTTTAAGTACAAATGCTCAGAGAGGATTTGTTTTTTTTCTGGTGCAGCTAAAGTTGAAAAACTAATGAAGTGTAGGGGGCTAGCAGCAGTGGCTGTAGGAATCACTTGTATTTTAGAACAGTTTCAGTACAAATAGTGTTAATTCAGTCGTCTTTATGCTGTTCTTCCAATATGGCTTGTTTTGTGTTTTTGAAGGAGAACTTTAATCCTGGTATTTCTTTAAAGCCTTCAGTATCTTTTTAAAGATTGCCACAGAATTTCCCAATTTACAATAACTGCAGTTTTTCAGCATATTTCTGTCAGGAAATGGGACAAGACTGGCACTCACTTAGTGTTTTACTGATAATGTGAAGTCTGGAGGGTTTTGATCATTATGAAAAACTGTGTGTAGTTTCTTGTGTGTGTAGTGTATCTGACTGAAGGATATATGAAGTTGTCTCAGACTGACAGAGTGTAGGCTGAACTGGGTATTTGGATAGCAATAATAATAATTTGGATAAATCTTGTTTTTTTTAATGTAAGTAATTGAACATAATATTCTAAGTTAATCGACCAATAAGAAAGTAAGATCTCTGGAGCAATCCAGAGGTTAATGTATTGTTGAATATATATTTTCATAATGAAGTAAAAAAGATCAATGTGTTGTTTAAGTATGTTATTCTTATATAGTATACTATAGTTCCTGTTGATATTAATCTAAAATATAGATTTATAAATATTCTACATAAGTGCAGCAATACACTGATGTATTTCAACAGTGAAAGAGTTAGCAATAAAGGACTTAAAATTAATTCCGAGTGCATAGTGGCCTGCTGCCAAGGCTATTTAGCAACAGATGTGGCTGAAATAGATACCAATAGTCTGTTTGGGATCTCTAAAGTAAGACATCTGTCAGTCTATCGGTCAGTCAGGAATAATGGAAATGGGAACTGGCTGTTACAAAATCTGCATTACTGAAGTTCCACGTTGGTCAAATTCAAAGCTTTTGATTCAACTTCTGATGTGTAGAGAACATAATTCGTCTATGTGGCTTATCTATTGTCCAAATAGGAAAACTATTTTTAAGGAAGAGATATAAAAATAAATAATATGAGGTGTAATTGAGAGTGAGATGTACATGTATCACATCAATATATGGCTTTAGGATGTCTGAAGGAAGAAAGCATGCAGTTTTAAACTATCCCTTGGTGTCTAAACTTGACTCTTAAATCTTTTTCAAGGAAGTCCATAAAATTAATGTCTTTTAGATAAATGCTGCATGAAACTGTGAAAGAATTTAGGAATTTACAACTTTTTGTGAAAAACTAAAAATATTTAAGGAAATGCGCTATACTATTTAAAGATCTCAAAATTTGTTCTTTATTTCAGGTGACTTTTAGCCATAATGTCCTGATTCTTTGGGTAGCTTTTACTTTTTAGCAGCAAATCAGTTCCTGGCTAATTGTTTGTGGAACAGTTTACGGTGTTTCATTCTTTCTGGTGTTTTTCTTGTATTTCACATGTTTATGCACCTCTCTGCTTGTGTTGAAAGGGATTAACGTATCCTGGGCGTCTGATAGTGGCTTTTGTATGTGCTTTAATTCTCTACCTCCAAAGAGAGAGATCAGCTATTTAAATCTTTGTTCCAGAAAACAGATCTTGCAAATTGTATTTTAGAGTGTTTGGGTTTGCATACATGTTGAGTTGCGCATGCATTAGCTGGATTCTGAAGATACATGAATTTGAAATAACAGTATTTATTTAGCTTTCACACTACGTGTTCTTCATGGCCTTTTCTTTTTGATGGAAAACTGTGTCTATTGATGTTGTGGTTTGCGTTATCTTAAAGCTGTTGTAGGCCATAAACCAGCAAGATTTAACTTGCCTAAAGGTGATGGGTTTTGGTTTTGTGGTTGTTTTTTGTTTTTTTTTTTTTTTTTTCCCTTTGTTTCTCCTGTTGTGCTATGTAATAACTAGGCTTTGCCATGTACTGTTATTATAGATAAGGCGATGTTCTGCTTTATTCACCTCCTCTGCCTGGCTGGCAAGTGAGGGACAGTGGCTGGCTGGGCGCTTGGCGTGTTATGCATCATCAGGCAGTTGGCACACCAGTAACAAGCCAGACGTAGCTGGTGCTGGTTTTTGGCTGCTGAGCAGGCCAATTGAAGAAAGATAAGTTGGAATCAAGGAGAGATCAAGAATACTGTGGTGGGGGTGAGCTGATATGTTAAGGGAGTGTAAGGGTTTTGGTGAAGTGCCATATAGATGTGGGAGGGATTTGTGGGTACTGTGGAGAGGGGTATTAGTGAACGGAGGGGAAACTGAAGCTGTTGCTGGGCAGATAGACTTGCAGGGTGGTGCTGTAGTGCCTGAGGTATGTGTGGTACAGGGTAAGGAAGATACTGGAAAGTCAGGGGAGACATAAGGTGATGAGGTAAAGAGAGTTAGTATACAAGTTTGTTAGTTATTCAACTGCCTTAATTTTCCTGTTCATAGAAAAATTGCCAACCCTTGACGATGCTTTCTGTGCAAAGGTGTGCAAGAGTAAATTAATGGTCTTATATAGCATGATGGAAAGAATCCAAATGCGTATACTAAAAAAAATTTGATATGATAATCAATCTTTGATGTCCGTGCTAGTGCTATTTTCATGTCTGTGATAGTGTTAGAGAGCTGAGTCCCTTCCTCAGTGTAGATTACTGTTATTTTTTAATCACTAAAATGAGTATGCAGTCAAATCCCTTATCTAAGTATAAATCTTGTATCTCAGTTTCTGAATCATCCTGTTCCTCATCCTTTGAGGAACTACTGGGGTTTTCTATTCGTCTTTCATACTCTAGATGCTGCTGTAATCTTTTCACGGTTGTCATTTTACTATATCATCCCTAAATCTGTATCCCTCCACTATGCACCTTTATGTCTTTTATGTTGTGTCTAATGTTGCCAATTTACCTTGATTTTTGAGTGTAGTTTACTGGAAAATGTGTGGTTTCTTTCAAGTAATCGGTTATGTTTAGAAGTCCAAGAAACGACATAATTCCTGATTTTTTTTTTTTTTTTTTTTCCCTTGTAATGGCTACAGCAAACAAATGCAAAATCTGATGGGTAGCTTGGCCATTCAGAGTCTGAGACTACTACCTACGTTGTTTGTCTGCAGCTGTTTCTCTCCTTGGGCTGTGTGTAGGATGTGGTTCTGTAGCACCTTGTGTGGGATAGTTGTGGGGATCATGGTGCCTGATGCAGTCTTCTGTTACGGTAAATCCATACAAGCTTGCTTCCATAGTTGTAACTGTTCGTGGTAATAAATGGGTTAGAATTCAGAATATTATGTTCTTTTGCGTTTTCTTATTTTGTATCTTGGCAAAAGACATACTCAGATTAAGGGATTTCTATATTTTACAGTTAGAAAATAAAAATAAAGCAGGAAAGTCTGTCATCTGCTCTGGTTGGAGTCAAAATAAACAAAACTTAGAGAAACATTTTTTCTTTCATTGTAGATATCCTGTTTGTTAACTGTGTATATTATAAAAGCAGCAGGTAAATAATAGATGTTACAATTATGCAAAACCCAAACAAATCAGGTATTAGATAGAAGGAGTCCCTTTTTGTTTGCTTTTTCATTTGGGTATGGCCAACTATATGATGCATTGCCTTTAGACGCAAGTTTTTACTTCCATACACATAGTACTCTAAAAATATTATTATCCTTCTTAGACCATTTATGAAAAAGCCTAAATGGCTGAAAATTTGAGAACAGAGACCTGAAGAATTGAGAAGTCTTTGTGACCATTAGTGGGTCGTGGAACTAATGTTTTCCTTAAAGGAAATCAGTGGTCTTGGGTTTTATGACTTATGTTGTGACAGTATGTGCAGACAAAAAACCATAATGTGTTGAGTATCTGATACATGTATTACCATATTGCCATAAGGAACTGCTATTATGTTAGACACCAACTGATTTTGTGATAGTGTTGGATTTCTCTCACATATGCTTATGTTTTTGTACAGATGATCCTTTAGGAACATCTGCTAGTTTTGTGGTGGTATCTGCTGTTTCCTTTCAAAATTTGACCTTTTTGTCATTTACTACTGGGACTGCTATAGAATTGCATTATCCTAAGATCCTTTTCTAAGTTGATTCCCGTCTCTAGACGTTAATTGTCAATTTTTTGAGTTACTTGTGTTTCACCGTTGTCTGACATACTAGAGAGTTGAGTGCAACTGTAAAGTTAATAGATTAACCTTTTAAAATACAATTTAATGTGGTGGGTTTTGTTTTTTTGTTTGTTTTTTTTTTTTAACTGCTAGCTTGAAATAAGCAACTAGAACATCCTCCTTCCAACTGTTTAGGTGGTCTCAAAAATACTTGCATCTACGGACTAAATGTGAGGATGGTATTTCTCAAACTATTTCATTAGGGAAGAAGTTTTGGAATTCCCTTCTTGCTGTTTATAAACCCTTTCCCCTTTATTTGGAGTGCAGATAGTATCCTTTGAACAGTGATACCTGTTTAGAATCACATCTTTAAGTGTAGCTGAATAAGTGAAAATGCATGCACGATTGAAATAGTTGTGTAACGTGGGATTCCAACTGGCAAGGAAGTCATGACTCTGTAAATTCAACCAAAAAAAAAAAAAAAGTTTTTTTAGCATGTTGGGAACTTCTTGGATGAATTACCAAGACATAATATGTCTTTATATATGTCTTTATATATAATAATATCTTTCACATATAGATGTTGTCTGGGTAACTAGATTTTATGTAGTTACAATGAAGAGTTGAAGACATCTCTATTTCCTATTTCTGCAGTCTGGCTGAGCATAGAAATCCTTTTTGTAGGACTTTACTATCAAAATGTTTTGCTGTGGCCTTCTGCAGGAAAACATGGTATGTTGATTTTTTTGTAATATGGAAAAGTGGCTAATTATTTTGTTTCCAACATAAGATGTATACTTGTATAAAAATAGTAGTTACTTTCACATAATACTGTTCATGGTTTTAAAAGTTTAGTGTGTATTTAAGCATGCATGAGACTTAATATTTTGAAAAATAATTAGGCTTCTGGTATTTCTTTAGCTTAATTTCTTAAGTGTTCTCAACCAGTTCTACCTTTTTTACTCCAAACTGTATTAATTCCAAAAGGTGATTTTGAAATTAAAAGTAATTGACTTCATATTTTTCAGTGACAATGCCACTACAGGAAAAAAAACAGTTCATTTATTTTAAAATGAGTTTGTGACTTTCTTGTCACATGAACACGTGTTTTGTTTTTATCAGTGTGAAGATTAAAAATGCACTTTGGAATGGGAACATTTTGCTTCCTGTAAGGTCTCAAGGTAACTGTTTTCCTATTCTGTTTTCTTATGGAGCCATAACCCACCCTTCCTCCCTCTCGCTGCCCCCCATCCCCTCCTCCCCCTGCCAGGTAAGTTCAGCGGAGCAACAAGAAATGTCCCACAAACCTCTAAGTTTTATGATACTAGAATTGCCAATATTACCAGGTCTTCTGTGGAGAAGAATCAGTCAGCTGTGTTTCACACAATATCCCAATTCCCATTATTTAGGTACCATTATCAGAAGTGGCTCGTTTATGGTGTAAAACATTATTAGCTGAGTTTATCTTTGGGGAATGAGTTTGGTGCTTGGAGATCAGTGCATTTGTTTGAAGCCTTAAGCTGTATTTTATCTTTATCATGCTCCTAAGGGTGGCCGTTTAAAAAAAATTACGTAGTGTAGTGATTGAGGGGGTACATCTGATTTTATTCCTTCCCCAAATTTTCCTAGTTTGTTTCTTTTTAAGATTGAAGAATATCCTCAGTTTATTCTTCAGTGGATGGATATTTGATAAAGGTATTTCTTTCTGGTCTGATTTATGTTTGTTGTTCTAGCTGAATATTGTAAAATATTTCAGCATAGTGTCTATTGTAAATGCCAAATATTGAATGTTATTTTATGAATGTTAGAGATTAAATAAAACAAAAACACAGCACAGAACTCATGTCGAGCTCTTTATTGTGTATCTATCAATAACAACGTAAGTCTTAGCATCTTTGAGTTTGATGCAATAAATACATAAACCCTTAAATTGCAAAACCAAGAAAATGCCTCAGACCACACTTCATTAGGAGGGTTTGTAATATGATTGTAAGTCAGAGCGTGTAGAATGATTGTAAGCCACAGTGCTTGATTTTTGTAAAATTGATGCTCAGAAACCAGAGTAAATCACAAATTATTAAATTATTCCAGGATATCTTGTATAAGAATTAGAAATTATTTTCCAGACCACCACTGGCTTTATTTTACAAGGAATCATTATTTTTCTGTACTAGTAGTATGGAAGCTGCTATTTTCTCTTGGTCTGTCAGTGGTAACAGACACAGATAAATACATTTGCTTAAAAAAAAGAATAAAAAAGGTGTTTTAAATAAAAATTGAATGCCTGAATTTTCATGTGAGCCTTGATATATGTCAGCCTTTCTGTAAGAGATCTGATGAAAGAAAATTCTTCTTCTGTTTAAGATCTGGTGCAACTTCCTCCCTCTCCTGGCTTCTTATTTAGTTATAGATGTAGGAATATATTAAATCTCTTGGGGAAAAAAAAAAAAAAAAAAGTACAATAACTTCGTTTACCTCACAGTTCTTTAATCTAACATGTGGCTGTTTCTTGCCTGTGTGTTGCAATTTTAAACAAATGGTCAGTTCATGAACAGAATTCAATGCCAAACTCTGAATTTCCTGGATTTTGTCTATTTAAGCTGTGTAAGGTAGTAGTTACTTAGATGCTTTTCAGTACAGAGTAGTTGTCGGTTTATTTGAACTGTGACAATATATCTCTTCTGTCAGTCCATACACTTAAGTGAATATAGGAAAGCATGCTTTGCGAAGCTCAGAAAATGCAAAGCAACAGATGTTATGTACTGCACAATTATACGTTTCCTGGAAACAGATCTTTACACAGTGCAGACAGTCTTGGAAAAACAAAATTTGACATACAAATGAGCAAGTTAGGGGTAACAACAATAAATACTTATGACTAAATATAATGTCATTTTGCAGATACTGAGTTTCAGTAATTAAATGCTCATCATTCTACTAAATCTCTCTATTTGACAGATGCTTAAAAATCATATTTATATTTTTCTGTATTGTTTTAGTACAGTACAGAACAAGTAATCTCACTTAAAAATAATGTTGTAGGAAAATGGCTTTTAAAAACAGCCTGTTATTCTAACAAGTAAAAATTCTTGTAAATAAATTGCTAAAAGTAAATAGAAAAAATTTCAAGATAACTTGTTGCCTTTCTGTGTGAAAACAGCACATCTTTGTCTGGCTAATCTGTTGACTGTTCTGAAGATGATTCAAAATGAGATTGCTCCTGTCCAGGTCCTCTCCCTGGTACGCTGTTTGTTGCAGGGCCTTTTGGAGACTGGTCAAACAGCTCTGTCAAGAAAGGTCCTGAATGATTTCATACTTGGATGGTTTTGAGCTTCCCAAAGGCCTGCTCTGTCACATCTATGTAGTGTAACTTGGGGTGAGGTAAGTAGTTAGGGAGCAAAATTATCATAGCATCATACCACTAGCAGTTAGATGGCTACAGATGGTGGTAACTCATGTCGATGTCAAACTTTGAACAGATTTATGGTTTCATTTAGTAAATTCTGCAGCTGACACATTTCAGGGTAAACCTAAATATATTGATATGTTACAATAATCAGGAGAAGATTGTATATAGATGTCTATTTTTAACTCGGTACTATTTTTATTAAAGGAAAAAGAATGCTTCTGAATATTACATGTGAAATGTAATGTTTCTTGGTCACCTGACTGCAACGCACTTATTAAACAAGGCTGTGATTAAAGTAAGAATATCCTCCAGATCCTTTTCTGTTCCATAGATCTTTTGTGATGGAGGAGTAGTAATAACTGTCATTGCTTTAGCAAACAATGCTTAGCAGAAGAAAAGAGTATTTGATAAATGGCTGTAGTTTGTTTTTGTTTTGTTTTGGTTTTTTTTACTGTAGTACAAACAAAAATGAAATGAAAAGGCACTTTTTTTTTCCACTTACATTTGTTGAAGAGTTAATTATTTAAAATATGATGGAAACAAGCAGGTGGTGTTTTTGAAATTTTGTCCCTAGGTCTCACTTGTTTTATGGAAACCATTTGTGGAACATACAACCAGAAATTCAGTACTAAACTTCCAATGTAATTTATACATTTATGCTTGTTTGTCTTGCTTAAAGCAGCTACTGCTTTTTACATTTTCAAGTTTAACAGTTTAGAATTATTAGTTTGTATGCAGGAGCATACAAATAAAATGAACTTACAGTAAAAAGAAAGCTGTTCTTAAATATGTTTCTCTTTGCTTTATGTTTCTAATGTTTGTTTTCTTTGTCTAATGAATGGAGTAGAGGCTGCCTGAAAAGTTCATAGTGCCTTTGGTATATTAACAGTGTGGTCTGGAAGGAGTGTGGAAGAGGAAAAACGGCATGGAAAAAACACAGAAAAGCAGAAATGCTGAGTTTGTCTGGGGACTGTTCAAATGAAAATGGAAGAACATTTTGAGATTGTCAGTTATGTCCTACAGCACAGCTTCAGAGACATGGTCATTTTACAGATTTGACTAGGCAATGGGACAGAGAGTCCAAGAGTTGATATAATTAAGCATAGTGTAATGTCTTGATGTCTTATTTGAAGGCCATCAGCTTGAGATCAAGATGAGGAGCTGTAGATAGTCCATTCCTAACGTATATGATTATAGGTTTATTATGTGGAAAATGTCATCCGCCACTTAAAAAGTTGTTAGGATTATTATGTTAAGGATCATTAGAATGTAAATAGAGACTAAACCAGGTGTTTTGTATGCTCTATAAACTAACGGTTATTTTAACCACATCTTGAATACTGTGTGCAGTTCTGGTGTTCTCAGCAAAGATGATGTGGGTTTGGAGAAGGTTCAGGGGTCACAAGAATTAAAGGAAAGGAATGGCTCCTGGATGAGAGTGATGCACTAGGCTGGTCTTCATTTTTGTGCTTCACTTTTTGGTCTGAAAGTGAAGCAGTTGAGATGTGGCCTGGATAGAGTAGATGTCAATGGCTTTCTATCTTCCAACATAAGAAATACGGTGCATCTAGTAAGGCTATAAAGAACCAGGCTCCAAACAAAAGAAATAATCATGCCGCAAGTAAGAGAACTGCAGAACTTACTGCTGAAGGATATTGTTAATGCTGAAAGATTTTATGGATTCAACTGGAGATGGAAGGCCTTGTTTGAGTGCCGTTAAATATGTAGAAACTGCAGTCAGTTCAGGATGTCCCAAACAAAACCAGGTGGGGAGTGGAAAAGTATTCGTAGAAAAGAGAGTAAGTGCTTCCTTTATTCCTTCTCTTCTTTTAGCATCTGCTTATGGCTGTGGTTTGACATAAGATACTGGGACAGATGGACTTTTGCTCTGACCAGGTATTGGTGGTCTTATGTACCAGAAACTGGTTAAATTATGTTTCAGGTAAAAGCACACACATCGCTAGTCTGTAACTCCATCTGTATTTGCACTACTAAGCAAGCTTTCTTGGTAGAATTTGAACTTCAGTTTGCCTAGCCTTCCATTTGCAAGATTCGTATAAAGAATGTGTTGTTCTTTGTCTGACAAAATATCAAGAGGTTAATTTTATTAAACGTTATTAAGAATGACAATACAGTAGCAGACTAGGATTTACAATACGGTAGCAGACTGTCTAGGAAACCTGTATTTCTTAGCCATAAATGCCTTGATACATATGTTTATAATTAATATACTCTTAAGGTTTTTTTATTGTGGAGAAGGGAAGTTAAATTCTAAATACCATAGCTAAACTTGTACAGGGTATGAGGCTGAAACTGTTACAAACCATTCCAGAGGAGTAATTAGTTTAATCAACCTCAAGTTTAGGAAAAAGTGCAGCTTCAGTATGCTTAGCTGGTATTTTTCCATAAATCTCTTTCAGAAGGTTTCTGATGTTCACAGGGTAGAAGACTAACCCCAGTGTAAAACATCCATTTGTTATGTCACCAGCTTAAAGATGTGTGCCAAGGTATCTATTGTAATTAATTCTTGAACACAAATGAGCATAATTTGCTTGCACTGGTTCACTTTGAGCCTAAATCAAAGATTATTTTCTGATTTGTAATGTGTGGCTGGGTATGTGTAGAAACTCAAATTTGTTAAATTTACTTCTAAATGCGCAAGGTAAGTTTAATATTGTGGTAGAGGAATATTTAGGTAGAACAGTAACAGTAATACACATAGTGTGCATGTGCCTGTTGGAGAGTCTGAAGATACATCTCTGTTAGTTGCTGTATGGGTGTTTTGGATATAAATCGCTCTCTGATCCTGCAACCGTATGTGGGACCTTTATGCTGTGAGTAAAATTCTTAAGGTCTGCAAGTAAGGTATTTACTTGAATCCTATAGTGGTAATCCCTGTACATATGTGTCTGTTTGGTGTAATGCTAGCATTTAAAAGTTTGGGGGAGTAACAACTCATATGGATTATGAGAGGTTTGAATTGTATCTTTGTCACCTGACATGCATTTCTCCAACAATGAAAACACATCTGCAGTTGCTTTTTTGATATGTCAATCAGTGGTCTTTCTGTTTGATTTTGGTGCTTCTTAGTATAGGATTAGGAATAGACTGTGATTAGGAACAGGTGTGTAAATATGGTGTGTAGCTGGGGTTACCATACTGGAGTTAAGAGGAGTAGATGGGAGATGTCAAGGAATTTGCTGAAAATAGAGAGGAGACTGTCTGAGGCTATTGGTGCACGCAAGGATGCAAAGCATACATCATGGAAAATTGTTGGGTGGGTTTTTTCTTAGTGGTTTTTTGACTGGTGGTTCTGTTTTGAAGCAGTTGATATGCTTGTTAGAAAATAAGTAGGTTTCTCTATGTAACGGTACACTAATGGGGTTTGATGTAAAATTTCTATGCTGATAATTAATTTTGAATTTCATGGTACTTAATGCTGAAATTTAATTCACAAATAATTTTGTGGATTCTGCATGTTCTTTAAAATGTATTAACTTATTCTACTTTATGCACTGGTTATTACATAAATCAAAACCAAGATGGTGATCTTTCAATTTTTAAGAATCTCATAAAAATTTCAAATAATGTGTTTAAATGACTTATTACCTTTTATCCTTAAAATTGCTGAACTTTATAACAACATAAAATATTAAAACAACTCAAAGTACTGGCTTTACCTGATAATTTTTGATTTTCGAAACAGCATTGTATATAATTTTCTTACAGTCTAATAAGATATTTCCCCGAGTTATTTTTTCTGGAAAACATTTTGTAGAGCTGTTGACACGCTTTATCAGTGTCTTATGTACACGGTTTGAAATTTAAATTAGCTTAAAGGTATTTATTATTTACAAATTTTGTTTTATTTCAATGTATATGTACTGCAGTGTGTATTCAACAGTTCTGCTGCTAAATGAAGTAAGCATATACTTAGCTTGCTGTGCAGATACATGGGCACAGGTGGACATCTTGGAAGTATGCACCATGCAGTGAAACACATGGCACTACACAACATGGGGCAAAGAGCACGCAGTTTGAATTAGAAGTCATTTTATGGATACCTTGTAAATTTGTGCTTGTTCATATGTGGGCTGTAATTTCTAAAAAGGGTGTACGTGCTTTTATATTGAACTTTCGTGATACACATATCACTCTAATGTAGTTGTCCTTTGTGGAGAGAGGCAGTATTGTATGAGCCTGTTTATGTCAATATTGTAATAATTTATCTTTATAACTGCTTTTGTCTATATTTATAGTAACATTGGCACCCTGTGTACAGAAGATACAATCAGCGCTGAAAGGAAACTTGCATCCATCTGGAAGCAATAAACTTTTCTAAAAGACTGCACAGTGTTACTTAATCCTGTGATTTCTTACTGTGAGTGAAATTAAGGTTTGGTTCAGTTGTGTCACATCGTATTGGTATCAAATCTTTTGTGAGAGCTTTGTCATAGTGTTAAGCTACAAATAAAATTTTAAAATTGATCAAGGTTTGAGAATGTAATTTCCTCAGCCCCAGGATTATGCATCACTGCAAACGTAGTCAATTACATATAACAACAATAATTGTAATACCAGAAAGCTTCTGGAGTATTGCATTTTGTAAGCTTTCCCTTTCTATGAAGGGATAACTTGTATACTGCACAATTAACTAAGTATACCTTAAATTTTGCATAGTATTCTAAGGAATTTTTAAATCATGTAGCATAAAATATATTTTTAATATGCTGGAGTATTTTCCAAAGTTAGAGAAATATGAACAGTTCCCCTAAGAGGACAGGAAAAAACCCTTGTCTATTATAAAGAGAATCTAACAAAATTCTGTGAGGTTTTTTTGTGGCTTTTCCTTTAAGTCTGTTACAAGCGTAGTGTATATGAACAAAACAGGATTCATTCATCCCTGCAGGCAAAGTGGTGCAGTTTACATCCTATTCCTATGTGGCAACTGAGCTGAAAAGCGCCGGGGTGAGGGAAGGGTTTTATGCTTGTGAGAGGACTCTGGTGGTGCTGTTGCAATCTCTTACCCTTGGGCTAATGTAGAAGGTGCAGATAGAATGATACAAAGGATGTCTGAGTTTATGAGGAAAGCTCGTGGAAAAAAAACAGACCAAAGATCAACGAGGATAAAGCCAAACTTGTAGCTGTTAATCAATGGGAAGTTCATGGGTGATCTCGTCTAGCGGCTGATAGCTATGCTAAAAGCATGAATTGCTAATATATGTGAATTACCAATAGTTTATGGAAGAATATTGTCCTGTGTTTAGAATGGGATGTGTTTATTCTTTTTTTCCTGAAGAAAATGATTATTTTAAAGTCTTTTCCAGAAAAGACCAAAATTCAGATATTTGAGGCATGTTGAGTTCCCTGAGACAATGATATTTAACAGTATGAATGGTTTGTAAATCTATATTTGAGCCAGTAAGAGTCAAAGTTGAACTAATTATTAACCTCTAGTTAATCAAACTCAGTGATGTCATGTGGCCGTAAGAGGCTATTAGATTCCCCACTTGCCCTTATTTTCTGAAATGACAGAAGTAATTGCCATGATTATGACATAAATTAGTAGGTACAAAACTGTGTATGTGTGAGATTTTTTCAAAGGAATGTAAAATTAAGCTTGTATTTCCTCTTGGGGGATTCTTTGGTATCTTTCAGCTCTGCTAGCCCATTGTATTAAATCATGTAAGCCATTAGATTCCAGTCTTCTGTTTTATTTCAGAAATTTCTCTCTTTAAATGAATTCCACTATATGATGGTTGCATTGTTGGTCAGTGTAAGACCAGTCATTTAATCTGATGCTTGTATTTGCAGAGGTTTTACAAAATGATGGAAATCGTTGGTGTTTGTTACCCTGATGTTACTCTGAAGTTTGTTACGTAACTCCATTCACTTATATGAAAAGCCCCAAAGTTTCAGGCACGTAATAGAAGGTTTGCTGCTACTTTTCCAGTCATATTACGAAATTAGGCAGTATGTGGGCCATATTCTTAATATAAAACATAGAGCTTTCTAAAGTATATTTCTTTTCAGTGACTTCTTTCTTGGTGTGGTGTTAATGAGAAAATGTAACTATTAAAAGGCAAAGTCTTTGCTGCATGCATCCTCTCAGACGCTCCAGGTTCAGACCCTTAGTGTCTGCCTTGCTTCCCTTCAGCTAGCATTGTTGTTCTGTATAGCATTGTTCCCAGCAGATCTTCTTGTTAGGGGTGTTATTTTACATTTCATCATCTCCCTCAAATTCTTTGTTGGAGGATGATGGGGAAACCCTTCATTAAGGTGAAGCTTCTTGTCTGGAACAGTGTTAGGCCTTATGCTAAGCTTTAATCACCCTTTTCCATGGAGGTATTTATTCAAGAAGCTATTGGTCATCTTTTCAAAATGTCAGTTTCGGTATTTTTTTCTGACAAAGTTCTGCTGTTAGCCGGTGGTTAATAAGGAAGGTACTTCACTGCTCTAAAACAGATGGAACAAGATACTAATGAAAATTTGATGATAGATGTCTAATGAGCCTCATTACAAGAAGGGCCTTGTCCGTGGCCTGCTGGGCGTCACAGAGACCCCGGATGCTGGGTGCAAGTGACACTCCTGAGATCTGGTTGCACTCAGAGGGGAAGTGCCCACGTCTGGCTCCCCTCCAGGGTGAGTCAGCTCCAGCAGAGATGACCTCTGAACTGTACTAAACTCTTCCCTTTTGATATGGGATTAATTGAACAGTTCCCACATTTGCTCTGCCAGTTAACCAACATAATTTTCAGTTTGATTCTGCCAGAATGAGGCAGTTTGGCAGTGGTTATTTTTTTGTCAGAAATTTGCCTATTACCATCTTTTAAAGGTGTATTGAAACTTAACCAAACTTTAAGTCTTTGAGTATGGTCCAACTCAGGACTTAAAGGATGACATGAAATGTCCCCTGAAGTTGCTTTTCCTGCAGTTGCTGTGATGATATCATACTGGGCACAGCAGCATGTATCTGCAACAACCCTCTTGGTTTAATGAGGATGTTCAGAAGAATGCAGGTTAGTTTTTAAAAGATATGGTGGAGAACAGGCATTGGAATCAGCTGGTCAAGGGGTCTTGGGGGTAAAGAGCCATTTGAAACATGGAGACAAGAGGGGAGGATGCAAGGTAGGAGATTGTCATTTTAGATGTGTTTACTCTTGCTGTGAATATAGTAAAATTGTCAAGAAATTGACAATTGAGCTAAGAATGAAATAAATTCACTTTTTGTAGAATGTATTGAAACTTGCACAACACCACTAAAGCCAGTTTTATATTGTTATATTTGTCACATTTTGTCTTTTTAAAATATTTGTAAGGATTACTAAACAGAGAAATAAAGTAATTTCTGTTATCTAATATAAGCATTTATCCCATGATCTGGGATTTGCATTGGAAAATTACTGGGGTTTTTTTAGTTGTTTTCTTTTTCTTTTTTTTTTTTTTTTTTTTTTTTTTCTGGGATTGAGTTGAAAAATTGGAGCCTGAAGTACAGATTTGTTCAAGAATGTTATTTTTTTAATATATCAGTTATAATCTTCATAATAATCTTATTTTTAGAGATAGCTATCTATGATAGTAGTTTAAAATAAGATGACTTCTCTAAGCCAGAAAGTGAATAATGCTTTTTACTGCTGTGTTAGAATATTGTGTAACTCTCTATCCAATATACTAATTTAATGTGCCATCATAGGTTTGTAAAGTGGAGTTTTATTTTGAGACTTATAATTTTTTTTTAATTGGTAACATGTAAATAGAGTTCTAAAACAAATTAAAAGAAACCATTGTGCCTCTTTCCCAATTCCTGCTGACTCCTGTTGATCTGTGTTTGTGTAATCTTTGGGGAGTTAGGAATTGGAAGTGAAAATGCACAGCAGATTGGCTCAAGCCATGTTGACTTCCTGCTGATGAAAGGAGACAATCCCAGTCCTTCCTTCTTCCCTGCTGTGTATTTTCTTACCACTTCGAAGCATCTCTAGTTTTGTAGGACTCGTGTTGGACTGATTATATTAAACAACTTGTCAGAAGACTAAGCCAGAAAAAAAAAAAACCAACAGTGGACTGTCTGTGTTACTTCAGGAAGTTGAATTGACTCAGCTTGGTTTTGCCAAGTACAAATCTAAGGAAAAGGCCTGGACTACAGTCCAGAAGGTGAGTGAGGGTAGGTGACTGTATTGGAAGAGAGATTAGCAGCAAGGTATTGCATTGACTTCACAAAATACATCACTTCACCCTCAGATCCTCTAGAAAAGGAGAATGAAAATTGGTTGTATTCTTGTCAGATGTTTTTAAGCTCCATTTTCTGCCCTGAAGGAATATTGCTGCAATTGAATAGCTGCTATTAAAAGATGAAGTTAGTGGTTGCACCCAGCTTTTACTCTCCATCTCTGGAGGAATTGAGATACGCCTTTTCAGTACTTTGTAGTACTTTCTGAACTCCCCGCTGTTCCTGAGGAGGTCATTACACACACTGTGAGAAACGTTTTTCTAGACTGGGGCCTTGGTTCTCTTACGCTTCTCTTACGACACTGTTTAAAAGGACTGGAGTAACATAAGGGTAATCTTCAGAGAAAAACCAGCCCTCCCCAACCTGGCCCTTGCTGTAGCACCTTCTCCTCAGCTTACTGTTTGATACTCTTGGCAAGCAGAAAGTGTAATTTTGCTTTCTCTGCTTCTCAAAGAGAGTAAAAGGCGTAGCATCAAATGTTACCAAAGGTGTTGCATTGTCTTTTTGAAATAAAAAACCCCTTGAAAATTCAGATGTTCTGAAAATAGCTTTTCTGTCTCATGTTTAGAGTCTTTAAATTAATATTAAAGTGCCTGATGACCTATACAGTGATTCTTGGCAGTTCTGACAAGAATGATCATACTTGCTCCTTTATATTTCTCATTGCCAGTCCTTCTTTATCAAAGTTGTAGCTGAAAACTGTAGAGGTTTTATGAATCAGTTACATGCTACTTACTGTGCTTTGCAGACTACAGAAAGGGAAGAATGGGCTTAATGAGTTAATAGTTGCTTTTTTATATGCATTAGACATGATCATACTAATTTTAAATATTCCTAAGCCTAAATTTGTAGACATATTGTCAAAACTAATTAATTCTTTATTTACTTTTTGGGTTTATATTAATATATTTTAATGTATATCCTGAATGGTTATTTGAAAATAGTGTTCATACAGTGTAGGATGATCTGTAGTGAGTTCTATAATAACTGCTCTGGATCACTGTATTTTCTTTGGGTTTTATTTCTGATTATTTCTGTTATGTTCACTGCACTCAGCTATAGCAATCAACTATTAATGAAGTAAACTTTGAGAGTATAATGGGACAGCCTAAAATATATAAGAGATTTATCTATTAAATGGAGTTAAGCGAGGCTAGGTGTCTTGCCAAAGGTCATAGGAAGAATTTATGACCAAGGGAGTATAACACTTTTTCCTTTGTCTCCAATTCTCATCCTTGAATTATACAGTCACATTTCATGTGTATTTTCTACTGTTTTCCATGTATTCCAGATATATACTATGGAAATTAAACCCTCAAATACAATTCTAGATGTTGGACCCCTATGGTAGGAAACCAGTCCAATAAATGTTTTGTTGTTGATGTGTTGGTGTTTATATTTTAATAACACACTTCTCTTTACAAACTGTTCTGTATTTCAGTAGTACTGTTTTTTTTCTTTGAGTAGGTTTTCATCAATTTTGCTGTAAACATGAGATAATCTATTTGTTTAAAGCCCATTTCAACACTCTTAAACAATTAAAATTTGCTTTGCTATTTACAATTAAACTGTATTTGAGTGTATTAGTTCCTCACCTTTTGATTTATCTCAGTGTGGTATATTTAGACATAATATTTATTAAATAAGAGATTAGACTGCCATAAATAAGAAAAATGTAGGATAGTCTCATTGCTTGAAATCAGTGAGAGGATAAATAGGGGCATAACACTTCCTATAAATTCATATATCTAGGCAGGCTTTTTTTTCCATGCTGTATTTGGGGGAAAAAAAAAAAAAGTGGACATGTGCAGAAACTGTGAGTACAATTAGCGTCAAGCAGATAAATCCAGCTCTAATCCTGTTTACGCTCTACATCAGACAGATGTGCTGAGATTGATTTAGACAAGCCCTTGGCTTATAGTAATTTTTTTTTAAGTGCCATATATTCTGGTTTTGTTAGATCTTTGTTAAATGTTAAGTACGGTTAGTTTTACTCTTTCCTAACGCCTGTAACCTAGTTTATACAGGTTCCCTCTCTGCTCTCATGATGACAGGGCATCCTGGTAGAAGAGATTATCTTTATTCCTTGTAATTAAATTGACTTTTTTTTTTGAGAAGATACAACAATGGGAAGTTGGTGCTGAATTAAATAAATAGCATGGTATCTAATAGATGTATACTTAAATCTCTTGCAAGAACAGATGGTACACAATATCTTTCTAAGTAATGTGAGAGGACAGTTAATGTCCTGAAACAGCTAGCAATAACCAATACGATACTAACGAACCAATAGCTTTTTTTTGAAGTTTAACAAAGTGTCTAATCCAATATATATTTTAGTTTTAAAGTAAACTTGGATGTTACCACATAGAGAAATTATTTATAAATGTAGTTCATGACTCACGTTTTCTTGATCTGAATTGTTTTATAAAATTTTACTGAATTTGCAATGATCTTATTCTCTGTAAAAACAGAAGATGAAAATTATAGAATATGCCTAGGGACTTTTATGCAGATTTCTTTTCAACTTTAGTACAATTTGGCTGTCCTAATCCCACTAGCTAGTTCAATATTTACAGTTTTAAACTTGAGGATGATACTTTTGTATGATTCAGTATTCCTACAGTTTATGTGCTTCTCCAAGGTGTATCTGGAAATGTATTCCAGTAGAACAACTACAGTCATATACTATTTTTGAAAGTGTAGGGCTGCCTAGTAAGAATATATTATTTTAACTTTATCTTAAGTTTTAATGTTTGTCTGAACAACACAAGAATTTGATAAATACAGAGTAAGAGGAAGAGGCAAAAGCAAATAAAAATCTGTCTGAAACAGTAGCATGAAAAGAAAAGAGAAGTCTTATCTGGCTTATGACTGAGTGTCATTCTATGAAAGATAGTGGGGGAATAAAAAGTATTTTAACAGGCCTTGATTTTACTTCATTTGTGCAGGACAAATAGGCTAATGTTTGTAATTTATTTATGATGCATAACATTAGTAATGCTTATGACATTCTCAACAAAACTAATAGTTTAATCCAAAATGAAATTTCTTCTTAAATTTAAAAAGCAAACCTATTTAGCATATTTGGTCTGGGAGAATAAATGCTGCAGCTTGGTTGTTGCTGCACAACAGTTGTTGTTACATTTCAGATGTCTTTATGTTTACCCATTTTCCTAAAACATTGAGTTTGTGTGCTGGAATTTTCAGTGTTCTGTGTGTCTGACAGCGAGACTTTCTACAAAAAGATAAGCAAGCCCCCTCAAAAATGCTTGATTTAAAATTAAAACTAGTCTTAAATAAAGGTATTAAACTATGTAGTTCCAGGTAAGTGATTCACAAGTGTTTCATTTAGGGTGTACAAAGACTATTTACCCCCAAATGTTTTTCAAGAGCAATACATTTCAAAAAAAAAAAAAATAAAATCAAGATCTCAGATTTTGTAATGTTAGTATTAAGGTTGCTTGTACAATGTCCACTCATCCTTTGAGCCTATGCAAAATCAGAGTTCAAATGAAATCAATCCTACAATTTTTATTTTTTTCCCCTCAGTTCCCTGGTTTCATCCAGTATATCTTAAAAAATACTTTCACTGCAATCATTACAGTACTTTACGTTGTGGTTTTTGTTTGTGTTTTGTTGTTTTTTTTTTTTTTCTGTTGTTTGGTGAGTTTCTCCCTGTTTATTTACCACATACTCCTGAAAATCTACACTACAGAAAATTTGCCGTGTACTATCTCACTGCACACAAACATATACTTGTCACAGTATTCCTGCTAAGCATGGAATGATTTTAGTTCAGTTTTACACCTTAGCAGCTGACATCTGACGAAATTAAGATGGTAAAATGTGAAAAAATGGAAAAATATGTGGGAAGTATAATAAGGTCATGCTTCTGTCTGCAGTAGGTCGCTTGGACAGGAAAAAAATGGGTTGGTTGAGAATTGTGGGGAGAGGTAATACTGACTTGAGCTTTGCTGAGGTGAAGTCTTCCAGGATTATCTGGATAGAAAGATAATCACTGCATAGTCTGGTTCAAGAAATAATGTTGAGAAATTCCAGTATCAAACTGTTACTAGAATTGATGCAGCCTTCTTTTTTTCTGCTCAGAAAAAGTATGCCTTTCTGAAGCCCTCAGCTCCTGTGGTGTAATGAAGTAGGTGATACTTGATTTTGCAGTCTCACCTGCAGTGCTGTCCATCTTTCCCAGGAAGACAGTTAAAATAGACTTTTGCATCTTCTCCCTGGCACTTCAGTACAGAGTGCAGCAAATATTCATCAAACAGAATCTGTTAGGGCTTTTGCTATTGAGAAACCACTTGACTGAGCTGTTGCTAGATTTGGAAAAGATTTCTGCTTTCTAAGTTTTCTTGCCTTGGGCTGTAAAGTGACCTTTATTCATCTAGTGTATTGGATCTGCTATAATTACAAAGAAAGCAGGGAAACTTTTATTTTCCTGTCCAGAATATCTGACACCTACAGGAACAGTGACATTTTTCCTTCAGTCTACGTATTTGACTTTGTTTTTGAGAAATCAGGTGTTTTACAGCTCAAGAGAGCATTAAAAGAACAAGCGTGTACTACAGTGGTTTAGTTGATACATCTCCAAAAGGCTTTTGGAACCGCTGTCACTGAAGCGACAGTGTCAGCAGCCACAGGCTCCGTGTGTGTAACAGCCCTGAGATAAGAAAACCTTCCCTTAGTGTTCCAGCCCCTCAGGTGAGGGTCTTGAACTGTCTCCAGTATGTTGGAAACCGGTTTTCTTTTACTTATCTTCTAAAGTAAATTCATAACTCAAAAATGAAAGATAAGATGGGTGTCATGCTTTTGGTTTCATTTTCTATTTTTGCTTAACTATTTTCTCTAGTCTAAACTCAAAAGTCTCTAGTCTAAACTCAAAAGGCAGCAATTGTATCAAATGAAAAAAATACATTGAGCATAGTCAGCTTGGGTCATAGCATACTTTCTGATTGCTGTGCTTTAGGGTATTACAATGAAGAATTTGCTTTTTGATTGCAAATCAAAAAAAAAAAAAAAAAGTGGTTCAGTGTTCCTAGAGCCTGCCGTTTTATTCATTTTTTTTTGAATATCAGTAAAGGGATTAAATAACTTTGAAGTCATGTTATTGGTATAGCTGGATACATAACCTAAATAACAGTAAATTTGTAAAATATAAGACAGTGATGGAGGCAAATGATATGCAATAAGTTTCAATATAGTCATAAGCAGATGCAACAAGTGAAGCTAGAAATGAAGCCATAACAATATTTTTTAAAATATATTACTCCTAATCATATTGATTTTTATTTATTTTTTTTTTTCCTACAGGTGATTCCAGTGTAGTTTCACAGGCTCAAGAGGAGACTATTGAAATGAAAGATGTATTTTCAGTAAAACTGAAACGTCGTCGTTTCGTAGGGCAGAAAAAAGGTGGTACTTTATTGGGTATCACAGTTTTTAAATGCTTGAATAAAGAAGAGAATAAATTAACGGACTATGCTGTCCATTTAAATAACTTAAGTGAAGATCATTGTCATTTATGGTTTAGACATCTAAAGGAAATTTTGAATGGTAAGCATTTAATTGGGGTTGATATTCTTATTTCAGACTTGTATCTATTGGCAATACATAAGGCTGAGTGAAGCTTAGAAAAATATTTTTCCTGTGGAAATTAAGACACACAGATATGAATATTATTGCTGGAAAATGCTTACTACTGAAGTTTTACGTGGTGAAGTGTAAAAATTTAGGAAAGTGACAATAATTGCAGAAGTTAAACAAGTTAATGTTATTTTTTTGGAAGTGTTTTGGAAGGTGCTGAAGATAAATAGCTTACTGTATTCTGACTGAAGAGTCTTCTGGGAAATTTGTTTCTTAAAGAAACAAAATACTTGGTTGATGTTTTCACTTGGAATTGCAGCACATCTGATGGTGCTACAGTTGTTGCTGTTCTGGGAACTCATCAGGGACTTCCTGTCTGTTTAGGAGCTCCCACTTGAGACCTGCAAATTCTTTAATGAGAGAGGTTTTCCTCTTCATATACTCACAGGTGGAAGTGCTCTTAAGGTTCTGTAGGACTCCTGTTGTATAATTTGATACAAAATGTACTGACACTAGCTAGTGATGAGAGGCAATTCTTTATTTTAAAAATGGCTGTCTTTGTTTGCCTGGGCTAATGCCAGTTTCAGGATGCTTTGTTTAACCCATGACAGCTGCATTTTTTACATAGAAGCTGTATCAAATTTAAGAAAAAAAAAAAAAGTATGCACCTTTTAGGGAAAAAAAAAAAATCCAACACAACAAGTCAAAGCCTTTTGCTGTAATTTAATACTATCAATATTGGAAAGACACAGAACGTAGCACACTTTGATTTTAAAAAAACAAAACAACACCAATCCCCCCTACCCCCCACCCCCAACCAAACTCTCTGATTTAGCTCCAATATGTGTCTCTGTTTACTGAGTATAGTAAACGAGTTTGTTTATTATGGAAGAAAAACAATCCATCTTGTAATAGACCATTAAAACTCCATCTGAATTGTTAATTCTGAGCCAGATTACAGAACTCAAATTTTACACATCTGTAGTGTTTGTAACACTTTCAATAGCGATTTATAGTGTACTTCTAGTGAAGTGACTTTGTCAAAAGTAGGTATTAGAGAAAGTAAAATAATGTGTTATTAACAGTACATTCTAACATTGTTTGCTTTTTTGAATTTTTGAAATAAAAATGTTTATTAAAAAGTGCCTTCCCTTGCCCCTTTTTGGAAGACTTTATCATGAAATATCTAAATCTGTAGAAATGCCAGGATTCTTGCAGATCTCCAGCTACCCATAAAGGCAAGGACATTTGCATAAGGAGCAAATGTCTGTTTTGTTCCCAGATTACCCTCCATCCATCAGGAGCAGTGATACCATATGTTCACAGAAAAAAAGCTGCAGTATCTCTTGCTCAGGTTGCCTTGACTTCGAGGTGCAGTCTCTGTTTTATGGCTCTGTAATTGGAAGCCACCTAAAAAACCCCAACATTTTGTGCAATGTTGCTGTCTCTAGTTCTTCCTTCCGCTTCAGTCTTCCTCCAGAAGCTCAAACCTTACACAGATATTTCTTGATCTCTGATCAGTACATTCTCCTCCTTTCCTTCTACTTCAGGAAAAATCAGCACTCAGAGGGGAAAAAAAATAACCAAACACAACCCCCAAAATATAATTTACTAATGTGTATATTGGTTTAAATCCTATAATTACAATAAAACTATTTTTCACGCTGTTACATTTTGAAGTCTGAGTAGATATACAAACTGTCTTTCCATCCAGAAAATCTGTTGATTTCTCAGTAACTGAAATCTCAAAAGGCACACTGAGATATCTCTGCTTGAAACAGTGATGAATTTTCGTAGTTTTTGCCCAGCTTATTTTCATAATAGTGGTGGTGACATCTTTTTTAATAAACTCAAAATGGCTCCTTTTTGGTTTCCTTAGAAACTGCAGGATAAAGTTAAACTTTCATCCTTCTAAAATAGTCAAAATTTAAGGATCCATGTTTTTTTCCTAATCTATCTGATCACAAAATAAATTTTCATTAGCTGCTGCATTATTTACTTGAAGGTTTTTTGTTGCTTCTAGGCTGGAGCAAATTAAAAGCAAGTGGTTTACTAAAGTAGTGTGTATATATGTTTGGATATGGCTGTCAGTAGACATGTGCTTTCATTTGTCAGAATGGCTAAATATTAGTAAAAGCTGTGCCTCCTTTCCAAATAAATGCAATTTCTATTTGTTTACCTTACTCTTGGACAAATTTTTAGATTTTTATGCATATACATTAACTAAGAAACAACAACAGCAAGTTTATCAGTAATGATACAAGCTAGAGTTTTATCTGGAGATTTATTCTAATGAAGATTTCATTTTTTTCTGAAATACCATGTACACAGTTTCCCTTTTACTGAGTATTTTCTGACACAAACATTTTTTCCGTGTTTGTTTGTGTTCATTCTTACTCTTTTCCTAGTGAGTATCTTCTGTTGCTTTGAATTTGTGTTCAGTAACTAGGCTATAATTTTTTATGAAGCCTGTCATATAAGTGAGCACACAGATATAGTTGTTTAGAATTTAGTTACAGTGTCTGCTGTTATGAGTTTTTATGTGTGTGTGACGGGGCAACAAAACACATGTACTACCATCTTTTAAGTAAGTTCTTGTTTTCCTCTTAACGTTGCTGCTGTTCAGATGCGTGCCAGCTAGATACGAAGAGCTTGCTCAGTGATACAGTGTTCAGGAAAACTCATCTTCTATATATCGTGTATTTGTTAAACTGATGTAAAATAACCACTGCCGTCTAAGGCATGCACCTATGGAGCCTTGGTTCTGGGCTGGCTCCTGGAAAGCCTCACATGGCAGTTGTGTGTCGATCTCACATCAGATCTGTTGTGCACCTGACTCTGTGATTTCCATTTATACATCACATCTTTTTGTACCGGATTTAGGGGCATATATAGCGGGGACATAGTGTGTCAGCAGAATTCACTGTTTAACTTAAAATCCTCTGTGCATGCAAATGCCTAGTGTTGCTTAAAGGGTTAGGACAGGCTCAGAAATAAGAAAACACATTCTTATCAATGCTTATCCATTTTTTGGAAATTCTTTTAGCAAGATAAGACTTTTTTTAACAGTCGATTTGAAGAAGTTCTACTTAAACTCTGTAAACTAACAAAAGGCAGTAAAATATGGTTAAGAATAAATGACAAAGTAGCAAAAAATTCATGAAGTGCATTTTATTTTTCTCTGCTATTCTGTAGTATCTCTCACACTGGGATTTGATATGAATGTCTGAAACTTCATGCATGAAGTTTTAATTAAACCATTAATGTTAAACATTAACTTTGGTTAGTTAATATTAACAGTGGTGTCTCCATAGTTACATTAACAAATCTGTCTCATATTATTAGTTTTCCTCATGTATAATATTCTTACTGTTGTAGAAAGTATTTATAAATGTATGCAGTAATGACATGATTCCAGGCTCTTAACTTTTGTAACATAAACCCATTTTCATAAAGCTAAGAACTGAAAGCAGCACAGATGTATGTCTGAGCATAGCGTCCCTGCTGCCCTATGAGCCTTTGTTTTCAGAACACCCTGATTGACCCACCACCCTTCATGGTTCACTGATTCACTTGATAGATCAAGTTTAAACTAGTGCATATTAGCACATTTGTTAGTACTAGAGGAACAGTTGGCCTTCCTGCTTTAGGCTGCTGGTTCATTTCAAATGGAGCAGCCACAGAAAACAATAACAGAATACCAGTTAGGAGAACACCAAAAGGCTGGCAGACTGAAATCAGTTGCAGACTCTAGTAAATGACATTGATTCATTCATATAGATGTTGTTTAAAGAAAATTTAAAAAAATTAGTATTATTTAAAAATACTTTTAAAGAAGGTTCACTATGTAATTGTGTGAAAGTTTAATTTTTGATTTGTTATTGGATATTCTTTCATTAAACTCTGGTGTGTTACCACATGTCCACTGAATGCTGGGAATGATAAATAATAATTTTGGTTGTGATCACCCTTTCGTGGCAGTTGGCAATCATTTGGCACAGACAAAACCACATCAGTAATGTAACAGATCTCTGCTCAAATGCCTTGTTTGCGATACCTGTTTCTAGAGATAAAAGTTTACCTCTCTAAAATGTCTTTATGACATTCAAGTAATCATAAAGAGAATATTCTAACACTTTTATCCTGTGAATTCATTTGATTCTTGAAAATTTCACTAGGACTTATGTATTAACTCTGATCTACTTTTCAGCAATAGTCTAATATATATAATCATAACTACAGTTCCTGGGTTAGAATCATTTAGTGAATACATTTTTGGTTTTTAAAAAACCAAGCACACAACAAAAATTCAACGGTTTCTTTAAAAATCTTGGAATTTTTTTCACACCAAGTGAAAAGTCTGTGTTCTTTTGCCTGCTTGTGCTTTCTTTTGAAACTGTAAATTGCCATCTCAGGCTTAAATTATTACACCTAAAACTCAAAAGCAGTTATGTGAGATAGCTATGTTTGCTTTTATTCCTTCAGTTTTCTCCTAACGGTGGTTTAGCAGTATTGTAACACACAGTGTCTGGGTAACAATTTATGACACGTCATCGCTTTTCTGTAGTTTTACAAACTGTACTTTCCTATTCTTTCCCTCTGCTTTTTCTAGTATAAGCATACTTAAGTTTAAAGGTATACTTTACTTACAGATCAAAGATTCTGTAGTCAGCTTTTACAGTTTTGTGGCTCTAGCTGCTGGTGGGGGTTGAGCATTTAGGGCCAGATGATCGCAGGTAGGAGGAGTTCCTGTAAAGAAGATAAGAAACATGACAGCACTTTTATGAATGTGGCTAAATTTTTTCTCTTTTAAATCAGGAGTCCTTATTCTTGTAGTCTTCAATTGAATTTCTATTGACACTTTAGGCAAAATATAAAATATTTTTTTCTCTTAATATTTTTATGACATCTAAAAGACCGCAACAATACCAGATAGCAGATTTCTATTAAGTGTCTTGAATAACAATTATTATAATATCTTTATGGTGATGATTTATGTGTTCTAATAGTCTTTGGGAAGTCTTTGTGTAGTCTTCCTTGTTTGTGTTGTAATTTCTAGCTTTAGAAATTACACTATAGTACATGCCTGCAGTGCTTGTTACTGTTTCCAGAGAATCAAGAATAATTGAGGTTGGAATGGACCTCTGGAGATATCTGTTCCAGCTTCCTGCTCAGAGCAGGTGAGCTTCTAAAGGTCAGTTTGCTAAGAGCCATGTCCAGATAAGTTTTGAAAATCTCTACATTTCATAGCCCCTCTGGGCTATGTGATCCATGGCTTAACCACCCTCATTCTGAAGAGTGTTTTTCTTTATTTCAGATTGGAATATTCCTCGCTGTAACTTGTGTCCATTGCCTTTTTGTCCTTGCACCTGCAAGAAGTCTGGCTTTGTGGTCTTTGTTACTCCCACAGTAGCTACTTAAGGTCAGCATTTAGGTAGATTCTCTTCCCAAGGCGATACAAAGCCACCTACGTCTGCCTCTTGTATGTGGCCTGTTCCAGCCCCTCGTAGTCACAGCTCTCTCTTGGAACTCACTCCACTTTATCAGTCTTGTGCTGGGGGGCCTGGAAATGGATGCAGTTTTTGAGATTCAGGCTCAAAAGATGTTGTATACAAGAGCATAGTGATATCATTGAACTGCTGGTTGTCTTCTTGTTACTGTAATCCAGTGGGCACTTGGCCTTCACAGCATTAGTGGTACACTCTTTACTCATGTTCACCTCCTTGGCCATCAGGAATTTCAGATACTCTCTGAAGAGGTGCTGCATGGTTGGTCAATCCCCAGCCTACACTGTTAGGGTTTTGCCGGACTGGCTGCTGAACTTTGTGTTTGTCTTTATCGAACATCTTGAGGCTTTTGTCAAACCTTTCTTGTAGCTAATCAGGGTCCTTGTGAAATGCAGCCTTGTCCTCCAGCACATCCGCTGTCCTCACTAAGTTCCCTATTTTCTTTTTGTCGTATTTTTAAATGAGATACTTTGAAATATAGGTACTAAGGCATATTACTGAAGACATTCAGAATTCATCAGGCATTAAGGGTTCATCAGGATTAATTTGTTGTGCAATGACATGGCACTGTATGTAACACTTTACAACAAATATAATCAGAAATCTTGGGGTTTATGTATGCTTTAAGGTTATAGCAGCAAACTAATCCAGTAATTTCCTTCAGTATCTTTAAGAAATCTTCTAAGATTTACTAACACAGAATTCATAAAGTGCTAGTTTTAGTTTTCAGATTCTTTGATGTGTTTAAATAAGTGAAAAAATAATCTATGGGACTTTTATAATTGTTATGTTTTGATCTTAAGGAATACTTTCCCTTTTGATGCTGAAATAGTATTTAGCTATAATTTCTCCGAGGACTGTTCCTCTTCATTTGTTGAGATACAGTAAGTGGGAAGAGCTTCAGGAAGTCCCAGCTAACACTGAACGTACATGTGGCTATCAAAATTGAAGTAAAACTCTACATGGGGCAAAAAAACCTGCTTTCAGTCTTGGTTTGTTTTGGAGTTGTGGCCTACTACTAATTTTATTCTTGAGTGTTGAAAGCAGTATACTTGACAGATATTCTAGCTTTCATTTGGATAAGAAAGTGATATCTAACCTGATACTAAGAGAAAATTTAGAATTTATAAATGAATTAAATTAATACAAAATTGTTCAAATCAATGTGTTTTAAATATCTACCGAAGAAACAGCAGTACCGCATGCCACCAGTTGCTTTTTGTGGCAAACCAACCTCACTGGCAATCATGGCAATTGTAGGAATTCTAGAACTCGAAAAGTGATGTTACTGTTCTACTATTAATTATTTACTATTCAACAAAATGCCTTATTCCAAATAATAAAATTATTTCATGGGATCAATGTGCAAGAGAAGGTACTGTTTGCGTAACAGTATTTCCCAGTGTTGTTTGCTCAGAGTTCGTTACTTCAAAGACCTAAATGTAACTTTTTAAGAAAATAAAATGACAATAGGTATCAGATTTCTGAATTATATTACCAAGTTTTCTATTTCTTTGTACTTCTTTGAACTCCTTTCAAGAGGAAGGAATTTCCTTTGCACTGTTTGATTTGCAGTCTCAGAAAACAAAATATTGGATTGTAGTATCGGTTTTCTTGGGTGTTACTGTTATATGCCTGTTGGGAGTGTTTCATATTAAATTCCAACAAAGATATGTTTTAGTGTTTGGTGGGGTTTTTTGTTGCCTAATCTTATAACTTCTTCACATTCACCTTGCTCCTCTATCAGGTTTTAACTAGGTTATGACATAGACCTTTTTTTTCTGGTTCCTACAATATTTTGATTAGTGTGTGATTCATTTCTGCTGTTTATTAGCTGTACACACAAAAGTAACCAGTACTGTAATTTTAAGATAAATAGTGCACAACCAAGAAGAAATTGAGACTTTTTTTAGACTGTAATTTACTTACCCTGTTAATGTACTGTAATGCTTCTAATATTAAAAATTCATTTAAGCTCTAAAAATCGCTGGGCAGTTTGTAATCTTAAATGTTTTGTGTTTTCTTTTTAGGTTTTCATAATAGACCAAAATCCTTGAAAGTGTTTGTTAATCCAAGCAGCCACAGAAGGGAAGCCACTCATGTTTATTATGACCAAGTTGCACCTCTTTTTAAACTTGCTGACATCAAAACTGATGTCACAGGTAAGTTGCCACAAAAGCACAGTTTAATCCTTTGTGAAACTACTACTTCAGCATGCAAGACAGTTTGAATTTACTGCTAGTCCTTATGGGCTTTGCCTGCAAGTAGTGCCTTTGGAACTGTAGTTAATACAATGCAATATATTTTTGTTTTGTGAAAAAATATTCTAGTAATTCTGTTGTTCATTGAATAGTTTTCCCCTGTAGCTGTCAATACTAGTATTATTTTTTTTTTGTATTTTTTAAACAAAGCATGCTATAAAAATAAATGAGCATTTAATGTCTGATAGTCTCATATATGCTTGCTAAGAGTTGTTCCTGCATTCTGACAAACACATGTCCTTAAATATTACTTCTGTGAATATCTATTGGCTTGACATCATAAGAGGGGCTTATCTGAAGGACACATTATTTCTGGATTCTGACTCACTTTCAGGGATGACCTGGAAGGCTAAGTGATTGAGGTCTGTGATGTCAAAGGCAGTTCTCACAAGGCACATGGGCACGACTTGGTGTCTGGAGAACGTGAAGGTACAACTTTAATGTAGAGACGTTGCCTCTGCTCACAATGGGTTCCTGATGGCAGGGGTGGATTTAAGGCCCCAATTTTTGCCAGAGTTCTGCTTTATGTCCCAAATTTACCCTTTTTTACCCTGTTTCATTTGATCGGCTTTTTGTAAGAAATTGAATAGGGAAACAATTTTAAAGAAGTAAAATATTAATAACCTGTTCATTACTTCTGTCCCCTTCTGTGAAGAGACTGAAATTTATGCTACATCAAATTTGGTCACAAAAAACATCCGAGTTTACAGAGAAACGTTACTAGTATTTCCCATTCTAAATAATTGTTTATCCATAGTATTACAATTCCCTTCAATACTTTGCTAATTTTTGACTCTGCGTTTCATATCCATATGAAGTGTAAACTCGGGTGCAAGACATTTTAACACCAAAAAGTCTTTTTTCTATGTCTGTTGTAATTGGCTTGCAAAATAATCAGTTCCAGTCTAAACAAATTACAAGACAGAGGACTCATCCTACAGTTGTTTCTTAAACTTCTGTGAGACCATGACTAGTTCAGGTTGCAGGACAAAAAGCATTCTGAGTAAATCTGATTGAGGCATGAGGATATAATAATGCAGTGTTTGTATATGAAAATCATCTTACTAATTTTATTACCTGTATCTATGTGTTTTTTTAATTACTTATCCCAAAATTTAAAGTCAACTGAAGATTAAAGACACATGAGAATAAGTGTGAAAAAGATTGTCTGTGTTAGAATTCTGTAGTGATAATTTCTTAATTTATCTTAATTGATAAGGGAATGCCAGCAGCTTTATATAAGTTTTGATTCTCACAGGCTTATTTTTCACCTGCAAGGTGTAGATGATAGTGTGAACAGTTTAATAATAATGCTATCTTCTTAGAAATTGAATTTAGCCTTGTTTGGTCACAATGTTTTTTAAAAGTTTTGTTTTGTTTTGTTTTGTTTTTTTTTTTTTTCATGCAAACCTTAGTTAGAGATAACTGACTGTGTCATAATGTTAAATTAGTTATTACTTTAAGCAACTATTTAAAGCAAGTTACCTTTTAAAAATTTTATTCCTTACTACCGGTTCGTGTTTCTTTCATCCTTACTGTGAACATAACCTTGTTTATTAGACTCTCTTAAAGGCAGTATTATCATGAACCTGTGTAAGATTACATTTTTAGCTATGTATTGTCATCTGGAATCCTAAAGCTGAACCAAATCTGTATCAGTAGTTTTTAGATTAGTTAACAAAATTTAATATAAGCTATGACTCTAATTTGTAGTTACTTAAAAAATGTTTTTCCTAATTGAATAAAAAAAGTTTCCAGTTTATTTTTTTTAACTTATTTTTCTTTTAAAATTTGAAAAGAAACTTCTGGTTTTAGCGAGATAAATGTTTAATGGCTTATCCTTAAAAAAGGTTATTTTGGCAATTTCCAAATGCTATTGTGCTTATTAGCTGCCTGACACTCCTCCTACAGGCAAAGTGAGAAAACTACATTATAGTTTTAAATTCTAGTAGAGAAATAAATAATTAAGAACTATGCGTTTAAAAAAAAAAAGGGGGGGGGGGGGGTTGGTCATGGTAGTGGATGCTGAGTGAAAGTCCTCTCTACTGGTACCATCTTCTAATAAAATGAAGTGCCTCATTTCAATTCAACAGGTGGGTTTTTTTTCCCATATTTGTTCTGGATTTTATGAAGTAGGAGCATGCATCTTGCTGTTACTGTTTTTTTGAAACATGGCCAATATTTACATAGGGAGTGGTGTACAAAGGTGTATTAGGTAGAAAAAGCTGAAGGCTTTTGTACAATTTTTACCCTAAAGATAGTTTACTTTTAGTCTTTTCACATACACATTTAAAGCTTAAAATACATTGTACACAAAAATCTTAAAAGGAAATTTAAACCTCTGAAGTGACTTCCAGCTCATACACAGTACAAGACTCGCAGGTTACTTAAAAGAAACCCAAAAAACCTCAACAAACGTTGACGGTGGAGTGCTGAGAGACAGAGCTCTCTTCATCCAATCTCGTATTTTGGTAGCTGGCTGTTGCTTCCTACATGATCAAGCTTGCCAGATCTTATTCTGTTGGAATAAACTTTATTTTGTTTAGAAGTTTGCAGTGGAGGTGTTCTCTCCTACTCAAGGATACACAGCAGCCAAAAAGCGTGTATGTAAATGAGGGAGTTCTGAAATAGCATTTACTTTCTTCAGTTATCTTTTGCCAAATAACTTTGTACATGACAGATGTATTAATTTTAGTGAAATTAACCAGAGGTCTGAAAGAGTGGATTGTCTTTTATTGGGATTTTTGGGGTTAATTTTTGTTACATGAAATAAACAAATCTCTGAAGTGCTTAGTGCATTAGAAAATGGGAATTAGCAAATTTAAACTGAAACACCACTTTAACTGTAGCTAAGCTAAAACCTGGTCTTTATCCTGTCTTTTAAGAGTTTTGCAATCTTGAGTGCTGCAGCTGGGATATGGCTGTTAGAGAACAACAGTGACTCTTCCAAAAATCCAGTTCAGCATAAGCTAACTCTACATTTGGGATACTTACAAGTACTGGCAAGTACAGAATCATAGAATCAACTAGGTTGGAAAGGACCTTGAAGATCATCCAGTCCAACAGTTAAATACTGATAATTTGGGCTAGTATTTTAGAAATTTATTAGCATCTTGCAAAATCTTACACATACTAAAAAAAAATAAATAAAGGTAACCCCCAACAGACTCCTAGCTTGTCTCACTACTTTTCCTAGTTTTGACTCTTCTGCTTCCGTTTATGCATCGTTACAAGCTGGACATCTAGGCAAAAACAACAGCCTTCCCCACACCCCCATTTTTCGGGCAGGATCACAAAGGAAAAGAGAGTGATTGAGAACTAGACAAATAACATTGGTTTAAATTTACTATACAGTAAATAACTTTCAGTAAATAACTTTTTTTTTTTTTTTAATACAGTGTCAACACTAGTTAATCTGTTGTTATCATTAGCAGTTTTAATCCTACTGACATTAGTCTGTGACACAAGTGCCAGTATTTATACGTGTCATATGGAAGTGTCCCATGTTTCGCAGTGTTGAACTAATTATATGTTGCTTTTCCTATATGTAGGGGCTGAACCCTTAGTTTCTTGTTGGCAAGGTGAGATAGGGGGTTACGGTGTTTTGGAGCACGTGTGACTGTTCAAATGAGGTACACTGACAGCGCCCTTCTTTCAGAATGCTGTTACTTGAAACTTAATGTGTACTGGAATTTACAAGTTGGGAACAAAAAGGCCTTGAAAAAGGAAAACCTTTTCAATGATGCATTAGAAAGAGTTGAAAAAAGCATTAGAAATGATTGAAAACATTAAGTAATATTTTTGTGATAGTATTTTTGCCAAATACGTAATCTGACTCCTTCTCAAACAGTGAAAGATGCTCACTTTCTCTTAACAAAACTTATTGTGTGGGGTTTTTTTTGGGTTTGTGTTTGATTTTTTTTGTGGTTTTTGTTTGGTTTTGGTTTTTTTTTTTTTTCCCCTGAGTTGGTACAGGACCAAATAATCAAAGATCTAGCTTTTTTTTCAGCTATCAGAATGACTTTTACGTGTCACTCTGGAGGTTGTCAAGCCTGCTGAAAACATTTTAGACATGGTCTTTTTATGTCTATGTTGAATTTTTTCTTTTTTTTTTTTTTCTACTTGGGTGATTTTCTGTAGGTTCTCATGAAGTTTTTCCTGGAAACTTCATTTTTTCATTACCTTTTTGTCACAGTGTTTCAGAATAAATGCTGTGTATCTCTGACACTCTCTCATTAAATTTTAGATTTCTTGGAATTATCTCCAGTGATAAACCTCGCAGTAGTCCTCCTGTATAATTTCTAAACATAACCTATTAGATGCATAGAAGATGGGGTCCCCATAAATCTGGCTGACACTTGTAATTTTTACTGCCTTTATTGATTTCTCTGTAGGCATGAGTCCTCTTTATTTTCATGTCCTTGTTCTTTGAGTGAATTAATTTTGTAATATTATAGTAAGCATAACTTACATACATCACATTAAGAAACCACTGAGCATGTTTTCTTTCACAAAATAGAAATCTTACTTACTGTACACTCTTAATTAGACTTTACTCATAACTTTCTAAATGTCATTTAAAAAGACATGTAACCTGGTAACAAACTGTATGTTTTCATGGGAAGAGTTTCTTTCACAGTTTAACAATGGTAAGATATTTGAACCTTTCTGCATTTTCGTATATTGTGGTTTTATCAGTCACTTTTTTCACAATCTACAAATAATGATAAAGTGATAGGTCCCATTGGTAAAAGCAAAATTGAGTATGACAGCTTAAATATTGTGCTTTGATCTTCCAGAAGAATTTCTGCATGAAAGTAAATTCCGTAAATAATTCCCCAGAGCTAGTACAGTGGTAGGTATTTCTGTAGCAAAAATATAATTCTCTGCCTTTGATATAATCAAAATAACTCTAGCTTTTAATTAAGAATTTCTGAAGCACCAAGCGCTAGAACTTTGCTAATACTGGTTGGGAGATTTTGAAGCTATATGCTGATATACAGTTCCTTAGTGTGCAGTGAACAAGTTTTATCACTTTGATTTTTTTTTTTTTTTAATAGTTATACACACATTCTTATGTGTGCATATATATATAGGGGGAGAGAAAGAGAGGCATTTGCAGTTCTTGTAAGCAGCATTTCAATAGTCTGTAGAAATACTGTTTTAACAGGTACAGATACGGAATGATTGTTTTAGACACCAAGACTAATAATTTTAACAGTGTTTAGAAACACTGGAGAAAAGCCTTGAACTGTGCTAGCACCAGGGACAGACAAGCATGAAACATTAATGTAATTTTGCATATAATGATGCACATTCTTACACAAAAAATCCATCTGCAAGTGTCATGTCAGTCAGCAAAAATCTTTGATGGGTGGCTGCAGCTGGGCTGTCTCTTCTGGCAAAGCTGGCCTAGAAAATGCTAAATGTAGTTATGATGCTTTGTGCCATCTGTAGTATGCCAGTTTATCCTGTCTTCACTGGCATTTACAGTACTATATAGGGTATCAGCAAACACAGAGACATCAATGTAGAGTGACAGATTCGTTTCCTCCAGAGGCTATGAACTCTGGTGTATACTCGTGCCACCTTCCTCTGCGTGTTATATTCTGTTGTCACTGGTATTTGGCCTTGATTTCATACTTCTGTGTTTAACTCCTCATATTTTTGATTTAGCAATTTGCATATCCTAACACAAAGGCAATTAAATTTGATTGATACTGAAATAATTCAGTCTTAACTGAGGATATGCTTACATTTTCCTGAAGTTTACCAACTGTGTCAATGCTAAAACTTCTATATTGATGCAACAAACATCTTCTCTAATTCTCTGAATTTAATGCACTAAATAACCATGTGTCTGATTGCAGCTGAGTTTTAATGTCTTGCCTTTTTAGCTAGCATAACTGTAAAACATCTCTTATTTTTAATGCATTTAATGATTTTAAAAAAATCCATCTGAACAGAGTTACTGTATGTTCCTTATGTTAGAAGGGCAAAAAATTTTAAAACTCTTTAAATTGTCTAATCTTCTGATAAGTAAATTAAATTATCTAATCTTATAGTTAAATAATGTTGTTTTTCACAGTAACTGAATATGAAGGACATGCTCTCTCAGTACTTAAAGAATGTGAACTCCAGGCATTTGATGGGTAAGTTGGTTAGTGACAGTGAATGTTAGTAAACCTCCTCGCATTAGTTTTTATTTGTATTCCATCCAGAACTCTGCTAGTAGGTGTTACTCTGTTTCACATATATATTAAGCCTGAGAAAATAATTTCCCATTTGATGCTTTGTTTTTGATTACTTACTGGCAATAGGTATGTATTTTAGATTCATAAATAATAGTAAATAACATAAAAACTTTCCTAAATATGTTTCATGAAAGCTTTAGTCTCTGTATTTGCAAGGGTGTCACGAGTGCCTTGTATTTTACTCTTTCTCTGTGTCTGTTCAAATGGATCTGGAGGAGAATGTTTTATCTAAAAGTAACTTGAATGTTTTTCCATTAGGAAAAAAAAATAAAATTCAAACTTACTTCAAGTCAAGATTGAAAATGTTTGTTCAGTCATTTTTAAAGACCTTGCTACGTGGATTAATCTTGCAATCTTTTTACATTAATCATTCAGTAACAAAGTTCCATAATATATAAGAATAGTCTTGCATAATGTGAAAATCTTACAACTCTTATGGGGATACGCAGTAAGCCATACAAGGAGGCTGAAATAGTGTTTTGTAGTCTAATCAATTTCTATTGGTTCTAGGAATTCACAGAGTTAGGTAAGAAAATATATCTGAAAATGTATATATGTATTCCAAATTGTGAGAAAAATTTCTTTCCAATTAAGACATGCCTCTTAGGGTGCTAGCTTGGGGAACCAGTTTGTCCTGGGAAGCAGATATGAAGACAGAGAAGAAAAAGCCTGGGTTGTATCTTCTTGCGCAAACCCCTTGTACTCAGTCGTATTTGTGTTGTTTCATCTTTGATCATTGGGTAGAGTCACTGTAGTACTTCCCCTGTAAGATTTCTCTCCGGTAGCCAGAACTAACAAACAGGAACAGAAGAAGCTGGAAGAAAATAACCCTTAAGTCAATATGATGCTAGGATTTCTGAGGTGAGAGGATCTGTGTCCTTTCTTAAGTTATCTGTGTAAGTGTTGGGGTTTTTTTTCTTCATGTGGAAATTAAGTAGCTTTTATTATCAGAGGTTATGAGCAAACATGACATTTCTGAAGCATTTGAAGAATGAGTTTTATAACTTCTCAGATAGCCTGGCCTCCATCTATGTACTCATTCAATAAACCACAATACAGAAAACATCCTATTAAAGAGCTAACCTGGGATACTTTTTGATACGAGATCATAGGGAAGGTGAGTTGCAAGGGTAATTCTTTATACTGATGTACCTAGAGATATTTTTAACTGCTATTTTCAAGTAAAATCTACAGAGACTGATAGGATAAGGTCAGCATTCATATTATGCTTAAGGATTGATTCTTTGAAAGAGAAAGCTACAAAACATCAGTTGTGTCTCTCCATTATCTTTAGAGTTATTCTTAAGAACAGGAAGAGAATATGTGAAATTAGGATTTTCTTTTTCAAATTGTTTAAAGGTTTATGGTATACTTTTGATTATGTTCCTGTGAAGTCATTTGTGACTTCCCCGTTGCTGTCTAGCCTGAGAAATTTTGCTATAGATATAAATATATTATAGGCTACCCAAACCACCTCAGTGTTTCCCAAATAAAATTTTGATGACAATTTTGGTTTATTGAAAATTAAGCCAGAAAACGTATGGGGTCTGGTTTGAATTGAAAATTAACTCCACAACAGCGAAATTGTCCTACTGACAAAACGCTTTTAGCAATTCTAGCAGCCACCTGACATAACGTCTTTTCATTATTTCCATCAAATCTTGAGAAGTTTTACTTGTTAATTGAGCAGCATAGCTTGTGACTTGGCAGGCTTCGGTTCTTTCCTGTTTTGCCCTGGCTTCCTGTCCAAATTTGTTCAAGTCAGATACTGTATCTGCCGCTTAGCTCCCTGTTTAGAAAATAGGATAACACTTCTGCCCCTCCTTTTAGATGTGGAAGGCACTGTACGTGGTGGTAAGAGGTAAGGTAGTTTTTATGCTGTTTCTACATGGCAGCGTTCACGTAGACCTGATGTGCCTTGCCCAAGCTCGGAAGCAACTGGAGATGAGTTAGGTGTGGACTGAAGGCCATGCCTGCATGCATTAGTCTTCTACTCCAACTCAGCTCATGCTTTTCAAGTGTTGCCTATGTCAGATTGACTGAAAGCTTAATTCAAGTAAAACTGTATAAAAGGCAAGACACAACAGGTTTTTATTCTTTACAGTAGGTAAGCAGTATAGCAACATAAAATTGCTGAGCTGTAATTTCTAAGAGAGTTATGGTTCCCTACATGTTAAGCAGCATATGAAGGAAATTGAGGTTTATGATTTGCAGTAGTAAATTTATATTTACTAGTAAGTAGGAAGTTTGTATCTCGGTGCTTTCTGTAAGCAATACTGCTATGTTTTAATTCTTTGTCAAAGCTGTTTGTTTCTATATATAATTTCTTTTGTCTGATTTTTCCAGGTCCCACTCTGTTTTGCAAAATCCTAGGCATATGTCACGTATCTCATATACTCCACCTTTTTTGCTGTACAATTTATTTTTTTTCCTTACCGAGACTGAAAATGTAGGTACTTTGCCAACTCGGCAGTGTGCTTTTTCTTCCCCACCTTGGGGCCAAGCCTTGGTGACAAATAGAGAGTGCATTTTTGATGCTGCTATCTCAGCTGCATTTTCTTGTTTGCACAGTGACAGAAATACATAATATACATGCATGTATTTCTTCTCTAATCGGGAGCCTAAGGTATTATGGATATTGTTTAGACTAGCCTGGGTTAGTCAGGCTTTAGTAAACTGTTGTTTAAGAAACGTGTCTGATGGTTAGACAGAAGTTTCTTCCTCTAAGAAACCTTCTTCAAGGTCTTAGTCAAATCTGTTTGCTCAAGACTTTCTACTCCTTATGTGTAGCAGGTTCTTGCTGATTAACTTTGGAATCCCTGATCCCTGACATATAGATATATGAAAAAATATTTTAAGTGCCTCCTAAAGTAAATCTGACATTTACATTGTAAATGCTTAGAGTGTACTATTAGTATTTTTATCATTAAAATGTGTTTATCTTAAAACCTTTTAGCTTTCAAACATTAGTAATTTGGAGAATCATTTTAATAGTTAGTTAAATAAACAAAAACAGAGAAAAAAAAAAAATCGTTGCTGTAACAGAGCTTTTACAAACACATGCATTCCTCTCTATAGCCACAGCAGGTGGGAGTTTAATTACATGCTCCAGAAGCAGTGATTAAGTACCTTCATGCAAAGGATTGCTGGCACTAGGGTTTTATACCTTACTAAATCCCTCAACTGCCCGCATAGTGTGTGGAATTAGCTGTTTTCACGTATTTTTATTGTAATATTTGATGAGTTGTTGTTATAAGGGCAATTAAAAAGCTTTGGAATGCTTGTGTGGGTCAGCATTGAAAGATTTAAAGAACTTTTCCACTGAGGCACTTGAGCATGTGCTTAACCCTTCCATCTGATCAGTTCACGTGTGTAACGTGTGATAAGGTAAGAAGGACTTTCTAAGTTGTTAAATATATTTACTTCTGCTCAGATAGAAGGAAGCAGAAATAGGGATGTTTGTATCTTGTTAACATTCACAAATCTGACAGTGAAGCCCTAGCATGTTCTTAAAGAAAGACTGGGGATTAGCTATTTGAGATGTCATTATGTATATGGTGTGTGGTAGCTGCCTTCCACTAGTTTGCTCAGCTATGGAAGAGTTTAATCTGAACTGTTTAGCATTTTTGTTTTGTAATAGGGTAGTTTGTGTCGGTGGAGACGGATCTGTCAGCGAAGTTGCTCATGGTCTACTACTTAAAGCCCAGATAGATGCTGGAAAAGACATAGACTATATACCAACGCCTGTCAGAGCACCAGTTCCTCTTGGAGTAATACCAGCAGGTGAGACTAAAAGGTACTGTTACATTTTATAAGTCATCTGTTTTAAATCCCTCTGGCATCTTTTACAGTTTTGGCTACTAAAGGCAGTTCTTGGTGCTAAAGGTTCAGTTACTTAAGGGAGCTATTGAATAAATGTCCTAAATTAGTGATTTAGATTGATTACAAATGACTAGATTTTAAATCATTATGATAATTTATAGTAATGGCACAGATGAGCTCTTTGCCTAAAGGAAGATGCTCAGGAAGAAGAAAACTAAAATAATTTTCAGCTAATCCATGCAAAAACAAGGCTTGTCCTTATTTGCTGCCACAAATGATACCAAATGAAAATTGTTTTCTAGAATTTCCGTAATATAAGCCATGCTGGTTTGCTTCTCTCTCTCTAGCTTTCTTGGCAGGATTCTCAGTTGGATTCATGCTTAAGGTCTATTTTTAAATAGTGTCCCAGGAAAACATTTTGTGGATTATATTAAAAAAAATAAAATATTGTGCACACAAAACTCCTTCTCTCTCCTTTTACTTCTACAGACCTGAAAATGTAGGTGTCTGTCTTGATAAATCCTCTTACTTCTTTATTAACTTGTACTTGCATCTTGTGGCGTGTTTTGTTTGTTTGCTTTGGGGAGTGTGTGTGTCCCTCTCCTCCCAGTTTTTGTATTTGCCTATCTCAGAGTATAGCTTGGGCCAGACAGGGAGGCTTAGCTAGAATTAGTACAGCATGGTTGAATCTGGATTGGTATATGAATCACTTCTCTTTAAAAGAGGGATATTTTTGCATTGACACTGCCCTCTATTATGGATATGACTACTTGATGTAATTTCTCAGATTTTTTTAACTAGTAAGTACCTCCTGCATCTAGGTAAAGGGCAAAACGTTGATTTTGGTTTTCTACCAAAAAAAAAGGAGCAAGTTGCTGCCAAACTGAGCAAGCAGGTTTTAAGTGCTCTGACTTGCTTTGCACTTCTAAAAGTAGCATCAAGACAGGGACTAGTTGCTTGTAAAAATGCAAGATCACACTAGCTTTTTTCCAAGTTAAAAAAAAAAAACCTTGGAAGTGTGTTGTTAAAAGATACAATAACATCGAAGAGATGAAACGTATGAATTTTAGTACAGCAGTTGGACCATCACTTGTCAGTCCAGTTGCTGTGAATATCTTGATGGTGTTGAGATGGACTTGCTGCAGCACTTGACTCCATGCTGTCTGGGCATGCTTGGGTCACTGTGCTTCATCATTAGTGCTTGCTCTCTTTGGTTTAAGACAAATACGTCACGATCAAAAGGGATTTGTAAACCCAAAAGAATCCTGTACGGCTTGTTAGACAGAATGCCATAGACTGTTAAAAGATGGTGAGAACAATTTATAGAATGATAGTGTGAGAAACTCCTTAATACGTTCTTATAAATAATCTTTAGCTTATTTTATTTCCATATTATTGATACTTCAAAAAGCAGTTGGTTAGGAAACAGGTAAGTACGATGCTACATGAAGGTGGAACTCAAGGGTCAATGTAATTCCCCCCCTCCCCATCCCCTCAGAAGTCCGTTGTACCAAATTATTAGGATTCTCCAGCTGAGTAAAAATAGAAACTGTATTACAGGATAGCATTATCTGAGTGGTTCAAAAATCTGGTTTTAGCCTCTATTATAAGTAGTTAAGACAGCGTTTTGAAGTTTCAGCCAACTTGATGGGAAGGAGCTGCTCTTGAAGCAGTTTACCTCCTGAAGAGAAAGGTCCAGAGGGGAGTGTGTTTTCACTAAATACTCTACTGAGCTGCCTTATTCTGGTCCAAATCAAATGGATGAGATGTGGGGAAGCCTGCAGTTGTACTGCTGGCCATTAGCAAGAGTGTTTGTTGCTATGGGAACTACTGCTAAGAAACTGTACGGAGGGGGAATGAGAGAGAGGGGAGGGGGAACTGGAAGGACATTAAAAAAGCTATCCAGTTGTTACAGAACAAGAGACGATCTATATCTGATGGCTGTAAACCTTTTGGTCCTCAACGGTTCATTTAAATAAATTCATAATTTCCAATTAATTCAGAAAATAAAATATTACTGAGGGACTGTTAATTTCTGTGGTATTTCAGGCAAAGACCCAAAATGTTGGTGCAGTTTTCATCAGAATTTTAGCTATGCTTGACTAGGAAGTCATTACATCACATTTATCTGTTTGGATGGGGGAGACATTAACAGCCTTATGAATATTCATGTTGTCTGGTTAATTAAGTTAATTGTACTGCAGAAGTGCTTGCACTTCCAAGGACAATTTTTTTCTCTACAATTTCTGTTTGGTGCCTTCATCAGTCATGCTTTACATGATCTGCAGATACTTTGTCCTTACTGTGATGCTTTTGCACATTGCATAGGAAGGAGGTCATAGGAAGTTGGTTGTAATGTCAGAAAAATAGGTTAATATTTTGAACAGAATTATATTTTTAGAATAATAAAATCATTTTTGTGTCTCTTTAAAAAAATGCTGGTGACGGAGATGCTGGGGTTGTATGGATGAAACCTTTTTACATTAAATTGAGTAATTGGAGCAAGATCTGAAAATGTGACTGTTACGTTAGTAATCTGTGAGGGGTGCAAGCCCATATATGAGCATCAAAGAAGATTGTTAGTCTCTGAAGTAATATGATAGTGTTCAGGGGAACCATCTTGTTATTGGTAAATAATATTCTGAGTTTACATAGGGGAGAAAAAGATGACTTGAGAAGATGAATAATGGCATTAAACCCATTATTACTGAATCGCTGCTTAAATCAGCAAAGCTTGTATTATAAAGTTTTTTGTACAATAGCTTTCATATTTTTCGCTCTTTTTATAAGCTTTTTGTGGCACCCTGCTTGTCTAGGACTTACGTAATGAGACACATTAATCAGTCATCGTTGGGATCACAGTGCTGTTAGGCATGTATTAAAAAGTTTGGTTTTTTTTAGAGGTGGTGGCACTTGCTACTCCCAAACTGCACTTGGTTTAGATCTTCAACTTGTGGAAGGGTGGATGGGGTACTTAACGTTTTTGAACACAGACAGAACTTGTTTTATTTTCCCAGGAGTCATGAAAGGGTGGAGTTTTGCCTTGTTTACTTCTGCAAATGTTAACGAGAAAGATGCAATTACTTGTGCCTATCCTGTTCAGTAGGAATGAGATTTAACTCTCATTGAAGTCATTATGAAGATTGGTATTGACTTCAACCACGGTCATTTATTATCTTGCTGCCATCTGTATTGATAAATTGCTCTTACTTAAGTGAGGAATCTCAGTTTTAAGACCTACCAAGCCTGATCTTCAGAAGTATACTCCACCTTGTGCTCTTTTAATAGCTTGATCTTCAGTGATAAGGAAGGATATATTTTTTTCAGAATAACAGCTTCCCTGTTGTCATTTTACAGGAAATAAACATGATTTGCATGACTTGTAATGATCTGCTGCTTGTGTGTGTGATTTCCTTTGTTCTGGAACCCATAAAAGTTGATAAGAGTTGATAAGACTGAATGAAATAAGACTGAAGGAAATATTTGAGTATTTTTGAGCCACTTGTTTAGCTAGATTCTCTGGTTAAGCAGAATTAGTTGGATCTAGAGGTTAAATCTCATAAGGCATTCAAACATAAAATGGTATTGGGCATGTACTTCTATTATCCTGTGAAGAATTGCTTTTTAGGTCAAACCTAAATTTTTTGTCCCCAAATTTTCCTTAGAAGTGTATTTTGTGTTTACTTAGTATGAAAAATAGTGAGTTTTTCTAGAGCTACAATTTTGCCTTTTCTCTTTTATGGGTATTGTGCAGAAAGGAAAGTACAAATTACTTTTGGTTGTTAGATATGAATTGGATATAAATTATTGAAATGTCAATATTTTTAATAAACTGGACTTCCTCTTAGTGTATCTAGAGACACTTTCTTTTAGAAGAAAAAAGCAAAACCTTACATTTAGCTTTTGAAGTCGTCAGTTTATTCTTCTTTCAAAGTATTTCAGAATCCCAGTCTGATGGATTTATTTAAACATTGCTTTTTTTTTAGAAAAAGGAGAAAGAAATTAATAGTATAGTAACCTATAAAATTCTGAGAAAAATGTGAATGGAATTACATTTCTTCTTGAATTGTTCAAAGAATAAAACTGTATACAACTTTATTTCTTCCATGTACCACTGGAGATGTAAACTTCAAAGAATATTTTGTATCTATTATCTTAATAGATGTACCTTACCTATTTCCTTCACAGAGTAGGAACCCTGAGAGCTTTTCCCTCTGGCATTATGAAGGCTTTCCATGAGGATCTGAATATTCTGAATTACTTTCAGAGACTAAGGTGCTCTAAGGATATAACAGGTGGTCTGTAAGATACTAATACAATTCAGTTATTTTACAAATTCTTATTCAGAGAAATTATTGAAAAAAATTTGAAGCATATACTCCCGAATCAGATGCCTTTAGTGCTTTGTAGTTAGGTACATCAATCTTTCCAAATTTAGTATTTTTTTCTACCACTAATGTGACATCAAAGATTGCAGAGTTTTGGGATGAACATAATTTTTCAGTCTGGTACATGGTGGTTTTAAAGTGCTTATTTAAATGTTGAGCCCCTCTTGTTTGAAATGTGGTAGACTTTCCTTTTCCTCTCTTCTCTCTTCCACTCTTGAAAGACAAGTTTAAATGCTTCCATAAAACTTAAGGCAAATTTAGCATCCAGAATTGTCTATTGCTGCTGTAAAATATTAAATTATTCAGGCAACGAGAAAATTGTTTGAAAATATAAGTGAACTCATTCCTTTATGGAATGTTAGGTTCTAAATTGTTATTTTGTAATTCTTGTTATTTTAATTAATCTTTTATCGAATTATTCATCCCTTAATCAGTGTTATGAAGAAGCTCAATATTCTGCCTACTTGATGACAGACCCTGGTTCTTTATTTTTGCTGAAATGAATTCTGTGCCTCTCCTGCTCGGCTAAGAAACGCCAGAGATGTGATCAATCAGAAAAATCAACTTGAAATTCTGTTACATACCCATTTAGTAAAGACACAATCATTCCTTGTTCGGGATTTTAAAAATAAATTGATATTTAAAAGTCAGCCGATACACAGTATTCTATGTCCTATACATTAAAGCAGAAAGGCAAGATTTATGTATATCCGTTTCTAACACAGGTAAAGTGACTCAACATATCAATCACTGCCAAACGTGGGCCTCCAAAACCATAATTATTTCTTTCATGAACTGATAGTTTTCCACTCTCTCTTCCTACTCCATGCTGACATTGCAGTTCTTCACCTTTTTTTTTTTTTTTTTTTTGTATTTACCAGCTGATTTACTACTCATTCCCTTATTTCAAAATAAATTAATCTCTCCTGTCCAGTGGCTAGTAATGCAACTGGGCTGACAATGTCCAGGAAATGACAAAGAGAAGTTAAAAGGGTCAATTTTAATACACTGAATGCAAATCAACAATTTGTCAGATGCACATCAAATTCTACATTATCTCTGGTTTTCAGTCATTAATGTGTTCTTATATGTAAAGCTAACATGCAATAATTAATTTTATTCACTATTGCTTCTAAGAATCTAAAATGTAGCCTGCAAGAGGCACAATAGCTTAGACTAGATCTAGTAGAATTTTGTCTGGGAAATGTATAGTTTTACACTGGTTGGGTATTTTATTATTTTCCCAACCTAAAATCATTCCGCAAATATATCTTATTAGATAATCTGCCTTCTAGTACAGTTCCTCAGTACAGTACTTAGGTATAGAAGTGATTTTTAAGGAGATGGTTTAAAAAAAACAAAAGGGGTGTGTGTTTTTGTGAAGCTTTTTTTTTTTTTTTTTTCTCCCTCCCTTTTGGTTTTTATGGCACTTATAAATGAATTTGTAGAGAAGATTTTTATAGACCTCTGGAAGTTTTAATTGTTTGAATTTGTACTATTCAGCATTTCTGCTGTTACCAAGACTAAGTAATTTGTGGGGAGGCTTTTTTTTTTTTTAATTCAGTAAATGTCTCGGTGTCTTCATTCAAAAAAAATATTATATGTATTTTTTTCTTGTTATTCTGTATCTCTTACAAGCATTTGTGTTCACCTTTACAGGTACTACAAATATTTTGGCCTATACTCTCTATGGTATTAAGCACGCAGTGACTGCGACGTTGCACATTATAATGGGTAAATATTTTTATATACATTAACAGATTTTTAAATACTAAAGCAGCATTTAGAGCTTGCCGTAACCACTTGTTTAATAAAGGCATAGTATTATGCTCTATTACTCTAAACTACGTTGTAAGACTTTTAAACCCAAATGATTCTTTCCTGATTTATAGCATACTGGAAAGGTTATGATTCTTCGAGTATAGTTCAGTAGCAAAGGTTGCGGACCTCATCTTCTGATAACTAAAATCTGCCATGGAATAATGTCTGATTTTGGCATTCATGCCCTGTTACTGATGTTATTTTAACACAAGAAGTACCCTTTTCCAGACCTGATTGTGTGAATAGTGTCACTCTGTGTGTGTGTGTTATGCCATGATTGGCTGCCTAATCACTTGATTATTTTAAAATGCCTGCCGAAGACAATAGGAAATACACCATACTTCCAGTTTGAGGAAGTGGTTAGGATTGGACTTTTCAGGAAAGTATTGTCATATTTCTGAGAAAGTATCAGTCATCTTTTTAGCTCCATGTGCATTTCTTCTAAATACTAAGAGTTTCTATAAGAAAGCTTTGTTGGTAGAAAAAACTGTATCACTTGCCATTTGGTCTGCACAGTAAATAGGTTTTTGCATGTGAAAATGTAATTATGCTAAAAGGAAGAACTAGGCTGATAGTGCAAACCTTATTTTCAGGTCTTAGGAAATAGCAAATACTTAGTTGAGCAATTTTAGTATTCCTCCCAAAGCAATTTTTCTTTAGGACGCTATTTATTATTTTTTTTCCAAATGAAAAAAGAGAATAATGGAGAAGGTCCACTTTGAGTATCGATTTTCTAGACCTTGCAGTCAACAGTGGAAGAGCCTTTGCTCTATTTCTTAACTAGCAATACACCAGCCTTTACAGGTAAAATCTAAAACTATCTTTTTAATCAGAGAAACTCAACCTAATGGAAACCACCTGGGTTCTACTACAGAAAAAATGTATATACCCTATCTTGAACAAAATTAGAGGTCTAAATTCTATAACTGTAAATATAAATACATTTAAAACTGATATTTGAGAGTTCACATGTCTTCTCCGGTACAATGTTCAGTCATTACAAATATTTGGTGAAATGGTTGCAAAAACTTATGTGGCAGTATTACATTTTCTTTGATAGTAATTGTGGAAAATTTGCTTAGAATTAAGCCAGACCATTTGACTGCTAAAGTAGCTGAATTTTTGCCTTAGGTTTTTTATCACTTGGAAGCATCTGAACTTTGTTCTCCTTATGACTATTTTATAAAGTCTTAATTATATTTGGATTGATTCTGGTTTCCATTAGTAAAACTTGACTTCATAAGGTTAGGGAAGAGTGCGGAGTTTTTTTCCCCACAGCTAAATTAGGTGAAAAGGAAATGGTAAATTGGACTCCCTTTGAAATACAGGTGTTATTTGTAATTTCTGGTCTTTAACTTTGAAATTTCAGGACATATTCAACCGGTAGATGTCTGTACTTTCAGTACTCCAAGCAAGCTGTTGCGGTTTGGGTTCTCAGCTATGTTTGGTTTTGGTGCAAGGACTCTAGCTTTGGCTGAAAAACACCGTTGGATGCCCTCCAATCAGCGGAAGGATTTTGCTTTTATCAAAACACTGGCAGATCTCAAGTATACCATGAGCTGTTATATTTTTCTAGTTTTCTTGAAGAAAATGCAATAATTAATGTAGTAAAAATATAGACAGTAGTTTAGTTATCTTGACTTCTTAATTGCAGACAGATTTAACTCAGATGTGATATATAGCCCTCTTATAAGTTAAAGAGATAAGTTCTGTATATTCAGCATCTCATTAAAATCATCTTAACTTAGATAAAAGTCTGTCTAGCAGTCGGAATGTTGGTTTACCTGATAGTAAATATCAATACTTTTCTAGGCCAGAGGAATGTGAATTATCATTTCTGCCTCTACAAATTCCACATGAAGACTCTCCTGAGAATGACAGGTAAGTAAAATTGAGCCAAACAATTCCAAAGCCACAAAAATATGAGTCTTTGAAGATAAAATTGTACAAATTCTTAATTTTGTTCAAATCTGATCATCAGCTAAAACAGTCTTAACAAAACCTAAAAAACTGATTTTGATAACTGCAGACTTGTCTACAGGCAACGTTATACAAAGTAGACTGCAGAGGATTTGTTACAAAGCAGTCTTCCACTCAATGTTATTGGTTTGTTCAGTTCCATTGATATCTTACTTATTTTTCTAAGGTAGATGTTGGAATGTGCTAAAATTACTTTAAATTACTTTACCTACATGTTTCTACCCCTTTAGAAAGAAGAAAGAGAAAACTAAAAAAGAGGGTGAGTGTTTGCTTTTATGATTATTTAAAAGTGAACTGTGGCTGGTTAAACTGGAGTAATATAGAATTACTCTATTATATTTAGGTAGCAAGGATCAATGGCACAAAATTCAGGGTCACTTCCTGAATGTGAGCATTATGGCAATCCCTTGTCTGTGTTCAATGGCACCGAGAGGCTTGGCACCTAATACGAGGTCAGTAGGGGTTTAGAGAATTAGTCATGTCTATAAATTCTGACATCTTACCTTAAGACCTTGGCTTTTCCAAGAATACGAGCCTGTGTTTAGGTAGTCTAGACCCTCTGGAATGGGGGAGGGAGCATGGACTGCAGCAGACTCGATAATCCCAGGAATTGTAATCAGTTTTAGATCAGGCAAATAAGGTCAAGCAGTCTAACTAGAATAATGAGAGGATAATTGCTGTGATTAAATTAGTTGGCAAGTCTGAATTAAGTAGTAGTCATGGAGCAGTCATCTGTCATAGGATTTGGCTATATGTAGAAACTTCATTCTTGGATTTAATTTTATTTTTTCAAATATAAAGGTGACCCTCATCTTCTGCTTTACAGCCAGCAAAAATGAAGTATGAATCTTTCTTCTGTTAAGAAGAACCAAAATTCATGCTTGTCTTCTGCTTTTTTTTTTTTTTTCTTTTTCTTTTTTTTCCCCCCTGAATTTAGGAAATGCAGCTTCTACATGTAGGGTTTTGGGAAACAAATGAGTGTGTGGGTTGATGACATTAACTCATTTTGCCTTTAGCTTATTGTCATAGCATGCTTTGTGGTGATCTAAACAGTTACCAGGTGATAAATATTTGTACTTGATGTATCCAGTTGACAATTAAGCAGAACAGCAAGTACAAACTTTTTAGTTGTACATGAAATACAACACACTCCTACAAAAAAGAATTCAGAAACTCATATGTATATGTGTGTGTAGATATATCTATTTAAAAAAGCAACAAACAGCACTGAGAGAAGTTTATGGAATGAGTCTGTTTTATTTAATTTGATTATCATTATGATGAAAATAGATGTGCCTTAGAATTGATCAGGTATTTTTCTTCAGAATCACTGGCTGATTTGGTGGAATTTGACTTCTTGGTAACAACGTAGAAACAAATGTTTCTGGTGAAACTTATTGAGAAGATTTCTTTGCTACAGGGGTTGTGCTAAGATCCATATACCTCAAGATAGTGCCCTGATGCTGTCTCCTGTTAGGAACTTAGTTCTGTTCAGCATTTAGTGTGTTATTATACCAGTCAGTAGCAAAACTCTGACAAGAAATGACAAAATTATTCTTTTTCAGATTTGCTTTCTCTTTCCATCTGTTCTGGCACCTGTTTCTCAGTGACAGGGAATTTTATGACAACTACATGCAATTATTGCAGGTTTGAATGAGCCTGTTTCTCCCACGGTGTAGTTGCTCAGTGGGTCCCTCTATCCTTTCATACAAGGGCATCCTTTTTTTCATCTCTTTTTAAAAATAATCTTAGGAGTGCAATCAGCTAGTAGGTTAGGTAGAGTAGACTCTTCAGACAAGTATCTTCTCAATTGTAAGGCTTTTCAATACATGAATGTTGCACTAATTGTTAGAGACTCTAGACCCGTTATGGAAGCATCAGCTAAACTCAGCTAGGTTTCTTCACTCTGTCCTATTTTCCCCAAGAGGTTTTTGCCATATGAAGACATTTGAAATGGAATGAAAGGTTTGACTGCCTGTAACTCTAGTTATACTAGTCTAAATTTGCAGAAACATGTCAAGCTATGTTTAACTGTCTATGCTGTGTGAGCCATGTGAGACATCTGTTTCTCACAGCATAGGTGTTGTGCTTTGGTGCAGATAGGGCTTTCAAGAGAATTATGGAGAATTCTTAGTCATCTCTGAAGGTAAAAGGTCACAATGCCAAATGCATTGTCCAGTAGCTTCCTGTGCTCTTTTGTTGCAGCAAATGTGATAAGGAGGCAACTTTTTCAATTACACCATCACTGTTTTCTAAATCAGCAGAGTAGTGCTATGCCAAGTGCCTTGTTTAATGGTTATATAAAAATTATCTTCCTAGACTGCTGTATTGTAGTCTGAGAACATTCCTGATGCAGTTGTTCAGTAGCCAGAGAACTATGAGTGAGGAGAGATCTGTGTGAGTAGGCTGGAAGTATTTTTTTTTTAACATTCTTAACATATTTTCCAAGCATACATGCTGAATACGTAACTATATATACGTACACATATATATTCAGAAGATATATGAAGTATATCATCTCTATATCGTATACAATCTCAGCAGTTCTGTTGTCCTGTTCATCAGACATTCTTGTTGAACATTGATTTGCTTCTGTAAATTTAAGAGGACTTAGGCATGGTTGCATTGAGATTCAGGTTGTTAGCTTCTGCGGCAAGGTTCAGTTACGTTAAGGAACCTGTGAAATGATACTGGCTCATTGTCAGACCCAAATTCTCAAAGATGCTAAAATATCAGTGGCGACCAGATACCCAGGACCATTGAATATCTGCACTGCTGGGTCTCTTCTTGATTAATCTCTGGTATATGACTGTTTTGCCTTGTACGAAATTCCATTGCTTTTTAACTTTTATGTGCTTTGTGAAATATGTAAGTAGAACTGTAGTGAGAACTGCTAGGAGAGTTTGAATAGCGTTAGAGTTGAAGATCAGGATCTTTCTTTGTTAGGGCAGCGTGAGTGTTAATGGTGGAGGTGAATGAACCCCCCTGCCCTGGGTTATATGATGGGGATGTGCTTACATACATCATGGAAGTGGTTTCTTGGTAAAGCCCTGCCTCATGGCATCTATGGTAATCATTATACTTTGCTGGAGAGAAAAGTGAAAAGATAAATTTATGATCCCCAATGTTTAAAAACCATCTGTTAAGTAGAAAAGCATTTAAAAAAAATTATATGTATTATGCTCAATACATTCTGGATATTGATAAGGGAGTACAATTCTATTATTACAGTGTATTTTATAAATATATTGATACTAAATAACCTCAATTTCATAGTTTATATTGATCTAGGGGAAGGTGGTGGCAAAAAGATTAAAAAAAATTGAGACTATTCTGTTAATGTACTCTTGTTAGCTTTTTTTTTTTTTTTTTTTTTTTAAAATCTAGACTATTGAAGAGCCCATGAAAATTCCAAATTAATGAATTTTCCATTGGGAACTAAATTGGTCTGCTTTTCAGGTTGAATAATGGAAGCATGGCTCTTATTGCTGTACAAAATACTTCTCGAACAGAGTTTATAAAACATCTGAAAAGATATGCCAGCGTGAAAAACCAGGTACTGTTGTTTCTGGTGATTATAAAAAGAACATTTAATCATAAAGGTAGACATGCTGCAAGAGTTAATGTTAGCATCCTTGTAAGAAGACTTAGCTTCTTGTCAGAATACATTAGCCCCCTTTTACTCTGAGGGTTGGTTTTTTTTTTCTTAAATCACTAGACTAATACCGATTAGCCTATTTCAGCCCATCTGTTGTGGTTTAAATTGTATTTGTGTTGTACCATAGTTTTATGGATGTAAAGCCCTTTCACCACAATAAAGGCAATGCATGCTGTGTTTAACTTTTGTGTAGTACAGAGATCAAGAATGCAGACTGGGGGGGGCAGGGACACACATCATGCAGCTCTTTGTCAGAAAAGGGTAAAGTCCATAATTTCAGCAGACCACTGCATGCTGCACTGGTAGCAATGGCTTATGACCACTGATTTTTAGCAGGCATGCATTCCATCTCGTTACGAACGCTTGCACAACGGCATTTCAAGATTGTGGTCATTTTTCTGTCTTTAAAGAGAAAAACGAAGCATCCAAACACAGTGCCTTATTGCTGTCCTATATACCCGATGCATAGCCTCAGCAAACTGGTGTCAGGATTATGTGAAATCACTTTTACAAGGAGATTTAGGTTTGAATTGGTCAACAGTCAGAGTTTGGGGGAGAGGTGGGTGACGATTCCATGTGACAGCACTACGAGGCTGCGTTTAGGAAATAGTTTATGTTTTCCAGTTATGCTTTTGGAAGAAGGCTTTGCTTTTCTCTCTGCCTTTGTAATTAGAAATTAGGCAAGGAGATGTGGACCCTCCTTTAAACTTAAGATGACAATTTACTAGAATCCTAACTAGCCTTGCTTAGGACAGGATTACTGGTAATGATGACCGGAGCACAGGAAAAAAAGCTTAGACTTGCACATATTCTGAAAGCACGTGCCATTTTAGTGTATGCAAAATATGCCCTCACCTGTAGACTGAGCAAGCCCGATGTGGGAATGCAAATGGGACACTATCATTTTTGATGAGGCACTATTTCGGATAAAAGCAGCATGTTAATCTGTAAATGCTAGCCAGAATATATAATGCCTCATGTGGTCAAAGCTTGAGTGAAGTGTTCCCATTTACTTAAGATAGAAAAAAAAAAAAAAAAAAAAAAGGCACGCTTTTTAATTTCAAGTAATCCAGTTTGTTGCTAAGCTACCACCTATATCTTTCATCTTCATTTAATATCTGTCTTGTGTTTGGTTTAGTTCAATTTTCCCTTTGTTGAGACCTATACAGTTCAAGAAGTAAAAGTGCAACCAAGGCTTAAAAGTGGGCTTGATGCCAGAGAAGATATGTGTTTGAATGCTGCTTCTGCAGAAGGAAATCACCCTTGGAATATAGATGGAGACTTAATGAAAGAAGCATCAGAAGTTCATGTTCGGTAAGGCTAAGTGTTACATTTATGGACTGTATACCTGTCACAGATTAGTACTGCAATCTTAAATGTATATATTCTGTGTATATATATCTCTGTATATAATACAAATGACACCCAAACCAGTGTGTTGTAAACGCTGCCAGAATAGTACCATTGTGCAGTGCACAGCCTGGCCCTTTTGCCGTTGTTTGGGCCTCTGCCCTGTTGCCTTGTGCCCACCTTTGGAAAGGTTTGGTATGACCCGCATGGCTTTTCCTTTCTGGTGCTTCATCAGCTTCCGGCTCCACTTCTTTCTACGTGTTACTTCACCCTTTTGTTTCTTAGAGGAGAACAGATGTATTTATATAAAGGTCTGTGACTCCCGGGAGGAGCTTCTTTTGGGATGAGGATTCCCGCTTGGAAAGCAGTGTGTGTAAGATGTAATAAATACATGTAGTTGTTCAATTGTGGGAAACTTGGTGCTGCTTGAGAATAGTTTCTATCTCTAGGATATAAAAAAGAGACTGTGAGTGCGCAGGGAAATAGGAGGGTTATCAGGGAATTAAATGGGCGGTGGCTCATTCTTCTGCAACACACAGAGGATGAGCTGAAAGCAACAGTCTGGTATGTAAAATAAAAAGCAGATCACATTACAGGATACATCATATATACTTCAGGAGAGGACCATATAGGGGAACTGTCAAAATGTAATTCACCTGATTTTATTCCATACAGCAATTCATACATATTTGTTCCTCCCCCCAAACTTCAAAAAGTGGCACACCCATGGCAAGTTAATGAAATTGATGGTTTGACTTCCTCACTTCACAGGGTGCATCCTCAGCTGATTAATCTCTATGGTGTGAACACTGATGACCTGGAGAGTTCCCAAGCAACGTGCAATTGCATATAGGAGGGACACAGCAAGTTCTGTGTTGAAGAATCCTTTTCTCACCTCTATGCAGAGCCTTCCGAGGTCCCAGTCATTCACTCACTGAATTCAGTTGTAGCAGAAGCTTAACTGGGATGTCTGTAATATTTCTGGTTTAAAATTTTTATCAAGTTATATATTTTTATCAGGTTGTATTTAACTGTAAAGAAACTACTAGGCTGATCAAGAAAAAAATGAAAACTGATTATACTGATCTCATAAATTTGGGGTTCAGGAAGTGTCTATGAGAATAGAAGAAAATATTTTTTTCCCTTTAAAACTATTCTAGCTTTTTTAATAAATATGAGCTACTTTTAAGTCTGCTGCTGCTTATCCATGTTGTCAGGTAAATCAGTTCAAATAGAGCCGGTGAGTGGAGGTAGGGATACCACCTCATGCCAAAGGATGGTGGCAACATGTATTTTTTTTAAATCAAGTACTTCCATTTCTAGTAATAATTTTTAATGTTGCCTCAATGTATTTGCTTTCAAATAGTTTCTAGTCAAACTAATACAAAATATGCTGATGTCTTAAACGTCTTTTCTTTGTTGAAATGTATTTTAAGGACTACTCTTTGTCCAAAACAAGTATTTAAAAACATTTTATCTATCCTAGAACTGAAATTATATTCTGTGTAGTTTTTGTTGTTGCTGAGAATAAAGTTATGATAAATAACTTCGAGTTGACTTAAATTTTTATAATTTCCTTATAGGAAAAAAAAATTTCTGAGTGTTTTTTTTCTGATTACATATTTAATACAATTATTTGAGATGACAGCAAATTAGGACTATATTCTCTCGGGGAACTGGCTTTCTCTGAGATGATGAAGAGTATCAGACCAAGTTTGTCTGTTTTCAGGTCCACAGGGATAATGAACATTTTCTTGGTCACTTGTCTATGAATCTTTCAGAAGGTGAATGGCATATAATGGTGTGGAAGCTCCATTGTCTTGTGGCTAGAATGAGTTGCTTTAAGTTCTTTCTTCAGTAAGCAGTCCAATATAATGAGAAATCCAGTTCTTTTAAGATCTTGTTAAAAATTCCTACTTGTGATAAATACAGATGACAAAGAAGTACTGCACCTGAAATACTGTAGCAGATTATTTATCTCCTAAGAACAAGCTGTTACTTGTTGGAAATCTCTTGCATTTTGCAGACAAACCTGGCCAGTAGTAAAGGCCAGAGTCATAGACAATCAAATACCTGCTTCACAGGCAATTATTACAGGAATCTTAGAGCTAGTTCTGCTCTTTGTAGTGGAGTTAGTGGCTGCAGAGTAGGACCAGGATCACAGCATCCTCTGGACTGGACGGGGCCCGGCAAGGCTCTAGCCCAGTCTCTTGCTCCGAGCAGGTCCAGCTGAGATCAGATCTGGTTGCTCTGGGCTTCATCCAGTCCAGCCTCAAAACCTCCAAGGATGGAGATGGTACAACCTCTCTGCACCCTGGCTGTCATCCTACGGAAAAAGTTTTTCCTCACGTCCAGTTGGAACCTCTTATTTCATTTTATACCCTTTGTCTGAGTCGCAGTGAGTAGTCTCCAGGTTAAACTACTGTAATTGGTACTGTATCACATCAAATATTCATAATGTTAAGACAATTCAAACTAAACTTCCTAAAGTTGTCCAAGGAGAGTCCAGCTACATTTAGTAGATTTAACTGTTTTTTATTACATAACTAACTGAAAATTTAAAAAATAATTGAACTTGCAGAAGAAACAGCATTCATGTGTTTTAACTTCTTGGTGTGTTTTTTTTTTTTAATGAAATAAAATCAAGTGATACTTTATAACCTTGCCACCACTGGGACATTGCACATTCATTTTTTGTCAACCTGGTTTACAAAAGCTGAGTTTTGCTTCATATCCTAAGAACAGGCAGCCAATATTTACATGTTAATAACCAAATCTGAATAGGAAAGACATGATTTCCAAGACAACATTATCACATGTGCTGACTTATGTAAACTATTTCAAAGATAAATAAAATTATTTAGTTTCAATTTTTTGCATTGTTTGTACTAAAAAGAACGTTAATGCTTCTTCCAGTATGTGAGGTATATTTTTCACAATATGCTGTAATATCAAACTAATTTCTGTTCAAAGATTATTTTGGTTAAAGTGCAAAAATTCCTTAAAGCCATTTGGAAGATAAGCATTTGTGTACAATTTCATAGACTTGTAAGAAAATATTTAATTCTTCACATTTATTTTTTTTTTTTAAATATACGCACATTCATTTGTCCTTACACTGCAGAAGATTTTTAGAGAGAAAATTTACTTTAGAGTAATCCACATCTTTGGCATCAAATCAAGTGAAATTAAAAAATGGTCCCCAATACCTTTAGAATCTGTGAACAATGTGGCTTTCATGGCACCAAACTTTATTAGCAAAGGTGCTTGTTTTGAAGGCATTCTGTACTGCTTTTGAGTCTCAGGCTAATTCCTGTATGCTGGTGCAGCTTCAACGTGTCTGTACGTATTACATTCATTTCTCCTTGCAGTTCAGAAAGACATCAAAGGCACAGCAAGAAAGGCCATATTGCATACTGCTGTTGCAATACAGTTATGGAAGAAGTTGTACATTCTCCAGTCGTACTGGGGAGCAAAGTAACTTTTTTTTTTTTTTTTCCCCCTTGGATTGTACTATTTCACCAAAGCTAGGTGGCAGTGCAAACTTAGCTAGCTGAAGAAACTTCCTGTAGTAGCAGAGCAGTGGTTTGAACCATGTTTCTATTCAGTCATTTGTCTTTCTGCTGAGTGGCTTCTGAGCATGCCTGTTTGGATGGTATTTTTCCGACAACTTCAGAGGAACCCAAGCTAGCTCTCCAAATGACTTCCTTATTAAGTACTTTCAGGTAAAGCATGGCACATCTAAAGTTAAAATTTGGCATTTGGGGTCTGTTGGGTATGTGTTTCTCTGTTTTGTCATTATGTGAAGTCGTCTTTTTTTTTTTTTTTCCCCCTACATTCTGGCAGAATGCCAGTACTAACTACTACTGTGCTGAGTAATATAGAAAAATATTCCAATAAATAAAAATAAATACTTGCTTTAACACCCCACCCCCCCCCCCAAATATTTAACTGGAGAAGTCCAGAACATCATGGCAGCAATATTTGAGAGAGAAAAACTAATTCTGTCATGCTTGCAAGTACCACGTTAAAAGGCTAGAAATGATGCTCCAATACATCACTCTTTCCACAGCTGAGAGAGGATTCTGTGCCGCATGTCCAGGCTACCCCACAGAATTCCCTGCTCTGAACCCACCTCTGACCTGCCTCCTTCTGGCTTGCCTGGGTGTCTTAAGTCTCTGCAGTGTTGTGGCTGTGCCTGCGAAGCCAAAGCTTACAAGGTTACCTTCAGAAGCCTAAAAGAGCTTCTGATAGCTGTCTTCTACATCTGTGCGCTCTGCTTACCGTCCCTTCTATTGGTTTGAGCTAACGCGCTTGTAAAACTGCCAAAGCAATGAGGGAAGATTTCTTCTTGAATGTCTAATCAAAAGATTATTGAAACTTGAAAATTAATAGAATATAACTCATGCTAATATGCTTGAGGTCTTATTTTCCAGGATTGGCCAAACATTATTACTTTCTAGAAATTCTTCTTTCCAGTAAGCAATTCTTCTTCTATTTAGTGTTCTTCTGTCTGTTTGAAACCAGATACATATATATGGCATTTCAAATATCACTGTGAGACTTCAAAGCAAACTGTTTTATCATTTTTGTGTTAGAAAAACGACAGTACTTTAAGGTGTAGTCCTCCATACAGTTCAAGGGAATAAAGTGTATTTTGTAAGAGCAAGGGAGCTCAAGACCAGTTTTCTTGTCACTGATGTTTCTCCTGTGAATTAACCTGAATCTTAAATTCTTCATTTTAAAATCAAACATTTATTTGCCATCTTAGTCATCTTTGTTCCCACTTGTAAAACTCCAGCTGTCTCTTCTGTTCTTGTCTTGAGGGACGGGTTTGTATTGCCTTTTGAAAAAGCCAATCTGAAATACATAATTTTGAAATCTGTTGTCAGCAAATCTTTGTTATCACATCCAAACCATAAAAGATGAACTAAAATAAAATGCACATGTTTAGAGTTTATGAGAGATGGTATTGGCCACTGCTTTGTCATACCAAATAATCAAACGTTACTCATCAATCAAAAAAGTGGGTTTGCTTTTTCTTTTACTTTCTGGGAGGCTAATACTCTCCTGCAAGGAGTAAGGACATGTGGGATTGTGAACTATTAACAGTTCACAGAATCCAGTATTTTTTAAAAATGTGAAATGGTAATAAACCTTTCCCGTTTAACTTCTTTCATTTCTACACTTCCCTGGGAAAAAGGATGGATGGAGAAAGTCTGTATGTCTGTGAAGAAGTTAACAATCTCTTAATTGCTTGTCAGAGAAGCCACATCTTTTAGTTTTCCTTTTTACTTACATACAGTATTTTTTTTAGCATTTGTGTTGCCATTTAAAATCTGAAACATTTTATTCTGGCATGAAACTGTTGTAGACTATGAGTCATTGTGTCATTAAACATGGAGCACCATCTCACAAAAATGATCCACTTGATATCATTGAATTATATCAATTATTTGTAAACGACATGCCATATAAAACATGGGAAGGGGTTTGTGGCATTGTATAAAGAAGATGTAGAACACACAGAAGGCAAAAGGAAGGAAAATGGACAAGTGTTTGAAAAAAAGGCAAGTTACAGGAAGAATTATGTTTCTTTAGAAAGGACAGATCATAACAAAATATTATTTATCCTTTAACCTGCATTAGCAGATCCAAAGATCCACAACTCTGTGAATTCCTGACTTGAGAATAACTATGCAATACTGAAAACCTACCTTCCATAATACAAATGAAAGAAGCAAAAACAAGGTAACACCAACTATTAAGCCTATTCCAATAATCAGCACAGTAACACGGTATTTTGGCTTTTGGTGGTGCACTCCTTCCAAATAGACCTGGAAAGCAGAAAGTAAGTTTAGTGCCAACTGATTTTTTTTTTTTTCCCCCCCCTAAAAGATACTAATACAACAAACTAGGAAAATTAATTACATTATTAAGTAATTAACACTATAGTCACTGTCTGTGTATAGGCATGTATAGAACTCAACAATTTTAATGGCTGTTCATTTTTCTACTTTAACAAGTTTATCAAAAATTCATTGAGAGAATTCTTACATATGCAACTTGTTTGTCCTTGTGTAGTTCAATAACTTTTTCACTTTTTTCTGGTGAGGCTGTTGCTCTCACTTCAAACTTCAATGCTGATGCATCATCCTGATTAAAAAAAAAAAATAAATACAACCTATCTTATAAAAAATAACTTCAACACATTAATTTCTACCCAGCAAAAATGGTAACACAGCTGCTCACAGAAACAGAATCTCACACAAACACACAATGTGCCTTTTTCAAAGGTACAAATTAGTACCAAAAGCTGGAATGAAGCCCAGTTGGATTTTACTTAAGTCCCCGTGCTTTTCTTAGAAAAGTACAATTATGAGTTGAAATTAAAACCCAATCCTCCATAACCCAGCCAGACTAGGCAAAGCAACACATACTATAAACCAAAGTCATAATCTAAAATCCATATTTTTTCAGTGGTTTTAATTTTTCATATACCACCTTGAGATTTAGCACTGAAAACATAAAACAGCTTAACATCTGAAGATTTAGATTTAATCATACTGTTTGCAAAAATAATATCTAGAATTTATACACAGAGAATACTGCAAATATGCCTTGAAATATTCCCCCCAAGTATGAAAAATTAATGTGTTACCATTTCTAAAAGTGAAGGAGTAGCCTCCAGATGCAACTGAACAGTTGCTTCTTTTCCACTTTCCATGTTTCCAAGCTTGCAATATATTTGTAAGCAAAGGCTGTCATTTTTCATGCAGTACTGTAGAAGGGAGGGAAAGATTAAAACCTAAAGTTTAGCAACTTTAACATCTCAGCACTAAAGACACTCAGGAATCGAGTAAAACAAAAAGATGCGTGTTTGTTCTTGAAAAGTCAGGGCGTAACTCTAGGTTGGCATCCATCGCTGTCAATCCATAGATGCTAAAGGAACAGTACAAGGGATCAACCTAATTGTTTTAGAAGACAACAGGTCATTTTTCTTAAAAATTTGAATTTTTTTTAGATGGAAAATAACATTGTCATAGTCTGGTTGTATGGGATTTTTTTACACTGTTATTTTAAATTAGCTTTTATCAGGAATGATAAATGACAATGACTATATGATATCCAGTTAAACAGCATAATTGATTGACTCTTACACTTGAACACTGACAGCTAGCACCACTTCACTCAGCTTTGGAGAAGACAAAAAAGCAAGCCTGTACATGATTATATCCTTTAATGCCTAAGTTCTGATTTGATATTCTAGTGCAGGCTGTCTCTCAATCATTGGTTGATGTTTCCTGTAACACACTTACTTAAACATCCCAAATTAACATGTTTTAAAATGTTTGGCTTCTTTTAAAGATGAAAGCATTAAACAAAATTGAACTCTACCAAACACAAGTTGCAGCACACAGATTTCTATGAGAACAAACCCTCAAAAATATATCACTAGAATAGTAATTCTGGTCTGGACTACATAGTCCAGTATCTGATCTCTAGCAGGGTTTGTAACAGGTACAGAGGGATGAGCCTGAACAGGCCAGGCACGTACGATATTCTCCGAGTCTCCCAAATATTTTTATAAGAAATCCCCAGCCAAAAGTGATTTCCATGTATTTTTAAACTCTTAATGACTTTCAGTCCCATTAACTTGTACAGTGTCCCCTGGAATTCACTTATTTATAGCATTCACAACACCCTTCGGTAAGAAGTTTCACCATGAGTAATAGTTTTGGTTTTTTTAACCTGGCTCCTATGAGTCACATTTGATGGCACTTTTTTGATGTGGAAAAGACAATGAATATTTGATCTGCACACTTCACGTGATTAAAATTAAGACTGTTTTTCCCACACGCATCACGTTTGATTTGTTACTGAATTTCATCTGCCATTCTGTTTACCCACTCATTCAGTTAGGTAACGCTTTGGCAGTTCTTCATAGGTGACTGTCACCCACACTGACTTCAGCGACATGTCATTAATCAACTTTCTCATCTCGGTTCTCACCTCCTTCACTGAAGTCACTTAAGACTACACTGAACTTAGCCCAGGTCCCACCACAAATCCCTGGAAGACTGCTCTGGTGACCTAATTATGTAAGATACACCACTGTCTTAAGGCTCCTTCATAGAGTCATTTATTTCTCACTGATGCCAAAAGACAGACCTTACCATTTGTCTCTTAGCAGGTTTTGAAAAGAAAGTGACAACATCCTTTAATATGTTTTCATTTTTTTCTGCTGCACTACAGTTTCTTGGATATTTATTATAGAAGCACTGTCCAACTGTTGCCTGGAAATAAAAATAACATCACTGTTAGAATTTAAACATCAGATAATAATCAGAATATAGATTTCTGAAAGGGAAGAAGCTCAAAAGGAATGTAAGTTTTACTTTCAGAATTCTAAAACACATGGGGCTGAAGATCAACCTATTCTTGTTCACTCGCTTTGCCATAGCTAACAAACTGAACACATACTCGGTACTAGTTCTGCTATGCTCTGCTTCTCTTTTTCACAGAATTCATATAGCTAATAAAAAGACATTAAATAACCTGTGCTTACCTTGATATCCAATGTGTTGAATAATTTGAAGTCATTGGGTGGAAAAGCATTAGGTATCATTATCTCTAAGTTTGTATTTGGAGCCATGCTTGGTCCTACATTGATAACCTTGTGGGGAAGAATGTTGTACATTTAAAACTTTACTTCACGATGGCTATTCAAGTAAGAAAAATATACATATAAAGTATAAATACATAAAACTTCACAGAATGGGGCAGCACCTTGATTTGTTATGCTGTCATGAAAGTGGATTCTGCCAGGAGTTGTAACATTTTGCTTAATTCATTCTGTAGGTTTACTGAACCCTTCACTTCTCTGAACCCAATGAGTATGCAGTGCTAATCTGCGATGACTACCCTGAGGTCATACAGACTGCCTTCTGGGAGAATATGCAAAAGGAACTAGGAGAGATTAGTGTCTAACTCCTGCTTTTAATCCATTGGACACAAATCTGATACCTATAGATCCTCTTATAAGGAGCTCCTAGTTCCTTTTGCTTAGGGTAAGATAATTCCTTTTGTGGTGTTTTTTAATGGAAGAAGTGGCAAGTCAGAACTGCTCTACCACTTTCAATCCTGCTTGTGCTAAGTACTTTTTCTCTAACCATTCAGTAGAAGAGCCCAAACACAGTGTTCAGAGAGGGATTAACAGCCACTTCCCATCACTAATGCACAAAAGTTGCTCACCATGCCCTTGTACTCTCAAAAAAAGTTCCCTTACTGACTGTGCAGGATGTCATTAGATACACTGGAAACCTAAGCATTAACCTTCAAAATAAGGATAATAGGGTTTACAAAGAAAAACTCTTACATGGAAAGTGAAGTTGATATTCTCCTTCATACACATAACTGGTGAATCTTTTTCATTTGTTCCATAAACAAACGAAGCTGGTGATACAAATCTACAATGGTTTAGAAGTTGTTAATTAATAGAATTGCTATATATCATTAGCATAACTTTCTGCTCCATGCCATCTCCAGTACAATTGGTTCTAAGAAAATAACCAAATTTGCATTTAAGTAAACCTAGGAACACTGAGTGCTTCTATCTTTGTACTCTTTCCTCTTAAAAAGGCAGATGAATTAGAAAAAGCCATAAATCCTCACCCAAAACTACGCTCCGTGAATGCCCCACAACAAACCCAGAACATGGTTCGTGTTAAGCAAGGAATCTGAGGATCTGCTGTGCTTTTATTAAAGACCTCACTTTATAAAAGAAAATAATAGTCTGTTAAGAGACAAGTTCAAAGCACCCTATATAGGTATGGTCTCATCTCACAGTAATGAAACCAAAATCTTAGAAATTGCCATCTCATTCCCAGGATTCTTCAGCTACATCATGCTTCTGCTTAAAAGCTTTGGGAATTTAGAATAGTAACAAGACAACAGTTCTACCAGTGTGCAGGTATAGCAATAGCTGACTTACCCATGGGCATTTAACTCAGTCTCATATTTGAGAGGTACAGCTAAAGTCAGCACGTTATCCATCAACATGTTCCCATCTTCATTTTTACTATAAAAACAAAATGAAAGAAAAATGAGTATGGAATACATCATCGTATGCTATGCATATTTCTATAAACAAATATTAAAGAGACTTTTCAGCTTATTAAAACAAAAATATTTCATTAGTAACAACATGTCAGGCAGTAAAAAAAAGAAAATTTTATACCGGCAGAAACCTGCTCGTTATTTAAGTATCTATTCTCTGGGGTTTTTTTGTAATTTCCCTGCCTTTACAGATTTGCAACCGATCTGCTTTCTTTCAGCTGTGCTTTGCTAAGTCTTTCCACTGTCCCCTATTCTGTTTTCCAAAGCTAGTAATATTTTTCACTGAGCAATTTTTATTAGACTTTACCAGGTAGCATTAATGATGATGTTGAGGTCTTCTTCTGCTCTGGTAAACGAGCTTGCATCCAAGAGGAAACTGAAATCCAGCTGTAGAACAAATAAAATGTTATTTATAGCAAATGATAGTGTGTCTTAACACAGTTTAAATACAAATATCTTATTAAACTAATTTAGAATTTCCTGCTCTAAAAAAATTCCTAAGAAAATATTTGCTTTTTGTGTTTTCTGCTCCCTTTCTATTGACCTAACACATTTGTTCATAGCCTTAGTCAGTTCACTTGTCTAGGAAGCCAAGCACAGTAAGTTGATGCATAACACAACATTGTCCCTTAATGAATTATTCCAGAGAGTGTTTAAGCAACTAATTTTAAAAGCAGCAGAGAGATTCGGATACCAGCATGATAAAAGACGTTAGCTGGGAATGGAGAGATTCTGAAAAGCAAGGGGTTTTTCTCCCTGAAAATCCTTATAACGTATTTAGGGTGTTTTTAAAGCTAGAAACTTCATACATAGCTTACCTTTGATTTTTGATCTACATATAAATAACCAACACTGCACTCAAGTTTCACGGCATGAATTTCTTTATCTAATACTTCACAATGTATCTGTTTTTCTTCCTAAAATAAAGAACAAATTATTAATGATTAAAATAAAACTGCTTTTTTGCAGACATTTTAAATTACACGCACACACCAAAATTGGGTGGTTTTTATTTCCCTGGACTGATTGATATTTCACTGATGCAAATACAGAGAACATTCGTATTATTCATGACTACTTTAACATAACCTTATATTGGTCCCTGTATCCTGTTACTTGCATCTTCTGTTTGCCTGTACTGAAGCTAAGGTGCATACATCAGACCCAGACCCACTCAAGCTTAAAGCCAACCTCTGAAAGGTGTCAGGGGGGTTCTACACTGAGAGCGGTTATTTTAAAAAGGCAGAAAGAGGGACCAATTATATTTGTGACTTCTCTGTAAGACTATGTTATCTCTTAAAAAGAGCAGGTTCAGTGAGATCTTTGTGATGACCAAGAACATGATCGCCTGACAAAAAGTAGCAGTAACATCCTGAAATACATTTAGAAACTTTTTTTTTTTTTTTTAATTTTAGTTGTTACCATCACATGCTGTTATTGAAATGATTTAAGTCACCTCTATTCATTAAACTGCACATGATTTAGGTAGCTAGAATACTGAGAACTTTAGAACCGGAATTTCGTCAGGTTTTTTTGGGGGGGTGGGGTGGTGGTGGTGTTGGTTGTCAGTATCCAAAGAAACTCAACAATTCATTAACATAATTTGAAAAATATCTGGCTGAACACCAAAAATACCAAAGGATTAGTGTTTCACAGATTTTTTTTGTTCTTACCGATTCTAAAACTCGGATGAAATAAAGACCTTTAGGGATCTGAATGTGGAGGACGGTTTCATATGCATCATCTCCACCATTCTGCAGAGAAATGTTCAACAATAAAGTCTTCATACTTCCAACAGCGAGATACGTTTTCTTATCATGAGGCCTATAAAAATAATTATCATAAGTGAAAAATAATTCTATATACAGCTTGTATGCCAAAATTTTCCTTCATTGCTCTTTTAGTTAATTTCATTTGGTTCTGACAAAGCTCAGCTGGAGATCATTAGGAAGGTTTTTACTCAGTTCTGTAACTGAAGGTACTACACAAGTTACATGATGGTCAACTCCAGTATTGTACTTAAGGTCTGAGGTTATTAATGAGAGAGAAAGAGAATGGTTATCAGACCAGTTGTGCTTCTGGCTTTTACAAGATAAGTCCTTTCCTTTACAGATGAGAACGGCAGTGTGCTATCACTACAGTATTTTCAGACATTATTTCAAAATTCACTCTTTGTACTCTAAGTATAGGAGTGACTATGAAACAGGTCACAAAGAGGGCAAGTGAACATGCCTATCATGATCTATGCAATGTTCTATAATCATGTTACAAGTATAGACAACCTATGGGGGGCTAAAAGTAAACTTCAGCTTGACATTAAAGTTTAATTAAGACTTGTGGAAAGGCTGCCTAGAAATAGACATTTATCAGATATTCTGGCTCGAAACCAAAGCATTAGTCACTGAACACCTTGGGGAAAGAAGCTGGCACTTAGAAAAGCAACAGAAGGTAAAAGCACTGCATAAGCAGATAGGTTCCAAAACAAAAGCGAATTAAAGAAAAACGCAATGTTAACATTTCAGTGGCTTGATTAGGTTTAGGTTAAATTTTAAAGTTGTTTTTCTAGTTATATGCTTACCGTTCAGTCCTCTTATATGCATTAAAGCCAAGCTCATTAACAAGATGCTGTCACAAAGATGCCTCCCAGCTTAACACACAAGTACACAAAAGCACCAGGTGCACATCTGGGACTACAACAAAGCTGAACTAGAGCTTTTCCCTGGTAATCATATTTCATTCTTCATTAAAAAATGCATGATGCGGACTAGAAATACACAGAGCAGGCCAAAATCTAAGCAATTTAAACAAAACATGATAGTGTATACATGAAAACTCGTAACTCAGTAAGTAAAGCATTACATGGACATCCCTATTTAATTTCATTCTTTTAAAAGTGTTTGCTTTGCTGTTCAAGGATAATGAATGCATTCTGTCTAGACAACATAAATTAACGCTTCACAGCTAACTAGTTTTTAATCGAGATTCTAGGGGCACAATGTAATATAAGGTGATACTTCACACCTTAGCAAGATATTTAGCCTATTTATTTACACTGAAAATCTCTTACTGGTACCTAATGCCAAGCAGGTATGTTGTAATCTGTTTTCCTTTCTTAGGGTTTTGAAGTACTTACAAAACTGTATTGCTGAATGGAAATGCTGCATGATCTTTATTTCCAAAAAGTTTATGATCAAATAAAGTAATTTTCAAGCCTAAGCAAATGAAAGGTCTTAAGACTCATGCTACAGGCCATGTGTTAAAGTAGGCAGAAAGATACTAATCTTATTCTGAAATCTATGAAGATGAAAGAGCTTATGCTCAGGACCACACAGGTGTGGTTTATCAGCATTATGTGACTGTCATCATCTTGTGGTGTCATTTTAGGTTGTTCAAACTAGCATTTCGATTAAAGTAGAATCAACTTTAAAAGTGATAAAATACACAAGAAAATCTAGGTTACACACAAAATACCTATCTAGCTGAGATTCACAACAGGTACAATTTCTCTTTTTGAACACAACGACCCATATTTCTTCCTTTGAAGTATAATATTCAAGAGAGAAAAGGGTGGTAATGATAAAATACAACCGAAAATCATATAATTAAAATCCATTCTGAATAGAAACAATGGTACATGACTTAAAACTTTCCAAAGATGCTGCTAAATAGAAGTACATCTCACAAAAGTATTGCCTGGTGTAATACACATTCTGTGAGACAATAATAGTTGTATTTAAATACTTTGAAAATGCATTAATTATCTTGCATAACAACAGATGTAAATATGATACCTAATTGGAACAAATGGGAAAAAATGAAACATATTAAAGGGTATATAAAAATAATTAGGGACATAAATGAAAAAAATCAAAAAACAAGATTAATTTTGGAAAATGCAAGCTAGTTCTATGTAGAGAAAAGAAGTCTAAACCTCACATAATACTCAACCATCTGGTGTCTCAATCGGCAGTATAAAACTGAAGATGTAATAGTCTTAAGTAAATGAGGAAAAGCAGCCACTTATTTTATAATTGAAATAATCAATATAACAACGTCTTAGTACAAAACCAAAGTATCTTCTTTGTACAGTGCAAGTACAGTATCTCCATAAAAGCAGCAGAAAGAATTGATAGCTTGTCAATATAACAGCAGTTATGATGTCTACATATTGAGCATGCACTGTGCACTGTATCTTAGCCAAGTTACTTATGAAGTGTAGAATACAAGTTTACCTTTCTGTAAATTTGCCTATAAATATATCTTCTATAAAGATGTATTTTATGAGCTGTAAAGTCTTCTAGTTATGCAAGAACAGTTCTTCAATTATATACATTTCTGTTACACTTCCTGGAAGATTTAAGATTTTAAAATATTCTTCAACTAAACACAGCTTCACTCCTCATATTTTCTCAGGGAATCCATAGTCTGCTTTTGCAAATTAATGTTCTTTATATACATAAGATTAAGGAATAATTTAGATAAAATCTTACTGAACCTCTTTCAAAAAACTGAAAGCCATATTATACTTACTTTGGAAAAGCAACTTTTCCAGAAATGCTCAAGTCAGCAGAACAATTTTCTTCGGAGCAAAATCTTGCAAAAACAAACTATAAAAGACAAATTTTAAAGAACACGTTAGGGTGTTGTGCATTACAGTGACTAAAAGTATTTCCAAAGAAAGAAACCTATCACGTTGTTATCTGGAATTGGCTAATAGCTCTTGCTCCTAAAACCAATTCCATCAGGCTGTGATTTGCCATTTTCCAAACACATTGCGTGCACCCAGAACAACAGCGAGGCGTTCCAGTCTCTCACAGTTAAACAAGTGGGTGTATGCTCAGCTGATTTTTGAAGAAGTAGTACATAAAAAGGGCAGTGTTTTAAAGGGTCCAGAAACAAGGTCTCTGCAGTCTCTCCTGTGATACAGCATATTAACTTTTGTAATAGAGTTTCATTACGCAAACTTTACTTATCATACTGTTGGTAAGGTTTGATGAGACCAGAGACACGGTGAGTTGCATGTGTCCGTGCCTTGGTTATCAGTATGCTATAGAGCATGTTTAGGTCACTATATTCAACAACACCCTCTTTCTCTCTAACTGCAGATTCTAAAACAAAATTCTGAATGAAGATGAAAAGGAAAAGCATGCCATTTAAAAGGAGTTTTTATTTATCTCGGAGATTCTGATAGTCAGCTGTACCTGAATTACGTGAAGCTTACTGTTTGTGAAAAGTAATAATAAGTTTATGACCATTTAATAGTTAAAAATTCAGAGCATCCTGACTTTTGCTTAAGACAGAGTAAAAGTCTATTCACTCTTAATAAGGTTTTTTTTTTGAAAAAAGTTAATTTCATATTCTTTTAAGGATGCAGAATACACTTTTTTCCCCTACAGACTTTGTGTCTGAAAATCTGCAATACCTTTGTAGAACTAATATTTCAGCAACATCGTTGAAACACTCCAAGATTAATACCAACACAGAATTAATTATAAATGACAATTTTATACTGGAAAGTGACTCATCCTGTGTAGCTGACAAAGAACGAGTATTTTAAAGAGTGAATTTCATACCTGTGTGTTTTGAGGTATATAACATTATATATTCTTGCAAATTCTCTGCAGGTACTTTTTTTTAAAAAAATCAAAATACAGACTGTATACCCGCTCTGCAAAGGTTTGTTTTAGCAAAATATTAGGCATTTTTTTAGAACGTTGGTTTATTAATTAAGATCAAGGAACTAGGTACTGGTCTGAAAAATGCATTCCTTTGCATACTATGGATGTGTGGCGCCTTTTTTAACTGTTCAACAAATATTCACAACAAAATGTGAATATTTACTTACTGCATTTGAAAAAAGAGAACTCATACACTAACCTTGCTTGTTATAACATCTTTTTCTTTTCTCTGTTGAAGAACGGGTTGAAGTGGTGAAAATTCTTGAGCATTTCTTTTCTGTAGAATATGATGCCCCAGATGATAACTTGCTTCAACATGTACAGGAGTCAAGATATCCCTTACATCTTTCTATGAAAATTGGAAACCTAATGAGTTAATCATATAAAACAAGACATGTATGCTTATGTTTTAAAGATTGTAAGGTTCCCTAGAACCAACTTAAACAGGAACATTTATTTTTGACACGGAAAATAATTTCATAAGCCATATGGCTCATTTGCTTTTCCACACATCTCTGTTGACGAAAAAGGTAATCAGAAACACAGATAAGCATAACTCATTCAATGACAGCATCAGGCATTTCAGAATGGAAGATTCTTATATTAAAATAAGTCCTCATGAATAGTGAACCTCTTTCTGTCAATAATACTGCCTTACACACCTATGAAATGCTGTACTGCCCAAACAGAAAATTAGGCAAAGGTTGGCTAAAATGGAGGAAGTTAACCAGTGGGATAATGTCAGACAAAACCCATGGATATTTCTGTATGAAAGCAAAAGTTCTCCCATGGTACCACTAAAGCAGGTCATGACTGCATTTTATTTTTCTCCCTCTTTATTTCCTACTCTGTATTAAAAAGATTAAACTCCTCAATAAATGCCCATTTTGTACACGAACCCTTGACTGTGTAGGAATGTTGCATATCAGAGCCCAAACTACCTACTTGTGGAAACTGAACAGCTTGAAGCACCGAGTACTAACAATAGCAAACCTGATTAAATTACTCCCTAAGTGTAGGAGATAGACAGACATTGATTGTCCCTCCACATGGCCACTACTACTTTAATTCTTATCTGCAAGCTTGCTTTGGCCAAATCACATATTATCTAATTCATAATAATTTTCCACAAGGTCTTCTCTGCATCTGCTTTATATTACTTCCATTATACTAATTAGCTATTAATTAGGCTTTACTCAAAATACATAAAACGTACATTGTCTCTTGCAAGGACTGTACTTGACAGACATTCACACTTACTTAACTTTAGAAGCTTCATATAACTACAGAAACCTCAGTGGGTGGAAGGAGATGCTTATAATGCTATTAATTAAGAATTAAAAAGAAAACTGAATTATATGGAGGAAAAAATACTAATGATAACTATAGGAACTGATGAGCCAAATCATACCCTTCCTCCTACACAGATACCTGCTGATGCTGGTACAGCAATCTGTACAAGGTCGGCTGTCAGTCAGATCTCTCTTAGCTTACTTTTAAAACTCTTAGTGGCAATTTGCCATTGCTCTTGTAAGTAATGTTCACTTAGGTGCAACTACAAGTTCAGACGCATCTGGGCAATTTTCCAGTAGATAACAAGCCTTCCTTTCTACCCCAAAGCTTCATCGTGGAGTATTGGCCTCTAATGGTCTCATAAGCAAAAAATTTGTAAAAGGAAGGAAGAGACTTATTCCCTGAAGGGTTTTTTGTAGCTGTAGATAATCAGGTCTATTTCCCAGACTCTGTGCAAGACCAACTGTACCAAACATCCTAATAGATGTTTCTTTCAAAAGGTCACAGAATTGCTACCTTAAGAATTTTAAAGAAAATTTAAAGAAAAGGCTAGGCAAACTAGTCTATTATTTTATTACCCTTGTTTCCCCTACCATTTAAATACTCCCTGTCCTTAGTATTTCTTTAAAGAATTCTTTTCCCCCTTAGATAAGGACTTACAGGAGATAAATTGGGGGGGGGGGGTTGAGTTTAATAAAACATGGTTCCTCTGTGTCTCCTAGTTATTATTATTTGTTTGTGGTTTAGGGCTTAAAGTTTTTCCCAGTTATTCTCCAAAATTTTTGCTGGAATAGGCAAGAGTCTAAGAAGTCTGACAGACCAAATCACTTTTACTATTTCCTGTCCAGTGAATTAACTTAAAAATATTATATCCTTGTCCCGACTGCAGTTGTTTTTACTTTCAGGACAGGTCCCTCATTCATCCTTCAGAGGGATACATCAAGCATGAATACAAAGGTTCATTTCCTCCAGGACAACAATGACTTTGAGACTACTACTGTCTTAGGTTAGGATCTTACTGATTAGATTCTTACTAACTCATTTCCAAGCCAGTACCATCCTCAGTTTCAGAGGATGGTTGCTGTTGAATCAAACTCTACCTCTGAAGAAACCAACAGCCAACTTTGTCCTGCTGGGTAGCTGGTACCATCTCTATTATTGGTCTTGGTACAGGTCTCCCTGGCTAGCTGACACCTTCCAGGTCTCCAACAGCCTTTTGCTGAATGCCCATTTGCCCTGGCAGCACTTTATCTCTGTGACTTCTCCTTGAAGCCCTCCTACCACCTTCTACAACAAAGTTGTCTATACACTTTCACAGACAGAGAACTTTAACCATGTTCACTACAAATCTGGTCCTGGATTCAGGGTTGCTATGTCCAGGAGAAGGATGTATCTGAGCAGGATTAACTTTTGTTAACAGAGGAGTAGAGAGATCACTTTTTCAGCACAGTGCACATTCTTCATGTTGTTTAGCTCTAAATTCTTCCATGAAACTTGCGAGTGCTCTTCCTACCCTGTTTCCACCTCTTGATTCTCTGAGTATTTCCCTTGGTGAGTGCTGCATCCCTTACAGGAAAATATCAAACAACTCCAAACAAGTGTTCTTCATGCCCTGTTAGCCTTTGGCTTCTTGCAACAAATTCACAAAACAGACCACACTATAAACCTCGAACTACAGACTCTCCCAGCAATCGTTTCACTTCCTATGGATCAGGAATGGTTTCTCTTATCAGGTGAGTCTACCTCATCTACTCCCAGTAAAAAGGTGAGCAAGACCATACATGTATTCTCTGAAATAGTTACAAATGACAAAACATAATAAACATTTTCTCTGTGCAACTGCAAGTTTAAAGATTTTGCATTAAAGAGGGAATGGGAAAGTTCCCTAAACATGCGAAAGTTCCATCAGCAATGTTCAGCAGAAGGTGTATGTTATACCGCATCATTCTTGGTTGCTCCAAACTAGCCTCAATCCATGATCTGTCATCCATAAAGAAGGGTGAAAAAATGTGAAGAATGCTTATGTCCTACTTCATCACTCTGATTACTATTGTTATGCACACTCTCACCGACATAAGAGATAGCAGACCCACTGACTGTCCCACAGACAACTGAGAAAACATCAGCATTAAAATATATTAACTGTGGAAGTTATGAACACAACTATCTTACTTCCAAAACGATGTGATGCGAGTGTAAACAAAATAGGTTCTTTTGCAGCAGGTGTGCTTTTCAAAGGAGAACAATACGGGGCAATACATACTGAAAATTACATTACCCTCATAAACGCTGGATGATCTTTGCAGGCAATATTGTTGCTGTAAATCTTTACATTTCCTGAGATTGTATCAGATGTTCCATTGGAAGAAAAATAAAATCTTGCTTGTGTATCCACTTTTCTGTTCACATCAACACTCACATTATAAAGCAGTACTGCAAAATAAAACCAAGAGAAAAGTTATAAAAACTTTAAGTTTTATAATTTTAATGAATTTATGATAGAAATTACATCTTCTGACTCACTTCCTTAAGTATGTTCTATAATACCCATTTTGGAATGCTCTGCTTAAAAATTCTCTGACATAAATCCATACCCAATGAAAGCTTCTAGTCCTCTGAAAATTGACTGCATCATGACTGATTCCTGATACACACTTTTACATCAGGGGTAGTTTTGTCAAGTTATAGTTTTCTACCAGAATCTATTTAAAGAAAACCTGCTTCAAGTTACTTCCAGGGCTGACATTAAATTTCAACAAACAGGTAAGTCAACAGACTGTCAAATATTGTCACAGTTTCTTCTATTTAAGTTAGCATGAATTGCTACAACAACAAATTGCAAATAAGTTTCAGAGCATTACTGATCTCTTACTTCTTAATCTCTGCCAAAAGTTGAGTGAGGAGATCTAGATTTTCCTCCAGAATTTCCTATTTAAGTTAAAAAGTCTTATGTCAGAATTCAGCAAAGGTAATCCAGTCTGACTGCTCCTATTTCACAACAAATATGAATTTCAAAAGATCTGAACTCGAAACTTTACAGTTCATTGTTGGATGTGTTCTCTGTAATGTCTTCCTAAAAGGATACTGTATATTCTCATACAGAAGATGTAAGCAAATTAATTTTATATACTATATATTTGCAGGGCTGTTTGCAGTTTACAAATAGCACATGACAAGCAGGTTAAAAGCACCCAAGCAACACAGTCAAATTTAGACAGTACATCATTTTAAAGTAGTTCACCATGAATATTCCCTCCAATAGATATTGCTTCAAGCAATACCAGTTTTTGCCAAACACTAAATATGCATTATATAAAACAAAATACAAGATATATTTTCAGTAATTTTGATGGGACACCCTCTCTTTCACATAACGTTCCGTAACATGATCAGGCACCTGAGCTGCTTTATGGAGGGAATGCCTTTTCTCTCTTGCTAAGTGGAAGACTGCATCCTACAGCAGTCCCATGTGGCTTGGTCCACGTCTGGGAGGACTGCTTTTAGAGGATATCTGAATATCATGCTGAATAATCCATTTGATTCTACATTAAGAAAAGACATTCACCCACCATTAATTCCACTTAATTGCAAAGCAACAGCCCATACATTTGCATGTGGAAAGTTCAGACAAACTTGACAGACACTCCCGTTAGGCACTGTGCAAAACAGAATATGGTCCCTGGGCAACTATGTAAAAAAATGTGTTCATGGAGTAAGTGCACTCTATTTCTTCGTGAACCCTAACAGCATATTAACTCATTCAAAAACCTATCGAAATGATGGATGTACTTGTGATGCTGTGAAAGGGACCATCTGAAATGGCAACATTACAATGCGGTTCAGAAGCATAATAAACTAAATGCCAATAGCATTATTCTGTAAATAGGTACATTTAAAATGAATACGTATACTGGAATTTTTTTCAAGTAGCTTACCAATATAACCAGGTACCTCTCGTCCTTTATAGGTAAAGCATATCTTCAAATTCATGCAGATGGCAGGCTGGTCATTTTCCATGCAGTTTAAATTAGTTCGATTTATTGAATTAAGATGTTTTAAAGAAGCTTCAACAATTATCACTGGTTTTGTTCTAAGAATAGAAAAGTGTTAATGTTCACAAAACACTTCAGACATAGTTGACAGAATCTCTGAAGAATATAACAATATCTGACAATCTACTTTTATATTTCATAATTATAATTTTTTTAAGTTATCTGCATTTTTCAGGATCGAAACAGTTGTATGCACATTATTTGTTGCCTCAAGAATTTTCAGAATGATACTTTGTTTCTTCAAGGTGTTTACTTAAATGTTTCAGCTGTAGAGCATTCTAGAGCCTAATAACTCAAGTTCAAGATACCAAGAAGAATATCATGAGGTTAACGTAGACTACTGAGTTTTATTACACTGCATTAAAAAAATGCAGCTAGATTGTATTGTCTTTAAAAGCACTGAAATGTAGCAACCTCACCTCAGCACCACAGCAGAATCAGAGAGAAATGCACCAACTGCTACATCTGGACAAAAAAAATAGATCAGTAAGCATCATTTGTCAACAGGAATTACTTCTTGGGTACAAGCATTTTGTATTCACCTTTTGGTCGGCATTAAAACACCGTTTACCCTTTATTTATTAGAAGGAAGTCATTATTATATTCAAAAGTGGTGTTCTCCATCTAGAGGATGATTCCTCAAGTACTTGTCCGCTGTCCATTAATGCTGCATGCTAATTTCCTGGACTTGCAGATACTGGTAATGTGATGATTTGATTTCTATTCCACATTTAAGTGGCTGATACTGAAGGACAATTCAGCTAAATAGGAGGTACTTGTGGGGGTTTTTTTAATCCAAATATTCAATATTACTATATACACATACATAAACAATTCAGTTCTACATATATAACTGTATATATTGTATGTATGAAATTATACATATAGATAGAAAAAAAATGATTTCATTATTCCAAACTAACTGAAAACTATTCATGCAGTAAGGAAAGAAGTATACACTATATATACACCTCTCAAATGAGGTAGCATAAGTGAATCATCAGATGAGTCTAAATGATACAAGGATCTGAGTACATGACTGCCAAACAACAGGTGACCTGACAGCTGACTACTTGTACACTACCTCTCAGCTCAGTATTACAAATTAACCTGGATAACTTTTCTCTTGACATAGCCAGAGCATACAACATGCAGTTCATGATAACTTTATGCTTTTACACCCACGGGGCAGGACAGGCAGTAACTGACATAACACTTATCTGCAAAATGTCAAAATATTTTGACAATATGTATAAAGCGACGAGTATATACTCAGAACCAGCTAAGCTGTTTTACACCAAATTAGCTCTTCTGTGTCATGCCCACAAAGAACTCCACAACAGTCTTAATCCAACATTGTGAGCCCTGAGTCAGGTTACTGAATTATTCACACACACTGAGGGTCAAGGAGCCAGTGACACCTGGCAAAATCCAGACTATGTGAAGACCAGTAAGATTTTTAGGTTAGCACACTAGGCTGGACAACAAACATGCTTCCAGTGCCAAACGAGCTCACTGTGACATTAGCAGGTAAGACGGCTGCCATAAAAATAAAAATTATGTTTCTCCTCCTCTTATGCACTACGATCTTACTATTACATCATTCTCAGTCCTTCAGTAACAGATGACCGTGAAAACTGACCGTTTGCCTCAGCTTTTTTTTTATTTCCCAAAATGCAAGATGTGACATGTCATCTTAGTAACAGATTTTGCTTCTGTTAGAAATAACAAGTAGCATTATAGGGTTGTTCCCTATGAACCTCCACTCTTTTAAAAATTAAAAACAAATAAAATTGTTTCATTCACCTTGATAACCATTGTTATCTGCGTCAATGCCACCTGCTATGGATTGTCCAAACATGCTTAAAGAGTTACCGACTTGCTGTCCTTGTATTCTCTGAGGAGGAAAAAAACAGCAGAGAAAATTATTCTTGGAAAACTAATCTCTGAGTTACAATTTCCACTGAAAAATGTTAGCAAAACTATCCTGCTGCTGAAGGCAGTTTCATGCTTACCTATGAAAGTATACCTCTGAAAGTAATATTCCTCAATTACTGCAAATGTTATGTCCCATAAACCCTGTCTGAGGCCTCCAAAACACTATTTTTCTGTTATAGATTATGTTATGACTGGAAATCACAGACTACGTAAAAAATTTCTGAAGTCTTTTAAAGTACCTCAGATGGTCTGAGTGTTAAATGAAGGGAAAACCCTTTTGAATTTAAACTTAAGGTTTTTCTTGACTGATTTATTTTTCATTGAGAAAGCGTACCTGTGAAAACGATGGCGTTATTCCATCTTCCCTGCCATTGTATATATAAATAACCCCTTTTAGATTATCTTCTTGTGGAGCCCCAATTGCTACATCTGTGAAAATAAACAATTTAATAATAATCACTTGACTAGGTAACATGAATAAGGAAAAGTTAAAGAAATCCAAATCATGACGCATGCCATGCCAGACCAATTTTACTTGACTGAAATAAAAAAAAGTGATGAAGCTAGATATAAGGCAAATGGAAACAATACAGACCAGCTCTGTAATCTGATTCTGCTTTAACTACTATGTTTCTGGAAAACAAGGGCCAAATACAGCCATTTTGGTCAAGAGAAAGTCTGTTCCTACCAGTACTGAATGTGATGGTTAAGAGGTTACCATGGAGAGTAGCCAAAATTATCGTGGTCAAAAAAAAAAAAAAAAAAAAAAAAAAAAAAAAAAAAAGCAGCCTTGTATTCATGGAACTATGATTATTTTCCTGCACTCTGCTGTTCCCACATGGATTAAATCACTGAAACACAAGAAGTACTCTTACTGCCTGAAATGAACCCTTTATTCTTCTAGGAAATGTCTTTAACAGCTGATAACAGGCTTGAACAGGCATTTAACAAGGAAATTAAGGCAGCTGGTTTGTACAAAGGGTATGATTTATGCCTACATGATTTAATCCCAGAGGGGTGTGGCAACACATAAACCACCCAGCCACCCTCAATAGCCCTTACCAAAAAGCCCCATGGTTCAAATAGCCAGAGGTTGTTAACCAAAAATTGGAGGGATGGAGGAGGAGATGAATGACATCATCTTGAAAGTCACTAATATAAATTAGTATTTGTGAACTATTACTAATAATTCACAAGTGAGCAAAACTGAGCCATCTGCAAATCAGAAATACTGTATGCCACACCCAACCAAAATCAGAAGAAAAGCAAAGCTCTGACAATTTGATTTTACTGAACAGTTCTGACTGAATCCTTATTGATTGAATCCATACTTTGGTAGCTAAAATTATGTCTCTCTACTGGTGACATGAAAACAGGACAGCCAAGCTGTATTAATTAAAGTTACACATCTGTTCTTGAGGAGGTCAGGTTCTACACCAACACCATCATCTTCATAGGGCTGACACTGATGGTTTAGATCACTGAAGAAGTTTGCTCTGCTGTGCTTTTTTATTACTTACTACAGACAAATGATTTCTAACACTCAATTTCTCCTTATATTTTGCTTCCAGCTGTTTTTCTTGCAAAATTTCTTTTCCTGCTGCCACTCTCAATATTGTCTCCACTTTTTCTTTTCAATGTTTTTGCTCCCTCCCAAAGCTAATCCACTTGTTTGCCTCCCTCTACAGTTTTAGGAAGCTCATTTTACATTATATTCTGTGTCATACATCTACTTTGCTATGCTGCTATTAATTTGATTTTACTTCTCTGTTCCCTAGCCCTACATTTGGATACAGTTTTTCTCTGCAGTTTGCAAATGTTTTGGGGCAAAACCCGAAACTTGTGTATAAAATTGTGAAGGTAATGCAAAACAGGAGAAATGAAATTAACTGGAAGTTCAAGGAACAGGTACCAAAGAAAGGAAAAAAAAAAAAAAAAGAAAAAAAGACTCCTTTAAGGAAAAGGACCAAGAACACAAGGCAAAGGGAAGAGTGGAAGAAGAAACCTGGATCATAACTGCAAATAAAAAGGGTAATTCAGAAGCATGAAGAAAAGATGTGGATTTGGTAACGACACACCCCAGAAAAAGCTGACAGTTTTTGCACAAAGGGTATTAGCTCCCTGCATACAGTCCAAGTTTTGATGATGGAAAAACTGAAACTGTTTACGAATTTTTGAACAGTAGTAAACTTCTGCCGTATTTGTACCCTGTCCCTACACAGCCTTTTATGCTGGCCATTCTGCTGGAGGGGAAGCGCATGCCAGTTTTTCAGACGGGAATACTGGCCATTCCTGTCTGAAACCATGACGAGATGAATGAAGCCACTGGGCCAGGCCCCCTCTGCTTGTCTTCAGTCTAGCTGGAGGCTTCTCAGCCAGCTGTGTTTTTGCAGGCTACCTAAACAGCTAGTGAATGGTCTTGGAAGGAAAGAGGATGAGAGCAGTTGACCATGGAGCATTCTGTAGCAAATACACTTTAGGCAGCCTGACTGGACACAGAAGGGAAGTAGAAGGCCATGAGAGTCATTCTAGATGTTGTAAGACACCTTACATCCTACCATCTGTTTTTTGTAACTAAAATACCTTTTATCTGTAACCTTCACATGGCATTCTCTTTTCAATGTCTGTTACTTTCATGCATATTGCAGAAGTTAGACACAAGCCTGGAGACTGTCTGACCTCTGAGAGGTTCCACCTAAACAATATCAATGGAAATTTCAGCACATCTCATACTTAGAGAGGGTGTTTCAGCCTGGATGGTGGGGAAGGAAGGGAGAATATTTTCAGTTTCTGTTTAAGCATACAACTTTATATGCCTGAAACAGTTGCTCCTGTATAGACAATAAGAAAAAAAAGCTCCCTCAAATCCCCGTTAACATTTTGAATTCCCTACTGCAGCATGGCCATCAAAGTCCTTCCCTGTGTTCTCTGTCCACTGGGAGCCCCTGCTAGGCAATTTGTGTGTCACCTGAGGGCCTGACTGGGAAGTGGTAGCAATCTCCACTTGCAGGTTGTTTTCGATATCCCCACGTGTTTAGCACTTCCATTGGTGTGCAGAAGCAGATCTTGACTCAATGTGTAATTTTTATAGTGTTGGAAAATTGCCACATTGTTCCCCAACTGTTGTCTCGAGATGCCTAAAACAGGATTAGGGATTCCACTTGAGGTCTACCACCCAAAGTTACAGAATATGTTATCACCTTATGATTTATTAAAGCAACAGAACCTAATTTCTTGGTATTACATATCAATGACTGTGAGGCAGCTGCATTTCAAATCAGTGGCCTAGAAAAGAAAGGTCAAGTTACCAACTGAAAGTCTTCTCAGACTTCCATAATCATCCTGTTTATTGTGACAGTCCACTACTCTGAGAGAATCAAAGCCAAGGGGTTTCTTTCAGATACTTACCTTCAAAACCATCATTATCTATGTCTCCTAGATTGGCTATGGACTCTCCAAACCTGGCTGCATATGAGTCCCTCCCGCTGAGCTCTATGTTCAGTTCTACCATCTTTGCCTCCTGAAGGAAAACAGAGTCAACAGCACATTAACAGAGCATCTTCCAGGTAACCTGAATATTACTAAAAATGTTAAAACTGCCTTGGAAGCCAATATATAATCCTACTGAACTCCTTGGTACTGAATTGAGCATTATTTAACAGTATTTAGTGTAAGAATAATAAAGAATAAGAAAGTTTTTCTTTAAGAAAGAGAACAGTAATGTGTTCCCACAGCAAAGACCTGTAAACAATAGCAAGCTTCTATCAGAATACAGGGGCCTACTGCTCTGAGAAAACTGTATTTGCTGAAAAAGTATTAAACAGTAGCTGCTTCAGAGCTATTGTGTGTGTCTCAGTTAGTTGTATGTATCCTGGAGTGACTCTGCTCTCTCTGAAGAAAACGTGTCATAAAAATGTTAATTGCAAGCATTAAGAGGATGATTAGTGTGGAGAGAAAGGAAGGGAAATAAAACACGAAGATAAAATTCACAAAGCCAGACAAATTCAGAAGCACACAAAAAACAGTGATTATACTTTCACTTCTGATGCTTAAAATGAATAAAAGGAAGCTAACTGTAATGCATGATCTGTCCAGTTACTTTATCTGTCAAACTGAGGACTGTGTCTTTCCTGACTGGTACCACTAACCATGCAAATTTTTCATTCTTTGTTTCCGAGTGCTAAATAAGTTGCTCTTCACAGGCCAGCTCGGTGGCAAGCATGGCAATGGAGGAGAGCTTGTAAAGAGGCTGCAGTGGCAGACTGTCACAACCTGAAGAAATAAAACCAGTCTGTCCTCAGTTCTAACACCAGTGTAAATACAAGTGTGTTACACTTCATACAGCTAGCCTTGGCAGCTCTGCTACACGCTCCCACTGTGATTGTCCTCTCCTTCTAGAGTTGTTTTTCCTATATCCTGAAACACTGTGTGATGAGAGAAGACATCGCTTCCTCTTAGCTTGTTATACTAGAATAACTGTGTTACCATGAGTTAAGAGAAAATACTTACAGAACCTGAATTGATATAGACATAAACTCTCCCTTCTTCTCTGATGGTACTTTGCATTGGAGCACCAACTAGCAAGTCTGAGAGGCCATCTGAATTCAGGTCCACAGCACAAACTGCAGCTCCAAAGTAAGAACCGAGCTGTGTGCAAACAAGAAATCACATTATTTTTCGATTTTGAGGAAGACATTTGACAAGCTCTAAGGTGCAGAAAAGTTACATGAAAGATTTACCTTTTTACCCCTTAGTTCAAACAGAATATTTAGCTGCTTCTCAATGCTAAAAATGTATGCCTAAAATGACAAGAAAATAAGTGGAGTTCAGCAAACTGTAATCTGAAATACTTCCCTGTGCTTTCTCTACAGCATGTGCTAGAGAATCAGCAAAGCAACACACAATATCACAAGGAACAACTGTTTCCTATCCGTACCTTTTTTAACACCATAGTTCACAGCAATATTATCTAAGACTATCTTCCCTCATTCCTTCTTTGCCTTTTCTCCCCGTGAGAAATCATATCTATCTGATTATTTGTCTTAAATACGTTAATCTAAATTGGAAAATCACGGGTAGGTATGTGGGGGTATATTCTTCAGACCAGTAAGTATAGACAATCTCTTACTTTACCAGTCTGCTCCTGTTGGGGAGCCCCTCCAATTACTTCTGTACTGGCTGATGTCAGAAAATGTCCAGCTCCAACAGAGTATCCTGTAAATTAGCAATGAACTATTCAATACTGGAAATACTACACAAGGAAAAAAAAAAAAAAGGGATCATGATGTATAAAAGCTGTCAACACCACAAATGACTGAGAGTCTGACATTCAGACCTCATGTAAGTTAGCAATGGAAACAAAATCTTTTGATATATAAGTAAAAGGTCAATACAAACAGTAGTTCCACCAAGCAGAAACAAGTATCAGAAACACTCATTTCTTCACAGGAACACAATTACCTGCCGTACTTTAAAAGCCAATAAAGTAAATGGCAAACGCCTCCTGTTAAAGCATACTCTGTAACTGTTCAGTGAGTCCATATTGTAATACAAATAAAAATGATCAAAAGTCCATACAGTGCAATATGGAAACACTTGACTCAATTGTTTCTTTTTCACTACTGCTGTAACTAGACTGTGGAAAAATGAAATGCAGTGCTACTTATGCACATGTGCACATATACATACACACACAGAGAGCACTGTAGATACACATGTATGAAAATGTCAGGAACAAACCAGAACAAAGGCTTGATTATGTAATGAAAAGAACACTGCATCAGCTTTTGTAAACGCATATACGTAACAAAGCACTACTAAACGTGGAGACAGCTCTTAACAAACACGACCAGATTTTGGTGTAGACATCCAGCCACAGAATTGCAAACTGAAAGCTAACGCCTTAATCTGTAGCTACACAAGTCATCCGTACTCTTTCCAGAATGCATTATGGTTAAGTTGAAACAGGGAAGACAGTTAACATATTCTGCTACTCTTGCATTTACTGAATGACTGTTGATTTTCACGGCATGCAGAGAAAATGGAAAAAAACATCCTGGATCAGATGAAAGATTTAAGGCTTCTCATCTGTGAAGATAACTGTCTAGAATTCAAATTCTTATTAAACCAGCTTTTTTTTTAAGCTAAGAGGCGAACAAGGCGATTTATCATTTAAAGGTCAATGCCTAGATTTTACTTATTCAACAAAAAATTAAGCTTAAGCCGATGAACCTTCATTTACCTCCTCTGACCTTTACTTTCTAGTTAATTTTGTTTTGCTGAAGTACAAACATTGGTAATTCTAATGAAGTTTCTCAGAAAAACAACAAAAAAAACCCCAAAAAGCCAAACACACCAAAAAGAAGTACAGTGATCAGATAGTCCTCATTTTTATTGTGGTATTAAAATATTGGGGGGACAACTGGATGGGACACACCACATAACTGACCCTCTAAATTTAAAGACATAGTCAAATTAAATTTTATTTCCAACCTCAGAATTCTCTCCTCTTCACCATTACTACAGTTTTTCAGTCTTCTGAGATCTCATTTGCCATTCTCATATTCCCAAAAGAACCTATTACTTTGTCATTCCTTTAAGGTAGTTTACTCATTTACTCCTTTAAGGTACTTTAATAAGGTTACTCATTCATTAGGTCCAGGTGATCTGAAAGACTGACTTACTTATCTAATTCCTTTTAAAGAAGTCAGGTTTTAATCTCCAAGATACCCTGAAGTAGTCAATGAAATACTCCCAAGTTACATATTACTTTCTAACTTCTTTCTTTCAATTGTCTGGTACTTAAACAGCTTTGTTTCTTCCAAGTCATAGAAAATATTACAATACTTTTGCCCACTCTTCCCGCAATCTCTAATTTGTTAAGTAATACTCTTTGACAACTTAATGAAAAATGTAAAACAAAGAAGCCAACTTCTCAGTCCCTGCCACAGATAGTGTAAGTAATGTCTAGTCATGTGTTCGAATTACACTCTGGTCACAATATACTTCCACCACTCAGTAAAGATATTTTTGTTCATTATTTAAGGAGGAAGCACTCAGACTTAAAAAAAAAATAAAAATCTTTGGTAACAGAATTAACTCTAAATAGATTTTGGCCTTATTATAAGGCCAAAGATGGGAAAGAACAGAAGCTCAAGGAAGGGAAGGAAGGTACCTTTACATTCTTTCAACTACATTATGTATTATTATGAGAGAACAAAGTGGAGGTTTAAGTAGCATGGAACAATGGCAATTTTAAGGTTTATCACAGTTGCTACTGTAGAGACACGCAGATGCGCTTATGGCCCCTTTCTTCACTTTCCTGTAAAAAGAGCTATGTGTCTTCTAAACTTAGCTCTGCCAAGCCAGTGTGCTGGCTGTTACAGTTGCATCAGGTCACTGGAGAAGTATCTGTGAACCAAACCACAGCTGATATGAGGTCCTGGATGGCCAAGGGAACTAGGAGAAACCATACATGCAGGGAGGCCTTCCCTGCACCCTCCCCAGCACAGTCCTTATACAGGCAAATGGGTGAAAGCTTGCATCTGGCTTTTGGCTATCAATGATTTGACTCATTCATACAGAAATTCTCGCTCTTGTGCTTATAGGAGCAGAAATCCAGAATGAGCTTTTTGCCCCAGACAGGTGCAATAATTTTTCTGTTGATTGCTACTGGAAAGACAGAGCAAGCATTCGCTCTGCAGTTTTTCATTCATCCTACAAAAGGTTAGAAATGTTACTGGTAAACCATAGTGATCTGGGTATCTGATCACCTTTTACCATCCAGCATCTCTTTTCCTTGACTTTCTTGCAGAGCCCAAGCAAGGTTCAGTACTGAATTCTGATGTGTTGGCCACCCTGTATTTTTTAATAGTTATTTCATAACGTATGCCTGTTTCCTATTGTCAAACAAGTGAAATCAGAAACAGGAAATGTTTATTCATGTGAACCAGACTTATGAATGGGAAAATGCAAAAACCAGTGGTTACAGGCAAAAATATTCTTGCTCAGGGGTTCAGGAAGGACAGACGAGCTTTTCTTAGTGTATAGTTTTCTTACTATAGAAGTAGTTTTCTTCCTATAAAAGCTGCCGATAGTTCCTGGCATAAACCCCTACAAATTATAACACTAAATTCAGCTCATTACTTGGATAAAAGTACATGAGTAGGAGCTTCATGGCTTTCTGTGCAGACATTTGTAGATAAGGTTTGCCTTCCCATGTATCCAGACCAAGATATGGTTGGAATAAAAAAAACCAAAAAACAATCATCATTGGACACAAGTTCATCTCTTAAGGCCATACCATACTTCCCCTTATCGACAATCCAATTTAGACTTGTTTCCTTGCAGCTTGTGCTGTAACAAACTTTACATATTTCTGTTATATGTGAAATCAATGTGTCTTTTGCTATGAGAGCCCTTGGCAGCATTTCAGACTTAACAGTGAAGTGGAGACCACTGTTAATCAGAAGCATATCTCTACCTTCTAAATCAAGAAATGATAGAAACTCAGTGGAGAGATGCTAGAAACAGAAATCCAATGGTTGAGAAGTTTCCATGTAAAAAAGAACAGAGAGGAAGGTCTTATAATTAAATAATATTTAAACACAATCAGAGCACATCTTTAGAACTGTCGCCTCTGGGATTAATAAAGCAAGCACTGATAAACTCTGTGCACTCAATCACCTATTTAGCTAATTCTTTGGCTTACATTTTTGTAAAGTATTAAATATTTTTAAGTACCTAGATAACTGCCAAATTTCACTTGGTTATTTGAATCTGTATAAGCATGGATTGTATTTGCAGTTGTGTTGTATACAAAAACAGAACCAGTCCAATAAAATGATCCAGGTGCTCCCATTATAATTAAGTCCTAAAAGAAAAATAAAACAAAGCCATGTTATTCATATTATGATACGAGTATGATATGTGATATTCATGAAAATAAGCAAAAAGGTCAAATGCTTTTCTTTAGATCTCCTGGGAATTCAATGAAGTGCTACTAGATAAGCATCTGGCTCAGTACTGGGGATTACCACAGTACACACAACAGTTTTCAGGCTTTCTGAAAAAACAGTTATTAAAAACTTTCAGCTGTGAACAATTTGAGAGTAACAAACAGGATATTCTCTTCTCAGAAGTTTTTTTAGAAATCACAACCTTCAGGTGAAATAGAGATTAAATAATATGGACTATTACTCTGTAAAGCAAGAAGGTAAGCATTACTAGTGTTAATGTTACACCAAACAGATTACTTTGAATAATAAAGCTTCATACTCTGTTATATTCATGCTCTTTTTCCAGATGAAAAGTAACTTTGGATTTATTAAGGTGTAGAAGTAGTGTTGGGAATAAAAAGTAAACGTATTAGTTGGGAATTATCATGCAAGTCTTACCAAGATTAATTTAAAAAAGAAATTAGAAAATCTGGGGTTTCCCTCCCACAATAAAAGACACTGTTAATGTTTGCATTTACATATACACCGTTACACATGCATACAAATAAGGAAGTATATATATAGAGAGATAGAAGTTTGGTATATTTAACACACACCTCAATGTAAAAACTAGACATTCCAGCTTGGCATGACCCATGATTTTCTCCAAACTTTCGCACATGATCTGGAAATGGGCAAGAAATATTAAAAAGGATAAGAAGCGTGTAGTTTCAGGATTTGTTAGCAGGTTTTCAACAGAAGTTGGGTCAAGTTAAAAAAACCAAACCAACCCAACGCTGGTTTTCAATTCTGTTAATAAAACTAAAAACACTAGTTCCACTGTATAGCCTTTAGCTTCAATATAGTATTGTAACAAACTCAAAGCACTATGTATCACTTGATCAGATCTGTCTTTGAAATACTGTGACTTTAAAGGCTATACCTTCCTTTTTAAATTGTTCTATGAATAAAATAACACAAATAGTTTGAGCAGCACAGCTAGGTAAGCTTGACTCATTCGCTCAGTATAACTGAGGCATAAACTGATTAACAGGTTTACATATCTTGATAGGAGTTGCCCTGATACTCCACTAGGGCTTTGAAGGGCTTTTGTTATGGCTTTCTTAGAAGTATTGCTATTTATCCTCCTTAGCAGCTGTCTTTACATCCAACTCTCCCAGCAATGTTTTCCTGCTTTTCTTTGCTAGCTGCCTCCCATGAGGGTTCCCTTCATCTTATCCATAGATTTGTTCACTTAAAAAGTCACCAAAGACAAAAGCATGATTTCAACAATGCTCAGAAGAGTCTCCAAAGCCAGCACCAGCACATTTGACGACATTACTCCATCGGCCTGCACAGAAAGGCCAGATTGTCAGCTCTTCTTTGCATTGGCAAGGGGCAGGGTCATGAGTTTGTTCTCCTGGATGGGAGGTAGGTATGAAAGGGAAGGCAGGGATGGAGTCGTTTGATAGCTTCAGGTCTTGACTCTTATTCTGCTCCTGAAGTCCTCTGAGGAAAGACCACTGAAGGTCTCACGCTACAGCAATGGCCTTGGCAGGAGGCAAGTGAGGAACAGGGACACACATTGTGTCGAGGAACCGCAGCAGATTTGTATTAAAGGCTAAGGACAAGACGGCTACAATCATTTGCAGGTATTACTGCTGCTCTGGTGCGAAGGCACTCTCCTGAGCAGAGCAAGCAAATGACACAGTAAAGGAAGGAAGGATGTCCTCTACTAGTCCATTTTTGAGAAGCACACATCCTTCAGTGATCCAGTCCAAGAAGCAAGTATTCTGATGCCCTTTTAAAACTTTTTTTTTTTCCCCTGTTGAGAGAGGCTTTTCTTTGTAGTGATAAACATCTTGCTAACAAATTTACATCATGAGTTGGGCTCATATCATCAGCACTCTATCTTCAAATCTTTGGCTGCAGAAAGCCTGCTCAAAGCAACACAGGCTCTTCACAAACTGCACCACGCAATTATTCACCTTACCCTTTCCTACAAAGGACCCAAGCATTCTGCTTACCTATATAGCACGGGCATATTCTTCTGCTCAGTTCAGTTCGAAAATCAGAAGAGACAGCAAAACAAATACCATATGGGAGCTTGTGCTCGTTTTTTACATAAAAGATATTTTTCCATCTATGTCCACAAGCCTATGGATAAAAAACAAACAAGGTATTTGACACATGAGTGTAAGAAAGGTGAAGGCAATCTGACAGACAGACACGCAGCTTCAGCAGTTAATACATACAACAATAGATCCGTTTTCTTTTGGCTGCCTCGATAAGCTGACACCCAGCCACTGATTATCACGCTCTTCCAAACAAGTCTTCCCACAGCGCTCTCCACTGGGGTTGCCTAGGACACAAAGACAGGGGGACAAGCTGAAGGGCCACATGGTGGGTGACGGGAACACCCAAGAACTCTACAGGGAGACCACAGTAACTCAGGTTTGGCGGATCTGACCTCTGTCTCTGTCTTACACAGGTCGTGCAGACTTTTCACTTTCTGCTTCAACAAAAGTACAATTGCATGTAGCCAAAGGGGACATGCTGGTTCTGACCCTGATAGGTTGGCAGTGAGGACTGGCTTTGCCATCGTTATTGAAATTAAGATAAAAAGTGACATTACAGTCAATCTGATGAAGGGCTGTCTTTGCAAGTTCTTCTTCAGGCTGTCTTCTTCAGCCTAAAAGTTCATAGGAAACACAAGCAATATCCATGAGTGCTACCTAAACTCTAGCAAGCATCTCTCCAACTACATATCTATTGGTAGCAGACCTTAAAATGGCCTCTGCTGCAAATGGCTATCAAATAAAGGGCATATAACTGCAGTCTCTATTGGGGATGTCACATCACTACGCATGCATGGCCTGCATACTCCTTGCACTGTTGCATTTATTCAGCACTAGCTCTTCGGTTTTGTTCTTAAGGAGAGTTATTTGTAAAAACTTAGAGAACATTGTGAAATTTATTCTAACTCCCCCAAAGGCTACAGTATTGACAAGATAGTAAATATTTCTTTCCTTCTAGAAAGCAGTAGTGGTACCCATAATAAGGAGAAGCTACACATTTGAAAGTATTCTAAGTTATATAAAGCAAGCTTTTAATTTGTAAGATGTTTGTATGAATAAGCATTAACTAAATTACTGAACCAATATTTTATATGCATCATCATCACACAGTTTATGAAAATACTTCTTATAAAGTAAGGAAACACATCATGTCATTTGAACAAGCTCTTCTGCACAATTTTTAAGACTTTCCCAGATTCACCGTGGTTACTGGTGAAACTTTTGAGGTTTAAGGGGTTTAGTTTCACAGAAGAGAGGGCCAATTTGGGTCACAGAGTGCCAGCGCTGACAGGGACATTGTCCGACAGGAAAACCACCATAAATCAACCCTCCCCTCCAAACTGTGCTTGCATCAGAGCTGAAATTTAGTACTGTCTAATGCATTAGAGAGTTTAAGTAAATACACTCCTAATTTAGTGGACTTGTTCAATTCCTTTTACAGGACACACAACTGCACAATATTGATTAAGTATGGAAACTTAATTTCCATAAGGAATAAAGGGATACACCTAGTCTATTCAGTAGCCAGGAGAAAGATGAATGACTGCAGGCTTTGCTACAAACATTCTCACAACCAACACTAACTTCAATTATTTTATACCTAGAATGTCATGGACCTTTTTGAGAGAAAACACCAAATTAATGGAATCAAGACAATTCTTTATCACATGGTCAGGAGAAGCATTTGTAGGAATAAAACCCAACAACCATCTTTATTTCAGAGCTTGTTCCCTACTGTTCGTGACAGGCCTAGCAAATGATATTTGTCTGAAGAAACTGCTGAAGCCTCAATTTCTTCTATGTCTGTACTATCTCTCCACTTCTTTTTCCAAACATCATGCCTTCTCCCTGCTCTGATGGAGAGACCAGAGTACAGTCTGGAACCCCTCGCCATACTGCAGAGGGAACAACACATCCTGCTCACAGTACAACTGTACTCTACCTTCTTTCAAAAATAACACCCTTCACATGGTCAACAGTCACAGCATCTGACTCTCCTCCATCTCTTCTTTACCACTTCCTCCCCTATATGCCTTTCCCAAAGACATCAAGCAAATAGTATGCAAAATGCATGTAAACAGGAACCGACCTCAGCACACACAATAACATCACGTTAAATTGTCTTTGGGCCAAGAAATTTTATGTTACTGTAATTTAATAATTCCTGTAGGTCATCTGAGGAATCATAATTAGAAACATACGAGCTCCTACTACAAGACAAGAATGAAGTAAAATGCATTACTTTAAAAATCTACTAAAAAGAAGTTGATTTTTCTGCAGGGTCAGTTGCTGAGGTTTAAACAATAAGCTTCCGAATTCTCCTACTTGGCTAATGTCAGTGACATGAACTTCCACATACTAAATATATACCATTTTCAGACACAAGTCTGGAATTTAGTTTTGGAATTTAATTTTGGAGTTGTCACGTAGTACTCCTCACTTTCTAAGGGAAACATTTCCATGGTTTGCATGAATTACAGAGCACGTTAATCTGATTGAAATCTCCTCAGAAAACAAAACTCCATTGCACTCCCATGTGTAAGAATTAATCCTCCCTTAAATCACAAAAGGCACTTCTGGTAACTCCCTTCTAGCAATGCTTTCCATCCTCTTATGACAATGACTTACCTGGGACTTGCTTTATAGTGTATGCAGATTTGCAGGAAATGGAAGAATTGGAGAAGATCAATGTCATAAATTTAGATCTCAAGAGGCTCTGAGACTTTCTATCAGTAAGTCAAACAGACCAGATAATGATGACATAAGAGGAAGTTTCGCTCATCCCAGTGCTTCATTCCTGTGACTATTTCAGAGGTTCATAACAAGAAAAAGCACCACGGTTCCTTCACGTTTGGTGGATTGTACTCCCCTTTTCCTTGGCTCCAGCACACGTTCTTGATTCAGGTTCTCTTTGGCCCTCTGCTGACCTTATGTCTTATGTCTCCTCTCTTTCTCTGACTGGCAAGTATTCAACCGCCTTAAAAATCACAGGCCTTTGTAGGCAAGAGAGGGGTGAACTTGACATCCCAGACACCACAGTGAGCCCCTGCTCAGGGTATGACATTGTAAGAGCTTCATCAAATGAGAAGAAAAAAATGCTATATTCTGCATAAGCAACAGAGCAGCACTGCATAAGCTCAAGAGTACATGGCAGCTTGGTTGCCTCAGGGAAAAGGAGCACATGCTGTCATGAAGTCACTGAGAGATAAGTAATTGCCCAGTCTGTGTACATTACACAGCTGGAAGATACACTTCTGTTATAATCCCCACTGCATGCATCCATAGAAACAGCACAATTGCATATAAATAAGGTCACAACTTATAAAGCCACTTCTAGCTTTGGCCCCAAGGACTCTAATACAGATGTTTGCAATGTCATCTGAGAAACCAGTTTTATGTAACTTGCTCCAGTGCTTTCCATGCCCAGAAGCCTGCCATAATCCTTCTTATCCCAGAACGCCTCTGGTCCTATTGCAAAAACTGCTTAAAACTATGAAGTCTACTGCAAAGATGACAACCCTTCTGATATCCTACTCCTAGATGTCAGGGCCTCATGAGATTCTTTATTTTTTTCCACTCATCCAGTGCAATCTTTTATCTTTTCATAATTTGATAGGTCTCATCCCTCTTATGTCCTTCAAACCACTTCTACCCAAAACATTTTAGGGAAGTGACAGCTGTTTCCATAACTCCGTAACAGACCTAGGTCCAGAAAGGTCCTGTCTTCCTTGGAATAGCATGGCTATTTCAAAGGAGATCACAGGCAGGGTATGAGTAATGCAAGTGAGATCAAAAAGCTGAACTACTGCAGGCAAACCTTACTGAAATCAAAGTTGAACAAACACAGGTCAGACTTTTGGGGAAAACCATTAACTGTTCACTTTTCCACTGTAATGATTCAGCTGGGGGAGCTAGAGGGCAATTTGTTCATAGGTTAACTGTAGCAGAGACTTGAAGGGTGGAAGGCTGAAACAGAGGGCAGAGCTTTTTGGACTTGTGTTAAACAACGTGCACTGAATTTACTGTGTACATCCATAGTTAAAAAAATACATATTTTTTTTAACACCGGATGGCAAATTTTTTAAATTGTGTCCTGTATTTTTACCCAGTACTCCGTTTCAAATCTGAGAGCAATTTTGTTGAAAAATTTCTGTAATGTTTTGCAAGTCCAAAGTGTAATAGGTCAAAACATCTGAAGAACTTTGTGCAAGTTCCTTTGCAATAATCTATGTACCCCAAACTCACATGGGCAAGGTTTTGAAATTCAAAAAACTAGAAGACTGGTAGAAGACAGGCACTTAGTGCTCCAAATAACAAACCTGAAGCATTCTATTTTGTATTTGTGCCTAGAGCCTGATTACAAGCCTCGGCACCTAACATAAGCCATTGTTTAAAATTACTCCAAATACAAATAAATCAGTAGTCTAGAATATTTGACACCATTGGCAGAAGGACTAGAACTAGAAAAAAAAACTCTCAAAAGATTACTCCTCTACTCAGCAATCAGAGAGACATTTGTAAGTGCCAGTGAGGGGCTGGAAAACAAAAATTTGCTAGTGTATCGCGTGACTTCTCTCAGCTCTTGAACCAGCCCAGGTCCCTGCAATACCCTGAACATTAAAATTCTCTAAAGGATACCTGGATGAGTTATTTCCAGATGCTGAGATGCCAACAGCACACGACTACTCCCAGCAACTCTTCCTCTACTGAGGAAGCAAATAGGAATGTGTGACATAAAAAATACAACAGCAGTTTTGTGTGATCAGAGGCTTCCTAATTGTGCATGAATCCTTCATTAGCTATGCCAGTTTCAAGGCTACTTTTGTGAAAAATAGCAACAAAGTGTTTTAGCATCTTTAAGTAATTCATATCCATTTATTAGAGGCACAACATTTGAGAAAACTCACTTCTATTGCCTGTTGTCACCTCTACATTTCTATGATTCATAACTAGAAACTTACCACATCAGTCTTTTACTAGAAGTATTTAAGAGAAAGATAGAAATAGCTTTTTCTCAATTTGCCTGTCCCTGCAATGTAATACATCCCTGCATATTTTTCAGAGGAAATTACCCTAATCCATGAGATCAGAACCCAAACTCATCACTGGCAAAAATCCAAGCAGAAGAATGAGGTCACTGACTGAAAGACACAGTGTTGATAAAACCATTCCATCCAAAAGTTGCTGACAGCCTGAATGAGTTAGACAAGAGATAATTAAGTTCAACTTTGCAATGTCAAGTTCCCTTGTGTATTTCTGTGACTGCTCAGCAGGATGGCAGAGGCTTAACAAACCTCAGATACCATCCTACTTCATTTACATCCCATGCACCACAACCGCCTTTGGCTTCTTCGTTGACCTCACTGACCTGTTTTACAATGGAACACTTCTTTTCAGTATCTATTTAACTTCAGAAATACTGTAGATGTACCATAGCGATGTAAAGATGTCATCTAGCACTAAAGGAAACAAACATTTTGCTAAAATCTCTTGTGGCATCACTGGTTTTAAAAGTGCAGGACAAGACAGTAAACCTCACTGTGTAACCTGTGGCCTCTAAAGACAGGAATAGAAGCTTAGAAGCTGGGTTAAATTAAGACTTTGGAGCCACATAAACACTTTAATTCACCTGTTGCATCACGCTGCTTAGAATTCCCTAAGCTACTGACGAAAAGCCCATCAAGTTACTTTGTCAGCTTTTCCTTCTCCGCTAGCTAAATGAGTAAGTCAAGAAGTATTGCAGATGTATTTAGTTTTCAAAGAACCTGAAACTTTCTACATGTCCCTCCTTTCCTTCCCCCATGCAGTGAAGGACTATTTTTACCTCCAATCCAGGAGCAGGGGTTTATTGCCTCTTAGCATATGCTATTTCATCACCACTGTAGTTGACTTCTTTGACTTTTGCAAGCCTCCTCTTACAAAAAAGCAGTTGGAGAAAAAAGCTCTTTGTTGTATATAATTGTTCAATAGGTCTAATATTGGAATGAAATTACTCAAAAAAAAACCCCAAACAACTACTTGGGCTGGAAGTTTAGTTGCAGTTCTTTCTACAAGCAACTGCTTGCCTTCTCCTTATGTGGCTACTGCTGTAAAAGTAAAGCACCGCTGAAGTATCTTAGGCTTTCATAGCTTAGTTACAAAAAACCAGTTCTTATTTCTATCTGTAGGAAAAAAACGGATAGAACACATCAGTTCTAGGCGCTACGCACAGATGTGCAGAGAAGTAACTGTTTTAACATTTTTGTCACAGAATGCTGCATTCTGCCCTGAAAGCCCATCGGTTTATGGTGTGCTATCGCTCTCATTGGTTTCAAATATTTTGAAAACCCTTTCCCGCGCTTCTTATCCGTACTGGGCGGCAAGTTCACAGTTTTAACGGATCGGATGGTCTTGGTCACAGCAGGATAGAAAGTTCAGGAAGCTTTCTATGCATAGCATAGGAATAGAATGATGGGCTCTGTATGCAAGGGGAACAAGAACAGAGCCCAAAGCCAATGCACACGTATTCACGGCAACCCACTGCAAAGTGTTCTCCTTTTTAACAGGTATCAAACACTTGGAAATTGGGTAAGTGCATCCAGTTGCATCTCCCAAGCATGGGGACTGGGGAGGTGGGGAGGAGTTAGGTTAAATGCCGGAGCTGTAAAAATCGATTCTGTTAAAAATAGTTTCGTTCCTCTGAAACTCAATTTTTCAACAAATCTGCAGACAGGGAGAACCCATCTGCAAGACGACTGCGGTTCAGAGTTACTTCAGGGTGGCTTCTACGAAGGGAAGGCTTTGCAGGAGAAAAGACATTTCGGGCACATAATTCCACCCCCATCTCTGAGCTAACTCCATTCACCCCCTGCTCTGAAAGCCGGCCTAGCTTTCTGCTGAGAAGTACGAAACTCTCAGGAGGCTTTTGAACCGCGTGCTGAAGGATGCGAACGAAATTTGGGAACGGGAGCTGTCACACGCGACTTCTCTAAATCAAGTTTTGGTGCAATTCTTTCTGTCTGCATAAAAAAAAAAAAAAAAAAAAAAAAAAAAAAAGAAAAAAGAGGGGGGGTGGGGGGGTGGGCACCGCTGCTGCACTTACCTCGCCGGTTAGTGCGAGGTAAACGCCACTCTGACCCGGAACGGGCCCGGGAGCCCGGGAGCCATGCCCGCAGCCGGCGGCAGAGGAGCCGCGGTGCCATCAGGGCGGCCCGGCGCCGGGAGGGGGGACACCCGGGGCCCCGCCGCCGCCCGGGCCCCGCCGCCGCCCACTCCGGCCCCTCGGCGGCCCAGCGCCCGGCTCTCCCCGCCCGCCCCCCGCCGCCGACTCACCCAGCTGGAGCTGCTCGCACCGCCCGCGGGGGTTCCTCCCGATCCGGCACCGGAAAATGGCCCCGGGGTTGGCCACCGAGCTGTTGGCGGGCCAGCTGGCCCGGGGGGCGCCCGCCACGAGCCTGCGGGGCAGAGACGGCAGCGTGAGGGGCCGCGGCCGGCCGAGCCGGGAGAAGGCGCGACGGGCGGCACGGGCGCCCGCGGGGGGACTCACCATCTCTCCTCGCCGTGGCGGTGCAGGAGCACCGAGTACCCGAAGAGGGTCCCGTTGCCCCCCCGGAAGACCAGCGGGTGCCGAGTGTCCAGGTTGTAGGGCCGCGCCGTCAGCAGGCACTGCCACAGCAGGAGCAGGAGCAGCGGGGCGGCGCAGCCCGCGGCGCCCCGCGCCCTCCCGCAGCTCCGCATGGCTCCGGCCGGCCGGAGGCAGACGGGCGCCCGGCGCCGGCTTCCCGCCTCGCCCCGCTCCCCCGCCCGGCGAGAGGGCAGCGCCGCGCCCCCGCCCCGCCCGGCCCTGCCCTGCTCCGCGACGGGACGGCGGCGGCCCGCGCCCTGCGCAGCCTCTGCTACCGGCGGGCCGGGCCGGGCGGCCTCCCGCAGCCCGGGCTGGGGTGTCCCCTCCGGATGGGGGAGTCGCTCGGCCGCGCCGCCTCCTCCCGCGCAGCGGCAGCCCCTCTCCCCTCCCGGGCGGCGGGGGTCGGGTTTCTCCCCGCCCCGTCCGCGCCCACGGGGGTGCAGCGGAAGGGGGCACGGCACCGGGACCCCGTATTCCCGGGCAGGGCAGGGCAGGGCTCGGCCTGCGGGACGCGGCTCTCCCCACGCCGCCGGGACAGCGCGGGGGCCGCCCCCCCTCCCCGGTGCACCTGCCCGGGGGGCGCTGCCTGTGTGCCGGGCCGGCGGGCGGCCTCGGGGAGAGGGCGAAGGGGGAGCCAGCAGCCTTGTCCCAAAACCTCCGCGCCGACTCGCTCCCCACAGCTGCCCCTGAAGCGCCCGGGTCCACTTAGCTCAGGTTCCTTCTCGCGGAGCCCCTCTCCCCTGGGCACCAGCCTGGGAGCTCCAGCCCAGCACAGGCCCGACGTTTGGGAGGGAAACAGTGCGAGGCCTGGGTTTTCCTTTCAGATTTAGAAAAATTACCCCCCGTGCTTTAAACCATCCCGCACTGCCATTGCGCTGAGGACGTCCTTCTCGTCCCCACCGGGTGGCGGGGGGCTGTTGGTATTTGAGTCCTGGAACCAGTGCCCCAGCAGCAGAGTCCCGAGTCTGGCCTACCCGTGCTCTGTAAGACCGCTCGCTGCTGCGTGAGATGGAATAAGAACAATCCCGCCACCTGTTTTTTTTACATTTTAGAGTAACTTTTTTACATTCCTGTTCTTCAGCTGCTGACAAAATTACCAGCCTTTCCTCCAGATAGCATGGGAACAAAGAAAAGCCTGAGCATCATGCAAGAGATCTGATATTTAGCAGGCCTTGAAAAGGCTCCCTTGATCTTAGTGAGGAGTTTTACCGTGTGTTTTCAGAAGTCACTGACTCTTGATTTAGCTCAACTGCATGTATACTTGAAATCAAGGCTGTTACTTCTACCTACAAACCTTGCCTTCTTGGAGTCCCTTGAATACCATGGCTTCCCTGCTGCTATAATAATCCGTGTATACGGATAATGTATATATAACAGTATTTTGAGCCAGAGGAACAAGAATATAAGTACTTCAAAATGAAATACTTGGTTACAAAAGTTACTTACTGTATCTGGAGGACAAATCCAATATCACCTCAGCTATCGAATATTATACACATTAGAAGTCACTGTGAGATAGTAGAGTACCAACCCCTAATGGAAATTCAGAACACAGCGTTTTAAGCATCTTGGGTTAAAACCCACTTTTGTTTCCATTCAGTTGGTGGAAAGTTTAATACTTCTGCAAAAAGCTGAGCAACCACCAGAGCAGGACTCTGAGGCAACACAGGAGCGATAGATACATCGTGTATCCTAAGCACATGCAGATGTATAGCTCCTGGAATGAGATCAGCATGTTGCAAGATCTGACAGTTTGTCAGTCAGTGAAGCGTGTATCTTTTTTTAAATCTTCATCTGTAGAACCATCAGAGGGGTTCCCTGGATCACAGTGATCTGGAGCAGTGACTGGTTAGTGTAAAGGAGTTTAACAGCTCCTCAGCTGCTATTCATCTTCCTTCCAGCTACCGACATCAAAGGAGTTACAACAATCAACAGCAGCTGTGAATCTGCATTTCTACCAGTCAAGAAATTTTCACCGTCATTCTGAAAGCAACAAAACAAGCATGATTCAAAACTGAAATGCTAAATTGCGGTTTAGTTGGTGGGAAATCATAATACGTTTCATCACCACCCTGACTACTTAGCCAGTTTTGGGGTACTTTCAGGCTTTTCTGCAAGAGATCATTACAATTCCTGGGTTCATTTCTTATTCACAAAAAATGGACACAAAGCTCTATCCCTTGAATGACGGAGAAGAGAACAGGCTCCAAGACTTCTTTTCCCCTGCAAGTTTATGTCCTAAACATCTCTGTTCTTTCTGCTCTCTCAAGACCTATCTCGAGTCTATCATTTTGCAATTAGCTCATGCAGGAACCATGTGACTACATCTAAGCAATCTCTTTGCAGCTGTATTTCTAACCATTTGGGAGAACACCCCCCCCTCCCCCCCAAACCCTTGATTAGATGACTTGTTCCTCATACTTGGCACTGGAACTTACCAACGAGTGTCGTATATGCAAGGGGTAATGTGTGTAAGCTGCTTATGGTACCCAGAGACACATTACCATCTCCTAGGTTGTTCTAGGGCAGATCCACCAGACATCAAAGAAATCAGCAGAACATAAATCTACTGAAGGGTGAGAAATTTGGATTTTGAGAAATATTTGAGGTTTTTAGTACTGGTCAGGTGCAGGACCAAGCAGAGAGCAAAATCAGTGCAAAGCTGACAAACTGTAATAGAGAACTTGAGTCTTCTTAGGAATTTGGAGAACTTGCAGAAAAGTTGGAACCAACACTGGAAGCCAAGTACCTGTATTTACAAGGAACATATGTATTTATAAAGTTATCCTGAAATAATAAAAAAGAAATAACTCCCAAAACATCTTGCCACGATGCAATCTGGACAGTACATCTCTCATAGTCCTCTGTGTTATTAATACTAGAAGCAAAGTATCACAGTGACTTGCTCTTCTGCTTGACAATGGTTCACCATCTAAGGCAATTTCAGAGGAGCTATTGGGTAAGCTTGTTAAGTGAGAAAGTATATTAGTCCACAGTTTGGCAAGCATTTTTTATAGCAGATGAGCGCACTTCATCTGACTGTTCTCATCTCTTGCTGCTCATTCTTGAATCATACTGCTGCCTCTGTCACACTGGTACTGTTCTGTCTGAGCAGTGAACCAGATCAGAGAAGTGATCTGTGTTAAAAATAACCCATCAAAACCCCCAAACCTAGATCGGATTTGCAGCACATAGGTTGTGTGGCTGGCTGGTTGTATTGGTTGTAAGAGTAGGGTGGTTTAAGCCACTGCTGGAGCTTCAGGAGCTTTCTCAGGCAATAGAAAGCCTTAGCTTTCTAGAAATGGCAAGAGTCTGCAAAGTTTAAGCCTACACATCTACCTTAAAATGGAAGTAGCAATCCATTTCCTCAGCACTGATCTCCTGCTGGAGTTCAGGGATCTTGGTCCAAATACTCTTCTGCCAATGTCCTGAGGGGTCCAGCTTAAAAAGAGCTGTATTAGAGTAAACCAGACTTACTGGTGCCATAAACATCAACATACAACATCATGTGAACAATGTGACCATGCAGTTTTATATGTGATCATAAATGGTTCTTCAAGATTTAATATTTCAAATGCAGCTACGAGGTAGTAACTACTGCTGAAATTTTCATGTGTTACTTTTTGCATTTGGAAGGGGTATGAAAGGAAGTCGCTGGGGAAAAGAAAAAAAAAAAAAAAAAAAAAAGCAAAACACTTGTCTACCCCATAGCTGTTCAGTTTGGGAAAAACAATGGTCTGGGTCTTTAATCACTCTTTCAACATTGCTTGCCTGTAATACATGCCACTGATGGTGAGAAGAAAGAAAAGAAAATCATTGTGGTAAGAACTCATTCTGAATGTCTGTCATTAGCTTTCTCCTGCCTAACCTGCACTCCTTTTTGATTCCCTAACTTGGAAAGCAGTTGTATTAAATGAAGTCCTGTGTATGGGCTGACATTGGGTAACTGATCACAAGAGTGCTTTCACTGTTTTGCAAATACAAGGGAAGGAACATGTTCCTAAAAATCTTCATGCGTATGCCTGCTTTCAGCTGTGTCTGTCCTTGGTCTTCTTTCTGTCATATAAGCTTACCACTGCTTATGGAAGAGTGTCTCCACATCTACTCTCAATTAGAAATAAAAATGATCAGCAGTTGATTTCCTGTTCCTAATTAGAAAAAGTTTCATTTTGAAATAGTCTAAGTACTTAAATACTGGTATTTCCAATTGAAATTTTCTAAACCTTTGTAATTCACAGAAACATGGAAAATCTAGGGTTCTGGTCAGACCAGAACGATGTCTTGTTTTTCTGTAACTTGTTCCCCCCTCCCCCCAAAAATGGCAGTGGGCCAAAAAGTCTGTTATTCATATGCTGTCATCTGAGAAACTATAGAAGGCTGTTATACTTACCCCTAAGATTCTCTTCAAGAAACTTCATCTTCCCTCTGCTGTAAGATATATGTGAGCTTGCACGAAGAGGATATATTGTCCACTGACAAGTATAATTAAGCACAGATGTCTGAGGCACCAAAAAGCAGTATTAGCAAGGGTCTTAATTTTTATTGCTTTGCTTATGTTCTCTTTAGAGATCTGAATTTCATTTAGAAACAGTTAAAGAGGAAGAAGCTTTTCATTTAATCAACAAATAATGTCTTCATGCTCACATGATGTCTTTTTAGAAAATACTTCAAAGTTTTTTCTTCCCTTGAACACTTGTATTGGTGAAGTACAGGCAGGCTTTTCAGAAGAACTTTCTGATTTTTAAGCTTATAATAGTGTCATACAGACGATGACTGTATCAACCCGACTACGCGAAGAAAACAATAGATCATTATAGTTAACAACAGCTTAACTAATGACTCCATTCTGATTTTCAGGTAGGTAAGACTGGAAATTAATCTGTATATGTGTATGTGTGGTTAATGCATTGCATATTCTTTTTCTTTCTCAGAATTTTCTCTAAGACGTTTGAGTCTCAAGATCAGATCCAACCATAAATAATTAGCTTTGAGTGGAGCTGGGCAATAATCTCTTTTCCCATCCCAAAGGAGTTGCTGAGCTTTTGAGACTTTCCCATCTCAAATTCAAACAAAGAGTGTTTTCATGTGCCATCTCTGTGTCTTCCATTGCAAAAGTCTGGATCACCACAGCTGTAGCATTTTTCATTATTTCACGTTTTAAAACAAATATTTTAGGTTTGATGCAGTTATTTTGACATGAAAAGCAAATATATATGTTCAGAGAATTTCAACATTAAAAATTATTTCATTTTCTTTTTTTTTCCAACTGAATAATTTCTTTAAATTGACCTTTTCCTGCAATTAATTTCTATTTCAACACATTAATCTCTCCACAGAAAAATTCCTGACCATCTCTTGATATTGTGAGTTTCTAGTTTTTTCATATTTCTATACTTCTATAGGTTCCGCATGTCTGCTGAAGATACTGGGTACAATGGGAATGGAACAGAATCCATAAGAACTTTACCTAGATTTCTTTCTTTGTTGCAAAGCAACTTTAAATTAAACATTAGTCTGTTGCTTCTGCTAGGCAAGATAAACCAGAGGACAAGCTGAAAGCACAAACTTTGGTTATTTAACCAAAGTAGACCAATGTAGATATTACTTTTGCTGACAAGAAGCATTGGTTCTGTACTCAGGTATGAATTTATACAGCACTTATCATCACTAGACCAAAATCACTTGGACATACAATAGTTTCAATTTGTATCAGCCTTTGAGTATGTACATATGTCAGTGCAATGAGGCCGTTATGCTACGCAGGACTGCCTTAATAGTCATTATTTTTCAAAGGTCAAGGATACTTGTATGACTGAATGTTTGAGAGAAGTGTGGGTGCTCTTTGTGCTTTCTTTTCAATTTTTTTTTTTTTTAATTGTAGCAAAAAATATGCATGACATGATTGGTGAAAGTTGGACAATTAATAGTTTAGAATCTGTGAGTCAAATGATGCTGAGGCTGAAAGCCTTTCACTTTATACAAAAAGTGAGCACTGTGAAAATAGCTCCTAAATTATGAAGGTTTTGGTTGTATGGATCATGTTCTTTCAGCAGTGGCCATGGCTATGCTCCAGATAGGGAACAAACTCATAAGACCCCTTTATTTCTTGGAAAAAAAAAACCAAACCAAACCAAAAACCCAAACCAAAACAGTTTTTGGAAAAGAACTGTTGAAAGGAAACATCTGGAGGAAATGCCAGTCCAATTTCAATCTTGTCTTCAGAATACCATAACTTACATTTTCCAGGATGTGATACTGTGCTTCATCAGACAACATCACAATGAGATCATACCTCTGAATATGGACTCCAGGCCACCTTTATGAAGCATGGTAATCATTATGTCTGATTCTGCTTCCTGAGAGGGTATATTACAAATATTCCTTTTCCATTGGTCATTTCTTTGATGCTAGCATGGAATCCTAGATATGCACAAAAATGATTACTTCACAAACTCCAGATCTGTGTGAGGGTAGAAGCAGGCATCTCTAACGAGGAGCCAGCCCTGAGATGTAAACAGAGTTGCAGAAAGAATTCTAAGATAAGCCACGGCTAAATCAGGACAAAAATATCATAAGAAAGAAATACGGTAGAAGGCAGTGAAAATGCAGTAATTTTGTATAGCCATGTTCAGTTTGAGACTTTTGGATTTTTTTGGAGGAGATGAAAAAAAGGAGATTGTTCTAACTTGTTATGTATGTATATTAATATTGTTCTAGCATTCCTTCCATGGATGCTTTTAGTATGATTACAAAAAACATCCATTCCCCATAAGGCGTCTTCATGGATTTATTAATCTCTTTAAAAATTAGGGAAACCAAAAACTTTCTGGCAATCTACCAGAGCTCTGGTTGTTAAAATGTTGACTTAAAATGTCCTTGGTAGTGGCATTACCTTCATAAGTAGTTATTTTCTAGCTGTGTATCTATGATTTCATAGTAAGCGGGTCCAGTAAAAGTTTAGACGCTCACATTTTATATGTAAAGAAATTTTGTTGGCTTGCAGGAACAAGACCAATCAAAGTATCATTGTTGCGTAGTCTGCACGAGAGGTTTTTTTTAAAGTTACAGTCTCATATTCAAGGAAAATGTAGGAGTAGTGAGACTAGGCAGAAAATGAAGTCTGTAGAGAATATACTACTAAGTGTTCATCCACTTATGGGTAAACTTAGTTGTCCCAATTCCTGTTTTTTGCTGAAGCAGGCTGTGTCTATTTACCTGTTTGTTTTGGGTTTTTTTCTGTATAGTGATCTACATAATAGGCACCATAAACAATGTTACAAGTTATTGCTATAAAACTTGAAATGAAGCAATGAGTTGCAGTCCTACTTAGAGAAGTTTCTCTGAGTGGTCTTGGCTCTGTTTTAGAGTACTACATGTAGGAGCTTTAATATTTTCTTTTTTAGGTTTTGATTTTGACATGGTAATTGCCAGTTTCTTTCTGAAATGTTGTAATCATAGCTGGATGTGTTTGAAAAGTATGTAGCCTTTTGTGCACCTGTAAACTCTAGACTCAACATCCAGTATATGTGTATGAGCTATGTACCTAGCTATTTTAATCTTATATTCTCATGGATATGTCTTCTGTTGCAAAATGGATCTGGAGCATTCATAGCATACTCTTACACTCTTTCGCTAACTTGTTCTAAAAATTTGCACGTGATTTATACATAGGAATCAGGTCTGGAAAAAGTTATTCTCCTTTTTCAGTGAGTGCTTACCATACCTGAGCAAGTGCTCCACAGTATAGTCTGTACTGAGAAGAGAATACCTTGACTACATCGGTCCTCCTGTTATCAAAGAATATTGATATTCAGCTCTTTGTTGCTAAAATACATCACTTGCAAAACAATTGTGTGTTACAGCAAAGCAATAAGCAAGATGCTTTAACAAATGAAAGCTTGGGAAAAGAGCCTTCTTATAAAAACATTATTATAGAATCCTAAGATATCAGTGATTTCCTAAGGAAGGAGTAAGATCTACCATGTCTTTTCCCTTTAATGAGACAGAACTTCCAAAAGTCAAGGAAAGGCCATATGTCTGTCTTCCACATAGTTGTGGTTTGCTTCCAACTAAGCATGCTAATCTTCTTCTTGTGGGGGAGAACTGTAAAGACACATGTATAGGTTATTTTACGCCAAATGCATAAATGTTTATATAGGAGCAGAATGAACACTGAACCTGATTATTTAATAACACCAATAGCACAAATGATTCAGAAAATCACTCATGTCGTGGGGGACTGTGCAAGCATGTGTTCAGCTGTAGCACAGCCCTGAATTTTAGTGAACTTAAAGTTCAGCTCATACACGAATATCCTAATTAGAAACTCAGTGACTGAATTTGTACCAGCTGCTAGCTTTTGTTCTGATCCTGGCTCCCCCAGCTATATTTGTTTTCTCCGGCTCTCGCACCGGGAGGCTCAGAGGGTAGCGCGGCCCTGTGCATGTTCCCCATGCTCTGCTCCCTCATCTCTTCCCCAGGCTGAAGAGGCTTGGCCTAATTTGTCACTCCTTGCGCGGAAGCCATTACGCCTTTATGAGCACTTACTGAAAGGTCGGTTGGGTGTCTGTGGCAAGGTGCTGGCAGCCGGGCAGCTGCAGGATGGCTTCTGTGGGAGGAGGCCCCGGGGCTGCCCTGTGCCTGGCACAGCCGCTCCCGCCGGCTCCCCAGCGGGCTCCCTGCAGGCTGGGCCTGTCGGCGAAGCCGGTCGTGCCTCTGAAAATACCTAACAAAGGGCAAAATGCTGCACAGGCAGTGGGGAGCGCAGGGGAGAAGGGTGAGAAACAGCCATGTGAACACCGGGGGTAGGGAAGGAGGAGGGGGAGGAGGCGCCTTAGGTGATGGAGCAGAAACTCCCCTGCAGCCTGGGGAGAGGAAAACACCGTAACAGGTATCCAGACTGAAGCTCATGGAGGGCCCCACCCTGGAGCCAGCGGCTATGCCCTGAAGGAGCTACAGGCTGTGGAGAGCCCACACTAGGGCATGTCTTCCTGACGGGAACTGTGGCCATGGAGAGCCCCTGCTGGAGCAGGTTCTCCTGACGGGAGCTGAAGCCTGTGGAGGGCCCGTGCTGTAGCATATTTTCCTGACAAGAACTATGTCCCTGGAAGCCCACACTGGAACTGGTTCTCCTGACAGGAATTCTGGCTCTGGAAAGCCCATTTCCTGACGGGAACTGTGGCCCCTGGAGATCCCCCACTGGAGCATGTTCTGACAGAAACTGCACCCACGCTAGAATAGGTTCTCCTGGCAGACACTGTGGCCTTAGAGAGCCCGCACTGGAGCAGGTTTTTCTGACAGGAACTGTGGCCCTGGAGAGCCCACACTGGAGCAGGTTCTCCTGATGAAAACTGTGGCCCTGGACTACTAGCACATTCTGGAGCAGTTTTTTCTGACAGGAACTGTGGCCTATGGAAGAGCTGATGCTGTGGCCAGTTTTCCCAACAGAAACTGTAGCCTATGGAGAGCTGATGCTGCAGCTGGTTCCCCTGGCAGGAACTGTGGCCCTGGAGAACCTACACTGTAGCAAGTGGTCCTGACAGGAATTACACTCATGCTGTATGTAGTATATTCTCCTGACAGGAATTGTGGCCCTGGAGAAGCCACATTGGAGCAGGTTCTCCTGACAAGAATTGAGGCCCATGGAGGAACTGCAATCCATGGAGAGGACCCACACTGGAGCTGGGAAAAAAGGTGAGGAGGAAGGAGAGGCAGAGAGGACTAGTTGTACTCACAGTAATCCCACATTCCCCATTCCCCTTGTGCCTCTTGGGCATGGGTGGGGATGTAGAGGACCCAGGAATTAAGGAGTGAAATCGAGCTGGGGAAAAAAAGTTGTGGTGGTGGGGAAGGTGGTGTTTTAATTTGTCTTTGTTTCTCACGCTCCAAATCTATTTAAATGACATTATTTTTCCCCAAGTCAATTCTTCTTTTCCTGATGACGGTAACTTGTAAGTGAGGTCCCTGTCTTTATCTTGACCTGCCAGCTTTTTCATCATACTTTCTCCCCGTGTCCTGTTTGAGGAGGGGGAGTGAGAGCGCAGCTGAATGGGTGTCTGGCAGCCTGACAAGGTCAGCCCTCCACAAAGTTCCAGACCTTTCCCAATTCTACAATATACTTTCAGTGTAAAGGGACTAGGGCTGTAAAATTCAAGGTATAATCAATGTTCAGCATAATATTCAAGGTATAAGTGTATGGATTTATATAATATCATGTAAATGTTTTCTATTTAACTCTCTTTCTTTCCTAAAACTTGATTTGGCGCTTTTTTTTTTTTTACTTCTTTGGTGCAGCTTACCATGAGAGTCATGAGGAAAGAAGTCTTAAGATCTAGTACCTGCAGGTGAGTCAAGCTAGTTTGTCTTAAGTAAGTGATAAGAAAGCACATGTTGTTTGATTTTTCCAAACTTTAAATTGATGTGGAATTTTTTGATACAACATATAAGCAAAGGATCCAAGTCTTGGTTACACAAATATCTCCCTGGGGTTTACACCTATTACAAGTTCAGTGATCTCGCCTCTGATAACCCTTCCCTACCATGTATTTCTCATGAGAATCCTCCCTGGGCAGTACAGAGAGTGGAAGAGTTCAGAAAGGGCTGCGGGTCTTGTCCTGAATATGTGAATTTGTATCAGTTTTACAGAATCAACTAGGTTGGAAAGGACCTTGAAGATCATCTAGTCCAACTGTTCACCTAGCACTGACAATTCCCAGCTACAGCATATCCTTAAGCGCTACATCTACCCTATTCTTGAGCCCCTCCAGGGCTGGGGACTCCACCACCTCCCTGGGCAGCCCATTCCAACGCCCAACAACCCCTTCTGGAAAGAAATACTACCGGACATCTAGTCTAAACTTTCCCTGGGGCAACTTGAGGCCATTACCTCTTGTCCTGTCTCTTGTTAAAGAGGCTCAAACCCAGCTCTCTGCACCCTCCTTTCAGGGAGCTGTAGAGGGCGATGAGGTCTCCCCTCAGCCTCCACTTCTCCAGACTAAATCCCCCCAGTTCCCTCAGCCGCTCCCCATCAGACCTGTGCTCCAGACCCTGCCCCAGCTCCGTTGCCCTTCTCTGGACACACTCGAGTCATTCAATTTTAGATAAGGTGAGTGAAGAATCTACAGCATAATGTATATTACATAATGATTAGAGATACGAAAATGCTTCATCATTTTAAGAACAAAGGATTTTATTATTTTAGGCAGAATACAGTTATCTTTTTATGGTCTGTCATCATTTTAGAGCAAGTGAAAATATGTACTAATAAACGACACCTATATTGAAGCATCATTATAAGCCATATGTGATAGCACTTAAAATTTTGTATAAAAAATCGCACGGATATTAACCTACCACATAAGAAAAGAACAAAACGGAGAATGGAGCCATCTTCTGTCTTGTGACATATCTGAACCACAGATTTCTTCTTATTCTCACAGTCAAGATTATTTCATGTACACAAACTGACCATAAATGAGCATGCAGTTTACATCATAGACAGGCCTGTGGGGATAATAAGACATAATATCTGTTTGAAGAAATTAGTGTTGCTTATCTAAAAAATTCTTTTTCTGCTTACTGAGATCACAGAAGGCAGTTCTGAGAAAAGTGAAACAGAATTTGTGTCATCATAGATGGGTAAAAATAGGATGCTGAATATGTATTTTGTGTAGCTAAGACAAAATTGTATATTTCTCAAAAAAATTCAGATGTAGAGCTAACAAATGCTGAACACCTTCAGCAATGGGCCATGTCTCTGTACCCCTCAGTAGTCATAAAAGCAGTTTGGTGTTTCACTTAATAAAGCAGAGGTTTTCCTATACTATTCATTATTTAAGGTTAGACTCAGTTTGAAATTTTAGGTCTTTTAATAGCTAATGGAGTTTTTACATTGTTTTCAGCGTGGCCACAGTTTTGCCCATCTGTGTATTTGTCTGCTACTGTGTGAAGACTGAAGCATAATCATTAGATAGAGTCAGATTAATGTGCTTTGCAGTGTGATGATTTTTGTTTTTTTCAGTTTTCTGTCCAATGAAAATTGATCTTCTATTTAAAACCCCCACAAAAATTCTGACATATTTACTTAAAATATGATTACATAAATACTTGGCATGATTATGAAAAATAGTTAAATGAGTTTTCCAGGATCTTTCTGTTTTGAAACTTTATCATATCAGTATCATCAACATTCTGTTTTGTAAAAAGAAGTTACATTATTTTATTCTTGTTAAATAGAATGAAGTGTAATATTATACATCTCTTTCTGAACAAACTTTGTTTCTGCTATAAATGTATATCAATTACTATGAGGAACGAGTCACTAAACATGCCCCCTCATGTCCCAGTGATTCATGTGTTGAAAGCAAGGCTTTCAAAGTCAAGAGTAAAGGTCTTTAAAAACATAACATGTATGAAATTATAGAGTTTAAAATAATTTTTTTAAAAAATAAAGGATTAATTTGCTTGTGATAATTTTATCTGTTCCAGATAATTTTGACCACTTTGACACTTAGTCATTTTTAAATTTATAGCTTATCTGAAATGGTAAATAAGGCTTACATAAGCAAACCTGACAATCAACCGAATTTTTACATTCTGGAAAGCTTATGAGTTGGATATCTCCCTGCATTAATAGAGTTATAGCCTTCTGAACCCAAATGGATCACAAATGCAGAGATGTCTAGATGTTTGCATTATTTTTTCCATCTTTCTTCTTGTCTAGATCCAGACTTTTATTTACTTCTAGTTTTCAAGACAAGTAATGTCTACTTTTTTGAAATTAAAAATCCGAAACTTGTGTCATCTCCTTTTTTCAGGAGCTTTTTGAATATTCACATTGTGTTGTCTGCCTGTTCATCTTTCATGGTTTCGATCTTGAACATGTCATTAGATGCAGTTTGTGAAGACTGTGAAATCAAATAGCCCTAATTTTATGTATTTCCAGGGGGCCTTGTGTTTTGAAATTAAGAAAGCCACGTGTCAGTCCAGTAGTACAATTCTGCTCCAAAAAAGATACTTGGGTCTAGTGTTCATGGTCACTAAGTTTGATATACCCATAAAATGCTAAATATTTAAAAAGAAATCTCAGTGAGACTTTTCCATAGGAAGGGCGATCCAGTGTTTCTGAAATCATTAGATGACTGTTGGACTTCAGGCTTATTGTAGATGAACAGAGAAGAATAGAACAATCCCAAAAGTTAATGGTAGTAGGAGGCTGCTTTCCACAAGGGAAAAGAATTGCAGCTTTTCAAATTGCAGCTTTTTGAATGTCTCCATGTTTAAATGAACAAGTTGGCTGATGGAAATCTCAGTGTGAATGTTAGTGTTTGCTGAAGCTTGTTTTTTGGTTTGCTCTTCTAGAAACTGCTTTCTGAAATGAACTTTTCTGTTTTTTCCATTAATCATTGTTTATGCCTGCTAACTGTTAAGTATAAGCAATAGGTAATTGTTCACAAGGGATGTTTCTTTTCCTTCATTTTCATTTGCACAAAAGCGAAAGCAAAAAGAAGTGTTGGTGTTAAAATTTCAGAGAAAAAAAAAATAATGTCATCTGGGAACAAAAACATTTCACATACAAACATCTTTTTAGAGTCTGTTACTGTAATGAGTCCTTTTAATATAGGAAGATAGATGTAAAACATGAATACAGACGTAGGTATGGATACAGATGTATACACATACATCCATTCATGAAAGTGAAAATACTGTTCTCTGAAAGGGTTTAAACTGGTCCCTATGCAGCTTTTAAAATCTACAACATGGCAAACTGTATTTCACCAAGAGTTCTAGTCACTGAAAAGAGAGAATGCAGCAAGCAGTGTGCTACTTAGGAGTGGGGAAAGGCCTGTTTAAGTCTGGGGTGGTATGTGAAGGACTGATTCATAAGCACAAAGGAAGTGTCATGCATAGTTCCGGTATTTGGATCAAAATTGCAGCTCTGGATCTAATCAGTTGAGCACAGGGTCTGACTTCAATAGATGCATGTGTAGGAGTACGTAACTGTTTGCCATCTTAGGCTGTAACAGCCAGCAGGGCTTATAATGAGCTGTGACTTGTGGAGAAATACACCATAGGAAATCATGCAGATCATATATAAAAAACTTTAAGATGCAGCAGTACAGTTTCTTGGGCAGAGTGCAGACTTTTATTCCGTGTCTCAAAGCTAAATAGTATATGCCTGAGGGATGGTTGTGGATGAGAGGTCAGTGGAGTTAAACTGATTTACATTAGCTGAGAATCTGGTATGGTGAGTTATTTTCAATCACTCCTCGAGTAGTAGATATATATTTTTGTCTTTCTAAAATATTTTCCTCTCCACTTGCCTCTGTTTAGCAGTAGCTGCTGACATTAAATATTTGAGAGCAATTTTGCCACAAGTAGGGCCAGTTTCAGTGACAGCTGAAGTTTTCCCATAAACTTGTGTGGATTATGCAATTTAAATGGACAGAATTCAGTCTTAGCTGCCTGTCATGTTGATCATGACCACAGTTACTTTTCAGAGAGTATTTTTGTAGTCTTTGCACATATGATCTCTGCAACTCAGAGTGTTTGCATACCACGCAGCATCTGGCTCAGTTTTTACAGGATCTTAACAGATGCAGTCAGGAACAATGTACAACTCCCTGACGTCTAAAAATAATTGTATTTCAGTAATCTCTTATGCTATAATCACTATCCCATACAAATATAATAATCATATAGCATTGGAAATGGCTCTGAAAAATCAGAGAAAATGCCAACAGCCTGTAGCTAATGAATCTTGTATTTAACAAAAAAGAAATATTAAAGATAGAGAATACTTAAAGAAATATATTGAAATCTTTGCATCAGAATAGTTTTAAATCATGTTAGAAAGATTTGGAATATCAAATCAACCCTCTATATAAAAGATGTAAATGACATGCACTTAAACAATTACTAGGATGTGGCCTGCATTATTTTATGTCAAGGAAATTACAAAATTGCTTCTATTTTCTTCATATAAAAAAGAAAGAAAACTTTTGTTTACATCTGCAGTATAGATACACATTGTAACATACTGTAAGGAAGTCTAACTTCGTCAAGCCACATGTTAGGTTCATACTTCTAGTTATTCCACAAAAGTATCATTGACCGAAGTGAATGTTTTGCCTGAATAGACAAAGGTCAGAGAAAGCAGGATGATATGCCTGATGGAAGAGACCGCTCATAGTAACTTTAAAATAAATATAACATCCCACAAGTGTAAGGAACTCCAAGTCCAAATCACGTGTAACCCTGTCAGATTCATGCAGCAGATCCAAAGTTAAATCCTATCCTCAAGGTGACTGCTGAAAAGAAGAAATAATTAGGAGCTGAAAAGAAGAAATAAATAGGCACTGAAAAGTTTTCAGCCATTCATCAGTAAAACCATATATTTTGTTGTAGATAGAATCTTAAAGCTAACATTTTTCTAGGTTTTCTCTTTTTTCTGTCCTGAAGACTGATGGGAAGAGAGAAGTGAGACTATTGTCTGGGTTTCCCAGGGCTCCAGCAGGACTCTGGGCTACAGCCATTGGAACTAGTAACCACTAAGTATAGGTTTTTGTGCAGGGCATGTGTAGTGAGATGGAAAATGAACAAAATTAAGAACAACATTAGGTCTGTTGTTCTTCTCCAAGTTAATACAAAGTCTTCAGGCCAAACATGAAACAGGTGTCTGAAATAGCGTGCTATTGAGGAAGGATACGGTAATTCCTGCATACACATATAAGCAATCAAAGTGAGACCAGGCTCTGTGGACAGTGTATATGAACAGAGTCAAGCACATGTCTCCCCTATTACTTGAGACTTGTATGTCAAGGAAAAAGGAAATGAAAATTTTGTTAGATGGCTCACTCAAACCAGAACGAGCTTTGAAATCTGAGGTCTTCATATACTACCAGCAAAGATGTCTCTAGTTAGTCAGATTTCCCCTGCAACACACACAAAAAATTATCCCTGGAATTAGATATCTGTTTAATTGCTTAGAGATTCTAAAGGTAAATGATTTTCAGGTATGCTCAATTTTATGAAACAGAGATCATCCAATTAACAGCTAAATAACATGTGACTTGAGTGATCTATCACATATAATTATGTGCAAATAATAGCCTTACATTTCAGATAATCCATAGGCAGTAATTTGTTTGGACAAATGTCAGTGAACAGTGATGAATAACAAGCAAATTCCGCAAGATCATTACTGGCTTGTGGTTCAGTTCTAACAGGGAAAATGACATGTAGTAAACAGTGTTAATTTTGAACAGTTCATCCAATTCTACTAAAAGGCTTCTTGGGGAAAAGATGACAAGGTTTCTATTCTAATTTTCAGCAATTCATTTATGTACTGCAAATAACTAATAGATAGCAAGTCAGGAATGTGCTCCCTTACAACATGAGCAACTCTAGCTGTGTGTACAATAAAACATTATTTGGTGACAGCATTAATCCAGAAAAGACAGATGTATAATATTTTCATGTTTGCTTTTCCTGTCATTTTCACATGGTTCCAGTTTTCATCTCCTAGAGGTTTTTGTTTTCACGAGCAAGGTACACTGGAGAGCACTCCAAATTATCTGTCATCCTTTAAGTAGCGTCTTTCTGAGATTTCAGAAATTTAGAATGCAAGTCTTAGAATCTGAGAGGTGTGCAGTAGTATTTGTTACTGTTTAATTATTATGGGTACCGAATACACCATTCAGCCAATACCTAGTAATGTCTGTCTTTTTTCCATATTACACAAGTCTGCCCTTTCATCTTTTGAATAACACACAGCTCTTCTTCAGCCATCCTTGCAGGTTGGTTACATGACAAACCTTTGCTTAATCCTTTTTATCATCCTGCATTAGAGGAATGGCAGACAGTAGGGATATTTATCTGCTCCTTTTGTGGACCCTGTTCCTGGATGACCTGCTAAGGTTAAGTGTGCTCTGATATCCATGAAGAATCAGGTTTTCTGCATATAGGCACAGCTTTTAACTCTAGAAGCATCAACTGTAACCCCATAGAAATGGGATGTCTGCTATCCTTCAATGAAGGAGGGGTGCTATACACTGTTGTATCTCAGTGATCGGGATAGAATATGATGGAATTTTTACTTGTTTTTATACCCGAGTGCAAATTTTACCCGGACACAAATTTTAAGATGAATGAATTTGGGAAAATTCCTCTGAAAGAAAAAGCAGAACTTCTGCTAGTAAGTGTTTTTACCCAGTCATTCATCTATACTAAAAGAGTCCTCTTTTTTTTGATGATCTTTCAATGCAGATTAAGAAGTTCTTGATCTGAAAGTACAACATAAAATAGAAACTGCAGAAGTTTGATGGTTCAGAATAAGGGAAGATGAGCTTGTATCTTCTGTTTGGTATGTTAAAATACTTTTTTCATTCTGCTATTATGCAGAGTATATTTAAAGCAACAGAACCAAAGCTAGGCACTTAGTAAGTCTGATTTGTAAAGTTTAGCAAATACAGATCCATCTGGAGGATATAATGCCCAAATATTCATGCTTCTCTTGGTCTTCCTGAAAATGTTTGAAGCAAGAGCAATTTTTCTGTGGGGCTTGTGGAAAAATAAAGCTTGCTCACTGTTAGGATTTGAGATTCTGGAGCTAATTTCTTGTTCGCTAGACTTTTTGTAAAATGAATTTGCCAATACTTAAACCATCTCAGAGGGGAATGAGAGGACAAATGCATTCTCGGCAGCTGAAATGAACTATTTTGATTTGGATAGATTGTTCTGGCCTTCTCAAAAGATGTGATTTGACTTCCTCAAGCTCCACATGCTTGAATAAGCATAGAAAATAGCTAGCTAATGTTTCCAGTGATGTGTTAGAACAAAGGCTCCTGTCTTGCAAACACCTTCTTTCAAGGTGAGAGGAAACTAAACCATATACAAGGCACTAAGGAAGGTGCAGGCAAATCAACTGTTCAGCCTGTACGAAGCAAGGGAAATTGTGAAACATCTGAACTTAAAACTCCCATTTGAGTATAGCAATAGTTTATGCAACAGGAATTGCTGTTTCCAAACAATACAACATAACTGTCTATCTTCTTTAGAAAGTTTTATTTTAAAAAGAAAAAAAAAAATTTCCAGTTTTGGTGACATTTTCTAAGGGAAAGGAGTAGAAGGGATGGAATGTACTTTTTTCGTATTAGTTTTACCAGTGCTTCCCCTTTCTTATTAGGAATTCCTTGTTCCTACTGTTTTCTGACTTAAAATATGCCCTGAGAGAATCTAAACTGTGACACCCCATAGTGTGCATAGCTGAGTACTTCTTGAAAAGATCCAGCGAAAAGATGTCATTCCACTTTTCCACAAAGCCTGGAGGATTTGGAGGACTGAGACTGCTGGCATTTTCATTCTTATACACCTTGGGAGTGGGATAACATTTCCTGAAGGAGCCTGGACATAACTGAGAGACTTTAGTTGCATGCAACCACAATACCTCTGGATGGTTTCTTAGAAAATAAATAGTTTCACTAGATTTTAGTTTTAATTCGATAGTCTCAGGAACATAAACTCAAATGAGCCTAGGAGCTGAAAAACGTACAAAATCTAGTTGCATATCTTATTTTAGTAGACTTACCGAAATCACAAGAATGTTTTCATTACAAGATCTAGTTCATGTAAGTAGATAAACTCAAGATATACTTCTTTCCTCTTTATTTGTTTCACTATATTTGTTTTCAGTATCAGTTTAATGCAGTTGCAGAGCTCTCTTTCACAATTCAGCAGCAATGCTTTGCACAAGACCTTTCTGTGGAGGTTCTTGTAACAGGAAGCTTGATGTAAACAAAGCCCAAATGGGAAAGAGCTTTGCAAGGGACTCCTTTTACATGCCCGGCTGGATCCTGGCAGAGAAAGGAAAGCTTTTGAAAAGAGTTAGGGCATTTCAGAAAGAAAGTTATGGTTTATTGCTAATATTTATTTACTTTGTATGACCCCAAAAATTCTGCTATGTTCTATTCCAACTCATGAGAAAAATTACTTTCTAGCTAAGTATTTAAAGTGAAACTTTCTAACTTGTTTTTGACCACATCTTTAGCTCCTGTGAGCTTTTTAGAGATTCAGCCTAATATCCCTTGAGTGCTTTTGAAAATCTTGTGGTTAATTTAATATACTCTTTTCTATGTCTCTAGTGTAACGTACTTGCTAGCAAAACTTTTTTATAGCTCGCAAACACACAATTTTTGAAAGTTTTACCAAGCATATCTGAAAGATTATTCTCTTGTCACAGGGCAAGGAAAGAAAATGTAACTAATACTCTTTTTACTGGTCTTGGATAAGAACATAAAAATATTGAGAATATTTCTTAATCAGTACCAAATTTATTTCCTGCTGACTATGGGGAAAAGAAGGCTTAAAATCCTTTAGATAGTACTGAGCAGAGAAAGTGCTTATAAATGAAAGTTGTATGTGAAGTCAGTGAAGAACAAAAAGACTATTGTACCGAAGTGGTAAAGTGGGCTGATTTCTGAATAAAAAATGGGCGGGAGAATTGGGTAGAGGAAGAAGTTCAGGATTTCTGGTATATAGTATTTTTTCTGGAGTTGTGTCAGAGTTGTTGTTAGATATGATTATGGTTGTTATCAACAGAAACTAGGATGAAGTTACATGGTCTGAAAAAACAGGAACAATTTTCTAACCCAAAAGTGTGGGCATGTCATGTACCTCTGAGTTAGAAATGGAACTGGGTGGAAGTAGTCTGAGATAAAGGCTTCAGTACCAGAAGCCCCCCTAAAATGTATGGAGATATCAACTCGTCCGAGTAGATAAAATAATTCTAAAACTCTGCAAGCCATTTTGGTTTTGAACTAGAATAAAAGAATGCATCTTATTTATCCAGGAGACGTTCCCAGTTACCTACACCAGTTCATTTCCTCTCTGAAGACAAGATGTTATGTAAGCAATAATTTGAGTTATGTGCATGATTACATCTATCTAGTTGGGGTTATCTAAATGATAACCTATCTATCCTACATGAAAAATGTCCAGATGACATCTGCTGTAAATATGACTCTAGAACTGAATAGGAATCAGATACAGAAAAAAAAATGACAGAAAATGTTTGAGGCTGATCCAGTATTTCCTCAGTTACCTATAGCAATTTTTTCTTTCCATACAGTACAGTAATATTAGGTGGGAAAAGGAATGAAGGACCCACAGGAAGATATTTCATCTGCAAATAAATTATTATCTAGGAGGTGATACCTGCCTTACTTGCTCACAGAAGATTTCTCTAATAAAATGTTTAATTTTTTGCTTGCTATAACAATTGTCTTATTTTGTTAATTATCAGTTTGTAAAAATGAGATATTAATGAGAGCAAACAGCATGAACATTTTTTGTAAAGTTACTTTGTTAAATATTTATGAAAATATACAAACTAGGTAGCTACTGTATTAAATTACCACCATCTGTGATAAATAGAACATATATTATGTAATAATGGGATTTGAAATTGTTTAAACATCCACATAAATTATGGAGGTGAGATGCTGGAGTTTTTCCATTGGTTTCAAAAGAGACAAGGCTACTGCTGAAAAACCTTAATTTAATAAATAAGTATCCGTAACATACATGTGGAAAAGAATGTAATATGAAACTATTACCATTGTTGTGAGAGCGATTTTACTGTGATACAAGGGAGAACTTAATTAAAAAAAAAAAAAAAGGAATTCAGAAGTCACATGGAAGAGCTAGAAAGAAAAACCCTCAGTCACAAGCAGAAATTAGTGGATCTGTCCTGAAATTTTCCATCAGAATCCGTTTCTACTGAGAAGTGCAGTTTTAGTGTGGTAAAACGGACTAAAATTTTTAGTGTTCATGATTATTTTCACCAGAGAAATAAAAAAGAAAGATGCAATTCCTTGGACTTCTAAATCCTTGCCTGATCATGCAGAGGAGCCACTGTAGAGCCAGGGCTGCCTCAAGGACGAGGACCTCGGCCCTGAGGGAGGCTTGTCCCCCTGTGTCCTAGGGACTTGGGTCACTGCAGAGCTGCTGCCTTTCTGGGTGGGAGGGCTGGAGGTCTACAGAGCTGGGTGACCTGCTGAGACTGTCAAAGGCCCACTCGATGGGGTCCCCTTGTCCTTAGGCTCTTGCTCTATGGATTCCTGGAAGTCAAATGGTTTAATAAGGCTATTGGTGACTTTTCCTGGCCATACAACTTAGAAATCAATAAATCACGGACAAAAGGTTCACCAGGGGCACACCTCCTCAGAGGTCCAATCCCATGGAGAAGGCTGAGCCAGAGGTGGGAGTACTATGCCCAGAAGTCTGGGTGGACGTGGATGTGGATGTGTTGTGTGCCAGGCAAGCATCATGCTCTCTTGAGTCGTGGGCCAGGGCCTTGGCTGTGATGTGTCCACACAGAGTGTGTGCGTGTCATGGAACAGGAATCTTACAACAGAAATCGCCATCTACCTGCAATATCCGTTCTACAAAGTAGAGAAATAGGAGATTTTGTGCCACTGAATGATGTGGTTCAGTTCCTGCTGCTCTCTTAATGCCCCATGACAGACTGAAATAAGCTGACACTCCTAAACTGGACTGAATGAACCTTCAAATACCTTATTTTCCTGTTCAAAGTTGCAAACAATTCAACTAAAAATATATATTTATTCAATATTAGCAAGAATATCTGTTGCTACTTAATTTAAAAAGAGAATGAAATGATAGATCAGTATTAAAATATTAAAAAAATATAAGGCCCAGGCAACCTGGGAAAGAAGTAACTCCTGACATTACAATTGCTAAGTTCTGAGCCAGAATTTTGCAACTCTGCTACCAATTTCTAATCTTTGGAGTTTTTTCTATAATATATGAGCAGAAACAGATGTTTTCCACTACCAACATCTGATCTGTGTGTGAAGAATTAACGGCATTAAATACTGTCAAAGCAATGAGTGATATTTAACCATGCAGACTCCTGTTAACCCCAGACAGAACTACAGTGGTAAGCATCTGCATATTGTCCTCAAACCTTAGAGTAACCTAATATGACAGTCAAGTCTCTGTAAATGACATATATGTATTTAAAGAAACAACTTGGTTAATTTAAATAATTCGAAACAAGGGCAGGGTTCAGCTTCCAGCAGTTAGAGCCATGGAATAGTTTTGGTTTGCATGATTCAACCGTTTCAGGTATCAATCATACATTTTAAAGATAAGCTTGAATCCTCTTCAGTATTCCAGCACATTCAGCTTCTTTTGGTTCTGCAGGCCAGCCTCAGGGTGGGCTTAAGTGGCTTTTTCTGCTTAAGAGGATCACTGATACACTATTTTTGTTGTTCCTGCTCTGTTTCTCTTCCTGACCTGGACCCAAGAAACTGGAAAGTCAAGAAGTCATCATTTCTCTTCAAGTTTCCTCAACCACCCAGGCTGGAGTGCCCAAGCAAAAAGTAAGCATTTAGCAATGATAGCTATGTTATTGATGTCTCAGTACCGATCTTCTTCGCCATCGAGTTAGAATAAATTGCGGCATGGACAGAGCCTGTGTAAATCAGCCTCAGGGTCATGACAGAGCAGAGCCATCCTCTAGCTCTTATCCCTCCACAAGGATGTAAGGTTACTCTGGATCTAGCATATTTAATAAATATCAAAGCCGATGCTGTTACTTACAATCATAAAGTGGCAATGGCTTGTTCTGTATGGCCTTTGTGAAAGCTTGTGTTTGCACATCCAAGTATTTGCTCCGAGTTCCCTGTAGTTACTATAGTCAAGATTGGTACTTACAAGAGGAAATTCCCAAGAGCAGCCAAGTTGCTTGAATTGAAAAGAATGCTGAAAATTACTTTTCTAAACCAGCATTTTCCAAAGTCATTGCCATAAATCTGCCAAATACATTCCAGACTGGTATTTTATGACAGAGTATTCCCCTTGTTATACCCAATGGGAAAGACTGTAATCCGTGCCTTCCTTGCATTAACCAAAGAGGCGTACTGAAGGATGATAATTTAGAAAAGATGACCATGATGTAACATTCCATAGTAATTTGCAGTTTTAATAGTATTCATGTAACAAAACAATAATAAAGAGCCAGATGCATTGATGAGGCCACTCTTGTTAGCAGATGCAACACTGTAAATAAAGGATTTGTTATCTGAAGGTGCATGTCAGTCAATGGACTATATTAATTTGTCATATGCATTACTTAGAAAGAAGAATGTTCTACTGCAAATGTTATAGCCTGCTGTTTCAGGAGAAGCTTGACTGTATTATTTGTTGGATGAATAGAAATCAAAAAACCTGAGACCCCTGTAACTTTCAGGAAAATGCGTGGCCAGGAAAGAAAGAATCTATGAAAGTTGTCTTGATTGTGCTCTCAGCTGACATCCTGAGCAGTCACAACAGAGGCCTGAATGGCATACTCCTAGCTCCAGCCATGTAAATCTGAGGTGTACCTAGGCTAGAAATGTTGTATCTATGCTTGCAAAGTCGTACAGACTTTGTTCATGTCTTCAATAGTGAGTGTTGTGATCTGCTGAAACTCTTTTAACTTAAAAAAACCCAGGCTGCATTCTGCTGTTTGGAGTAATGGCAGAAGAGGGGTGAGACGTGCAGAACAACTATAAATAAACCTAGGCAAGGATTAGGAAATACATGGTCATCTAGATGATGCCACTGATGTCAAGAGGCAGATTTAACCACTCTTAGCTGATCCATAAGGGCATGCAGCTGCCTCTTCTTGTCTCCCTAGGACTGGCCCCCATGCCCTCTGGGGATAGTGCCCTGCTTCTCCAGTATGTCACAGAAAGGACATTAGGCTAATGGATTTCATTGTTTTTTTCTGGAAGAGAAGCAAGTTACATGATGAGGGTAAGCTTTCCATCATCAAGGGAAAATGGTGTGAAATCTCCTTCAGGGTAAAGCGTTGATCATTATTCTTCCTCTTCTGGAGTTATTTCGATGTTTTTGTGCAGTGGAGGACAGGCAAGACTCTAACATTCAGAGAGTTATAAATTCCTTTACGTTGGGTAAATGTGTTTTTTTCTATATGCTAAAAAATTTAATGACATCACCTCTTAATTATAGCTAATCACTCACGCTATTATAGTTCAGCTGTGCTTGGACATTAAAGAAAAATCTGTCACACATATTTTAACATTTTTTTGGTGCCAAAATTCTTTTCCACAGTTCATTTCCCTATGAAGTTAACTTCAGTCATTTTGAATTAATTTAGAAGGAATGGCTTCTCTCAGTCATCTACCCACCCACAGATGCATGCAAAAACCAGAAGAGCTTAGTATATGATGTACTAGGAGATTGTGAACAGCAGGCTACATTCCTTCTTGTGATGCAAGGAAACAATAGTTGGGGGTCTGTACTAACTGGGTTATTATACATACGTTCCCAAGATTCCAATTAATGTGTGTAAATATAGTTTACAGACCATCAGCAACTCTTTTACACTCTTTCTCGAGTTAGTTTTAGTGATAACTCAATTTATGTTTATTAATTATCTCAATCACAAATCTGTGTAAGTGAGCTTGTCACGGTCAACTCAGTTTCCATGAGAGAGTTTCAAATATAGTCTAATATCATGGCAATGGCTACCACTACACCATCACTATTCCCAACTCCACACTTCTTTAAATGTACTGTTTCAGCAGCTCTCTGACACTTCACATTTGCTGTAACCCTAGTATGGATTCTTAAATGTAACATAAGATTAACTCTAAACTCAAGAGAAAACGAGCCTAAACCCATGAATTGGCCTGTAGTTAAGCAGAGCTGCACATAAATCCCTATGCAACATCATAAATTAGAGATATCTCATTTATTCAGTTCATGCTTTCTTTAACATTTAATGCTCCAATTAATTTTTCTCCATATTAATCCACATGTCCTTTTTGATTCCTTTGGATTATGTTTTCTGGATTTATCCTTTCTTGAATGCTGGGGGTTTTTTAGTCCCTGAAGAATACGATTCTCCTTCGTTTCAAAAAATTATAACTATATTAGTTCTTTCCCACAAAGCTAGAGGAAAAAATGCATTTTTGCCATTGGACACCCGAAATGCTTGGAACATTATTTTTCTACCATATCTTTCATTATTTGCTATGTAGAGAATTATAGAAACAAATTTCAGCTTGTATTAAAATTTGTGGAACACCTTTAGCAGTACACAGAACATCGCAACTAGCACATGCCATCCTGTAGTATTTCTTCTTGTACTCTGTTCATGGAAAAAATTGCATACTGTAAACATTCATTTATTAAATATTAGTGAATGTTAGATGTGCAGTGACATATTTCTTGCTAGCTCAGGGCCAAAGGCTAGTGTCCTATTTGCAAGACACTATTTAGCTTACCTAGTGAGTTCCTAAACCGTGATCCATTTAAGCCAAATTGATATTATTTTAAACTGTTTTGCCATGTTTATGCAATTTTTCTTTTAAAATAAAAGACATAGAAACCTCTCAATTTTTGGAAGCATGCAGGTGTTGGTGCAACAGAATTCACGGTCTTTGAACAATTTTTCAGTAGGTCATATGTGCACATTTCAAGCAATTACGGGAACAATGTTTACCATAAATTCAGAAGTCCTTAACGTTTTCTTTCAGCATTAATGATGCAAGGATCTCATCATAAGTTTTTCATTGCATATGCAATACACGGCAAAGGCTTAAAGATGTAAGACTGGTATGAAAGGGTGTACTTCTTAAACGCGGTAGTGACTTCATGTCCTTTTTTGGTATTTTTGTATTACCAGAAGCAACTTGAGCAAATTCGAGAGCAAATTCAATCAGTCTTGCTTAATTCTATCTCTAACTGTACAAAAATGTAAGTGTAATCAAAAGATAATGGTATCTCTGATATTTTTCAGATGTAGCACGCTGATTGAAAAAACGTTTTTTTGTTTAGAAATGAGATGACAAATTAATGTCATGAGTTTCCTGTCAGCAATTAGATCTTACAAAGAGTTTCATGATAAAATGAAGGAGACAAAGATCGAGTGGCACGAACTTGTATAGGCTGCAGTTGTTGCGGCAAAGATTTGCAGGAGAATAAAAGGTACTGTATAGGAAACATCCTTGCTGATCAGATAGAAAGCCTTTCCATATTATTCTAGTGTGTAATAAATGAAAACCCCACACATTTGACAAAACAAAGGTGAGCAGAAGGAAAATGTGTCCTAGGAGAGCACGAGCGAGCCCAGACCCAGAGGCTATTCCAGATCTGTTAGCACAACTGCCTTTAGACCTCACCGTGCAGCCAGATGTTGCTGCTAGAGCCTTCCCAAGCTTGGCATCTGGGTCCTGGCATGCCCCGGGAACGGCCGGGGGTGCCGCCCCCCTCATCGGGGTAGGTGCACAAACGGAAAGGCAGGGTGAATTGCTTCTTGTCTCAGCTGAAAGATGTAATTTGCTTCCGGCTGCAGATCCTTAGACTGTAAATGTGAAATGTTTGAGTAAAAGCATCACAGAGTAAATATTTCTCACTAAATATAAAATTGTATACATCTATTAAATATAATTTCCTTTTCTTCTATTGATAAAAGCTCTTTTTTTTTTTTTCTTCTTTCCCCCCCCCAGGATTTCAGGCTCTGTGTAGTACTTTTTCTCAATTTCTAGTAATTTTTAGTGGCATTCGTAAGGTTTAAAAACGGTGGAAGTTTTCAGACTGAATCTTATGAGATTCCTGTAGCCTTTGCACCTGAGATATCCATCACTGGGTGCCATATTCTGTCCTAGATAGATAGGATTTCACGCACACAATAGGGATACTGAGCAGTAACTGTAAGCCAGATCTTCAGCTGGCACAAACTGCACTATGCTTAATCAACTTCAGTGTGAAGCTATGCCAGTTTATACCAGCTGGGCATCTAGCCCTTTGTCTGCCCCCACATAAAAACTGTGTTTATCTGCTTTTATTGAAGCTTTACATTTTCCATGTGAGCACAAGTAACATTTTCATTTTAGAGACAAAACTTTTTATTTCATTTCCCATTTCTGCTCCATCTCCATCCATCTTGAGAATTAGATGTATACAGGGGAGGGTGAGTAAACTCTGTCTGAGAGGCATGTAGTCTCTGTTTCAGTCTCCAGGTAGAGCAACCCATTTGCACGGTACCTCTGATGAACATACAGCTATTACTGGAAGCAGTGGCTACTTCGCAGGCTTAATGGATGTCCGAATCTCGCTGTGCTCCTTTCCGTTTAACTCCAGTCCACCTTCAGAAGCTACTATCCGAGCCCAAATTGGTTCAGTGATGGACAGATGCTATACAAGGGCCAATGGGCTTGCTCCCCGTGACAAAATCCTGAAATGGCTGCGTGTCTGCAAGCTTCTGCATCTCCCTACTTCAGTCTGAATGAAATTGTCACGGATTTGAGTCTGCTTGTGCAAACCTGAATACATGAGCAATCATGTATCCACCAGTGCTATTGATTTCAACTTCAGTGTCTAAGTGCTCACCACATGAGTAAGGCTTGAACATAATAGCCTTCTGATAGTGTTCCAAGTTTGGGGGGATATATGAAGGTTAATTGAAGCTACAGACTTGGCAACTTGCCTCAAATGGCTGTGTGCCATGGTGTTTGGGGATTTTAGCTGTTATACGTGTAAGTAATTGCTCTTTACCAAATGCTTTAGGGAGAAAAAAAATCACCAAATCTAACAATTTAACATATAAAATCCTCAATGCAAAAAGCTAAAGCAAAACCAAACCTTCAATACATGTAAGGTATGCCTTGGTCCTGGTACTGTTTATCTAGCACCAAGTATCGTGATTCTGCTTCTGAAAGCATTTATCAGCAAATCATTGCCTTAGTAGATTTAATCTTGCCATACAACAGTGGTATTTCTGAGAAGAGTCAGGCCCATCTTGAGTACCTGCAGACTTGGCATAGGCATCAGGCAGGTTGAGCCTTTTTAAGGCAATACTTTTCCCACCCTCTCTTTCCCTGGTGCTGGGGGCGACCAGCCCCACACCCCATCAGCAGAACAAAATGTGTGCTCATGCACCAGCCATTCTAGGAGAGAGTTTGATATCCTAAAATCCAGCAGGTCAGATACACTGAGTTGAGCGGTAGTGAGTCAAGCTAATGTGGTGAATTGTGAACTGGAGGAGCTGGGAAACATTCACTTCTCCCAGCCCTGCTATACAGGCCGTAACCTCCAGCAAAGGAGTGAGGTGGACAGCCGGAGCAATAATGTTTAAGTGACTGATACTAAATCCAACAGAGTACATCTGTCAGTACCCTTAATGAATACTGCCAAAGAGGATAAGTTTGTGTTCATATGATAGGCTTTAGACCAAACTAGCCAAGGCGGTAGGTCTTTTCTGCTGTCTGGTACCAGTCAGTGTCCTGGAGCAGAGGGGCAGAATGGATGTCTTTGCTAGGTTATTGTTGCTCACATTTTAACAGTTGAAAAAAATTTCTCTCAAAATTGGATCATCCGATAATGTGTAACAAGAATATATTGAATAAAGCTGTTTGTGTTACTGTTGGAGATAAAAGGGGAACTGTTGGAGATAAAAAGGAGAGTTCTTTAGTTGACACTTCAGAGTAAATACTAAATCAACATATTCCCAGGATCTAGGAATATCCTTTGGACTCTGGCATCAGGAGAATGCTATAAAATCAACTTCTGTCTCTTTCTGAGGATGGCAGCATTAGCTCAGCTGTGCCAGTCTGACTGCAGCAGTCAGCAGAAGCTGTGTATGAAGCCATATAACTACAATAGAGTCTGATCATCATCCTGATGAAATTACACTGATCTAATTTGCACGCTGTGAAGACATTTGGCACTGGCTGGATCTGAGCCGTGACATCTTCATTGGAACTAAAAGTACACTAAGAAGTGACATTACATTTCATACTCTTTTGTGCCAGACTGTGGCATTTCTTCCTCCTTAAAGGCATTATTTCAAGAACATTTAATTTGGCTTTGATATGTCTGCCATTTTGCTATGCAGGAATGTACTGAGCCAGAAAAGCTCAGCTGTAATAAAGTTTGGCACCATCAGCCCACCATATACCTGCACCATCCTGTGCAATTTAATTGGCATTCAGTGGGTTGATAAATGGATTGGCTTAATGAGACAATATACGTGACATATGCAGGACTCTCCTGAGGAATAAGATTCATTTTTGCACTTCACACATCAACATGCTACAGATACCAACACAGTCACCTCCAGCAGCTGTGCTATAGCCAGTGACATGCCTTCCACTGTGTTGACCAATAACTCCACTATCTCTCCCTAGCTTTACGTCATTTTCCATATGAGCATTTTCCTTTCTTCATTTTTTCATTATATTTCCAATTGTAAAAATAAAGCAAGATACCGTAAGTGCCTCCAAAAGTTTCTGTAAAGCATAAAATCCACATTTTTTGCTGGTATAACTCAACAGCTTTTCTTCATAGCTTCCTGAGGATTTGCCTCCATGTTTAGAAAAAAGTTCTAATTATAGTTTGAATATATTATAAATAACAACTAAAAATATCCAGTAAAGTACACATAAAAGCAAAGATCTATGTTATGTATTTTCAGTGACTATTGAGTAAGCACTACCTGTTCTCAGAGGTTCATTGGCATGGATGAATTAGGTTTATGTTAGAGCCATCTCTGGATCGAGTGTGAAGATGAGGATCCCTGGGAAGCTGTATAGTAGCTGGCAGAGGGGAGTGTTTCAGTGCTATTACAGTACAAACAATTACTGATTACAGCAAAAGTTTATTCAGGCCTTTTTTTAAAAAAAACCAATTTTGTCTTAGTCAGGAATGAACAAAAGAATATCAGTAACATCAAAGATCTGGTCTAGTGTTTAAAAAAAATAGTAGTTTAATTGTAGATCTTTGAATTCTGCCTCTCAGATGTAACTGTGAATGTAATCAATATCCTTTGATGTTTTTCAGAGGCCTGCTTGTTGGGGTTATAGATCATTTAAGAGTTGGGATTTAACAGCAATCCAGAGAGCTAATCTATCTTGCATGGTCAAGAGAGATAGGCATCCAGCTTTCTGGTATTATACAAAGGCTTGGAAAACAGTTCAGAGACAGAAAACATCAACCCACTTGAACAACACACACACACTGACTTAGTTTCTTAGCTGACATTAAAAGTGTACACATATATCTATGTCCCTTATTTTAGAAAAAAAAAAGGTCAGTATGACCAAGTCCTCAGTCATCATTACCATCAGGATAATAAAGATAAAAGCCAAATAGTTTTACTGGTCATTCTGCTCTGATGCAATTCTGAAGGCCAAATTCAGAAGTTTTAAGTGAACCAGCTGTTTATCAGGGTATAGAAAGGAATCAGTAGCAAAATGATGGAAAATTTTTCAAAATCATGTGGGCAATTTTCTGTATCCATGAGAAAACCAGCAGTGTTTGCCTGTCTTGCCCCTGGGAAGCTGTGCATGGATTTTCAAAGGAACCTAAGGGAATGAGGAGCCAAACTCCCACGGAATGTACATGCAGGTTAATATGTTAAATTCCTTGCAGCTGTTGGAAACAAAAGCTAGTCCACATACCCAAGAATGGACAGACTCACACCACAGGAGTAGCCTCTGCTTCAACCTGGAAAACAAAATTCAGCAGAGGCAGAGAGTTAAGCGAGGCTGCATCTGGCTGCTGCTGAGCTGTGCTCTGGGCCGTCACAGTACCTGCCGCTGGCTTCTTGTCCATGAGGTGGAAGAAGCCCACGTGTCACCGCCTTGAATTTCAACTGGCTGCCAGTTTGATGCTCGCAGTTCTGCTCTAAGGAAAGCCTCATACATGCAAATAAGCCCAAGGAAACTAAAAAATGAAACGGTGTGTGACAGTTTCTAATTACTGCGTAAAAACAACATATGGAAACTTCATTGTCCATTTCATCCCTCAACATGTACTATCAAGTTAGATATCTTTTGCTCAATCATTCTCTCTAGAGCATTTGGAGCTGTTTCACTTGTATTATATGAAGAAAAACAGCACTTGATATGAGCAGTGTGATGCTTTTACTTTGTCCAAGCTCATTAATCTCATGGAGGGTTTAAAAAAAAAAACATCCTACTGGTTTGGCACAACGTGTAGTTTTCCAGAAAATGAATCAGTTTGAAATCCTTTTTCAGAAACAGTCCATCCATTGTCATGAATCATGTTTGAAAGAGTGTAAACATTGAGAAACAGGAGAATAACTTAATATTTAAATGTAGCCATGGTAAATGTTAGCAAGTAGAGAACATCACTTACTTGATGTGTGTTGATGAGGTGAATTACTGTAGAAGATCAGTGAAGGAAACTTAAATATGACTTCTTCCTACGTACAGTTAAATAGGAGGATGTATTCTTCTAAGCTTTGAAGTGTTTCCAGCAAGATTTCAAATTTAAATATTTATAATGGAGTCGTAAGAGGAAATTTAAAGGATATGGTTGGGTCAAAGAAACGAAGCATACATCAAAGTCCCATTTTCTGGGAGCAAAAGTCTTGCAGCCTTCCCTATCAAGCCCTGTGGCCACAGAAGCAGAGTCAGTTAATGAATCAGAAAAAAGCTGGTTACCAGATGTCCTTGCTTATTAACACACACATCGCATTCTGTAATGGCATTCACTAAACAATCTGCGTGGAGCAGACCCTGCTCTGTTTAAAGTCCCTTTATCAAAAAAACCCACTTCTAACTTTTTTTCCTCTGTGATTGATTTCAGGATAGCTGTTGTTTAAGATGCTGTCAGGCATTTTGTCTAATTGAAATTTCTTCACCATTCTGAAGGTTCCTAAGGTACCCAGCAAAACAAAACTGTATTTAGCATTTACTCTTTTACTCCTTCATCTATAATGAAAATGAAATGAGATAAAATAAATAAAAAATATTAACTTAAAAGCAAAGCAGGAGAGAAACCAATTCTCTTTGATTGGTTTCCACTGCTGCTAATTTTAATGCCACCCATTGTTCAGCTCTGCAGTCTAATTTTATGTTAATATCCTGAAAGTTGTCAAATCTTGGCAAAACCTATGCATAAATTACACAGAAAGTAGCTCACAGGAGGGGGAAAGTAATGACTGTCATGGTTAGCCAAACCCATTAATAGTCTGACAAGCAATAACCCAAGAGCTCTGGTCAACTGCTGCAGACATCTGTGAAACTTTTGCAATTAATTTTTTTTTGGAGGAGGAGGTATCAGCTGTGAAATAGCACATAAGTGACTGATTATTATCAGCTCTGCTGGTGAGGGCAGAACTGATCAACTCCAAACATTCATCCTTCTACTACAGACTGATTGTTTTATGAATATAAAAGTTATATTTTTCTTTACTTTCTAAGACACTTGAATGTCCAGAAAGGGAAAAGGGGTGTCAGTTGTACATGAGTAGCACTTTACTTATACATACTCTTTCACATCAGCAGTTTTCAAAGAAGTTTACAGAGTTCATTAGAATTATCTATAAAGGTAGACTTACAGACTTTAATTAAAGTGCCTGTAAGGTGGAGAAACTGTGGCAGAGACTATGTCTATATGTTCATGTCCATGACAGAACACGAGAGGCTGAATCCCTGAAGTCAGATATTAAACCAGGGATATATTTGCTACACCAGACAGTGCTCTGTAAGATTGTACAGTCACCTATTTAAAAGCTGGAAGGATCACACTGTGCCAAGAACTATGTAGCTATTTGATCAATTTTCTCAATTGTCTCCAAAATCACCCTTCCCCTGAATTCTCTTTTATAGGCTGAGGGGACAGCTGAGATCTGTTTCGTGATTCCTCGTGAATCCAAAATTCTCAGTGACACTAAGTCTTTGGGGAAAATGCTTAATAATTGTGTTGACCTGGTAGAGGCCTGCTGGACCGAAGTGCAGGCCTATTAAAATTGAAAATGCATATATTTTAGTTGCTGAATTAGGTACCTAACATGAGTGACATGCTCAGAGGCAGCCCCTGGATCTATAAAGAATAGTGAATTTGCCCTGTTGCATTACAGTGCTTGTTTTTTTCCTCCTTTTGTATACAATCTTAAATCCGGATGAGCACGTCTAAATAAAAATAAACTATATTTTAATCTTTAGCAGGATACCATTACCAGAAGCTTTCACTGAATTAAATACTATGTTCTTCCTTAAAAGCTTTTTCTTATACAAACAAATTCTGTTTTCCTGTAAGTAGATGGTCTGAAATATTGTCTCTGAATTTCTTATTGTCGCTACAGTATGAAATAATCCAGTAGATGCCAAAACCAAAACCAAACCTCTCAAAATCCTCAGGCGTCATGATTTATACAGAATACTGTACCCCTAAAGAAAATAAGTGCTCTCACCAGTATTAACGAACAGATAATTAACATGATAAAATGCAGAGGGCATATAAAAGTGCAGCAATATCTTATTTTTGACTACTATATAGACCTTATGTGCTGCTATAACACAGCCATTACATTCCAGATCTTTGATTTTCATACTTGCTTTTTTCATTCTCTGTCTTGAACAGTGCTAAAGCTTAGTGAACAACACAGAATAAGCAGGCATTTTAGGATGTATTCTGAAAAAAAGAAATGTTAATCTACGAATGTTTGTTTTTTTTTTTAAACCAGACATCTTGGAAAACACAAGAAAAAGGGACATGCTAAATGTATCACATAAACTGATGCCCACAGTCTGGAAAACAAGTTTGCTACTGCCTTGGGACACATAATTTTTAGAAATAATGGACCATTTGGCAGTTCTGCACATGTCACCAAGAATGCTTAGAAACACCATGGGCTTTCCTTTATTAATATACATGGTTTGAAATAAATTCCCTCTGAAATGCTAGAGAAATCCTCAAATCAACTAATTGATGTGACCTTTCTTTCTTTAAGAATGCCTTTATACTTAGACTTGTACCGTACTGCACTCTCAAAAAAGATAGCTACTAACCAGTCTATTATTTTTCATCTCCAAACTATGGCAGAAATAATTTCTGCGGGATGGATAGCAGGGCATAGATGGGGAACTAGCAATGGGCATTTACTTGGGGTGCTGCCTCATTCCAATTAGAAGAAAGATAAAAGGTAAACAGGACCTTGATCTTGATTCTGTGAACCACTTCAAACTGAGTTTAGCAGACCTTCCCACCTCGATGAATCCGTTTCTAACAGGATAGCACACACTGCCTTTTCCAGAAGGGTCCTTGACAAGAATCTGAACCTCAGCAGCAGCAGTGGAGAGTTCACAGACATTCCACAGTGCTTCAGTCAATGCAGCCCTAGGAGTCCTAAAGGTGAACATATCCAGTAGAGGCAAAACAAGTCCATAGGAGCCAGAAAACTCTGCTTCCCAATTCTAGCCATATCCATGGTGCAGCAAAGCGGGTGAGAGGGCAAACCCTTCTCACACATAATTTCTAGGGGCTTTAGCCCTGCAGAGTCCTGTCATTCCATAACTACAATCACTGCCATTGTGCTGGACCCTGTGCAGAGACTGAATGCCTGAAGAAAGTGCCCTTCTGCCCTTGTATCTCTGAAAGACACAAACACCATTTAGCTTTTAGTTCCCCAACTGAGCTGATCCTTGTTATTCAAAAGCATCTTTTCTTTTGGCTGTACTTTTTTCAGAGAAGGATTTGAACAGCCCCCTTTTTTGCCCTTCAGCACAGAAACTTCAGTAGAATATTTGGGTTGGACAAAGGCCTGCTCAGAATTAATGTAGGTACACTTTTTGTTGTGAAATTTACTGGTAAGTTAAACCCATGTGGTTTTACTTTGTCAGTTTATTGATACGTTACTATCAAGTAGGACAATGGAGAAGTGCAATAAAAATAAACCAGTATGGACACAGTCAGAAGGAATATCAGGTTTTCCTTGCATCTAGAAGACGAGAGAAGGGGATATTCCATTTTAAAAAAGTCTGATTGTTAAAATCAGATCATCGTTGTTTTCCTCCTTTCCCCTTTATTCCCACCTTTATTCCCTTCCATGATGAGAAAGTCAAGATTTTTATTTACTTTTTTGATCCACACTGATTATTTCTATATCAGTAAATTAAACTTCTTCGTGTCTGTTCTCTGGCATGTGGTGCAGACTGGCCCACATCCATGCTATGAAACCTTTATCCAAAGGGTGTTTATGTTCATGCTACCTATAGGGAAAGGTCCTTGTGAATTGTTTGGAACTGGGAGAAGCCAGGAGTGTGCCAGGGACTTTTTTAACAATTTAACAGTGTAGGCAATCAAATTCCAGTGCCTGGAAGCGCTTCCCTGGCACTCTTAAATCTACTAGTCTAGACACAGCTACTGTGGTCAAAATCTGCTTCCCTTATTCATGTAAATAGCTCCAGTGAAGTCAGCTGTGAGATTGGCTGTAAAACAAGAATTCTGTTTTGCAAATAATTTCAAGCATTTGGCCTTCATTCTACATTGGGGAAAAAGAAAACAACCCACAACCTTGAGCTTTCAAATTTTAAAAATTAAACAATGTGAGAACTATCCAAATAGCCAAGTGGCCAATATGTTCATCTAGGATGTAGGGGCTCATGTTGAAATCTCTATCTTCTCTAAGCAAGTAAGGCCTGTCATATTACTGATGAGTTTGGGAACCCAATATATCAGGAATCCTGGCTCTCCAGATTGTTTTCTTTCTTACATTAGCAAGAAAACTTACCCTGAAGCTGAGGAAATTCCAATACTGAAATATCTTCACTATGGAAAAAATGTTTTGTCAAAGATACCCTGGTAATTTACAGGATGTGATTCCAGAAGTTCAAAAATCTCCCACAAAACAACCCCAACCCCCAAGCAACTCAACCCACACTAGAGTAATGGTTAAGACATTTGCCAAAGTAACATCTGATCCCAGAGCTCACAGCAGTTCAGGTGGGTCAGGAATTTTCTCAGACAACAGTTTTTTCTTTTGTAAGTAAATTAACTTGAACATGAATTTGTCAAAGTCAAAATGTGCAAAAATATAGCAACTTTGACAGTATAATTTTAGAAAAAATACTGTGAAGATTTTGATGTTCCTTTAGAATAAAAAATAATGAGCCCTTGTTCTTAAAGTTTTTTTATTTGACTTTAATCTTGTAGAAGAAAATTAGAAGAGAATTATTTGGTTAATTCACATAAAAATATAAACTGAACACAACATTTTGGGTTTTGAGGCTTTTCTGAATATTTTATTTTGATTCTTGCTTGAAAAATCAGTATTTTTAGTTTATACCTTTTATATCCAAATGAAAAATAGTTCATCCCAGCTTTTAAAAAGCTATTTTTACTGGTAGTATAGAGTTTGGATATAAAGCTACTTGTCTGGAAAACCATGAATGAAAGAAAGTTTGTAGCAATTCTCAGAAAAATATTTTGAATTGAATTCAACTCTTGGTAGGCATGTGTTTTAATTATGTTTTTCCATGTGTAATGACAGATTTGTATTTATATCATTTGCTATAATGTCTCTCCATACCAAGAAGAATGAAATATGCCATAACTGTAATATTTTGAAAAAAAAAGACTTAATATTTAATTGAAGAAATACTTTTAAATAGAATGTTACTCGCTTAAAATTAGTTTAAATGGCATGGCCTGGACTCCACTGACCATACACTAATGTTAATTTGAGCCACTTTCACACAGAGGCTGTTGGACCGATGCAGACTCATATGAAAACCTCATAGATACAAACCCCATACAGTTCATCCATGGTGGTGTTAAACTCTTATTCTGTTTGATCAATTACATCAGCCCTATCTTTTTGGATCTTACAGTACGAACTGTAAGCTAATGAACATCCCCATGCACGTTGCATCAGGCTGTTGCTGATCGTACTGCTAAAGCAGTCAGAATATGACCTGTACAATCCTAATGGTATTGATGTACATGCCGTGGCTGGATTCAGCAAACACTTGTGGGGAGGTTGTGTGACAGAGTTCAGTGCATGATGGGTCACTCTCTGTAGGGAGAGACCCCCACCCCAGTATAACCGTAGGCAGCATGTCTACTAAATTCACTAAATAATCAAAGGACTTACAGCATATGATGGAGGAAAAAATAAGAAGAATCCCTTGAGCAGAGAGGAGCAAAAAAGGACCACTGTGTTTTCAGGCTGTTCTCTTATCTGATTCAGAGAGAAGAGGTGAAGGGGATCTTGACCATTAGCAGGGATATTCATCCCCTGGGCAAAGAGCTGACTGATGGGCACACATCCCCCATTACTAAGTAGCTCAGCTGATTCTCTACAGCCTTCCTAGGACTCAGGCATTTCTTTGACACCTGCCTCCAAAGTGAGAGGATGATGGTTGGATGTGAAAGACACCGAGAGAAACAACTGAGCAAGGGCTACCCACAGCACCCCCCAGCATTGGAGAGCGGATCATGATGTTTCTGTGGCCACATAGAGGGGATCATCCTCTTTGGAGACAGACAAGGGCAGAACCAAAATCAAGTCTAAAATGAGAAATATCAAGGACATTTTCTGCTTCAACTCCTTTTCTTAGTTTTTAAGTGTGTGATTTTAAACTCATGTCCTTGCTCTGTAATGCAATCCTGCTGTATTTCACATCATTCTAGGTAAAGCTATGAATGATTCAGAGAAAAATACCCACTGAACCCTAAACTGATTGTCTCTGTCAACAGTGTAGACTGACAATTCATGAGCTCAGTGTTTTTGTAGCTCTTAATGATCTCAGTTAACAAAATACATTGAGTAAACTGGTAATCTATTTAAATTCTAGTACAGGACTTTCAGAATAAAAATGCAGGTTGGATTGAAAAAATGTCAATCATATTTGGAGAAGGCTTAAAGGCTTATGTTTTCTTTATTATTTTGTATGAAAATACTTAGAAATCCAAATACTACTGTGAAATGGAAATACTTTGGCAGGAAGTATCCATCATTAAAAACAAAACAGAAAAGATGAAATATCAAGGTTACATTGTATATAGCCCAGTTATAATGAATGTGCAGTGTTTTAACACAACAGCATCCTAACCTTTTGATTTTCTTATTTCACAAATAAAGACATAACATCTGGAATTGGTATACTGATTGATTCATAGTCACCACCTATAAGAATAATTATTTACACCTATAATAAGTATCAGAACTCGTTTTACTTTTTCAAAATACAGCTATACACCTCCTCTTTTCAGGTATATTTTAATATTTAAAATATATGAGATCAGGTACTCCCAAGTACTCAGCTTCAATCTACTGTGATTCTGTAATGTTTGACTGAATTTGCACCATGGTAATTGAAAACAGAATTAGATTGTCTTAATACACAGTTATATACTTCTTCCTCAGATTCATGAATGGTAAACAAAGCAAACTAAGGTCTCTTTCAGGCTTTACTACAGAACAGGATCTGTCTTGCTTGCTCTTCATCTCTCATTCTAATTCTCATTTATTTCTTATATATCTTTCTTCATTTTATTTATTTCATTAGATCAGAACGAATAATTTTTATCCTCAAGGTCACCAAAGGCATATTTAAATTTGGCGTTTGTTTGTGGTTCAACAGTAGGGTTTGGAATGTCTGAAAAGGTTGGTGTCCCTACAGACTTGTTGATCAATCATTTTCAGACTGGTATAGTTTTAATGAGTAAAATTGAAAAGGGTCATTGTTTGAGACAGATTTTATGATAGATGTGTTTTCAAGTCGAATATTCTGATTTGGGGATGTAGATCTCAAGAACTTAAATCTGAAGTTAATCTTTGTAAATCAGGCTAGAGTGGATTAAAATGCAAGAAAGGAAAAACCTTACTACAGGTTAATGAAATGGACTGGATCTAATCCAAAAGAAGCTAACTGATTATAAATTGAAGATTACTACAGAATAAGTCCTCTGTAATCCTTCTATAGTTGACATTGGATGTGTGACTTTCTAAAGGCGGGTCTATTAGAATTTAATTCATTCAGTGACTTGTATTTTCTAGAGCATTGGACTGTCTTATATAACTAGTTCACTGCAGTTTTTATAGGATTTAAAAAATCCTTTTCCACTTTGTGTATAACTCATAGACAAATCTGTACCTTGGTTATTATTAACAAGAGGGTTGAGTATTTTTTATTTTTAAAACCAAAGAAATTTCTTTTCCCTGCATTTCTTTTCCTAAGCAAGTTAAAAGAATAAGTTATTAGAATTAAATCTTTTGCATGTCTAGCTTTGTTTTTCAATAGTCATTAAAAAAAAAAATCCCCACCAGGTTGGGTGGGTTGGATGGGATGCTGTTGGCTGTGTTTGCTGTCGGGACACACTGCTGGCCCGTGCTCAGCTTGCTGTCCCCAGTTCCCAGGGCCTTTTCCACAGACTTGCTCTCCAGCCTGCTGAATGGCAGTAAATCTGGTCTTTCACTCTTATAAAATTCAGAAAAAACAAATCATTGATTTATTAATGGTATTCTCATTGAATTATATTGATGATTTTTATCGATGAAGAGAAGCTTTCAGTAATGCAAGAAAAACTGGCATTCATTAAAGAAGTTAAGAAAGAGTAATAGGAGTCTTTGTAAAACACCAGTACAGCAGGGCCAGATCTCATTCTTAACAGGTGAGTACAATTCCACTGATTGCATTGAAGCTAAAGTCAGAGTGATTAACAGCCAAAACTCTTTTCACTGTAATTGTGTATTTTAAAAGTTTGTATAGATTAATGAAAATTGTTGCACAGAAGAGCAACATAATTACTAGAGAAAAATGTCTACGTCTCATAATAATGCACACAGAAACAATGGTGAATTTAGAAAATTACAACTGAGAAGAAACTTTAATGTTAGAATTCTTCTCATTGTAGTTAAGATATAGAATCACAACAAAACACACATGATGCATTTTGATTCTGTTCTTATTTCTTTAACCATCTGTAATATTCCATGTAAGATCCTTGACTATTTTATTCTCTAGTTTCTTTAACTAATAATTAAGATTACAGTGCTTCATTATTTTTGCAGTCTATTTGGTAATTAATCAGTATAAATGTGTACATATAAAGTGTATTATATTAATCTCTCTTAATTTGTTTCAATATATGGTATTTTTGTAAAAGAGGTGGTTTTCTTATGAAAGATTTTAATCCACATAGGGTATTGCCTATGATATGGACAGCATATATTTCAACATAACATTGTTGGCAGTATGCATTAATAGTAATACAATTTGACCTGCACCAGCATATGTTAGTTTAAACCTTTGTTTTCTCAGTTGTTTGGAGAGTTTGCAGAGTATATCCTTCTGGATGTCCAGAAACTTTACACCCTGTTCTCCAGAAATTCTGTAGCTTTTTCACAAATGCACAGAAGAAAAAAGAAGACACTGATGTAAAGTTAATTAAATTGCTTCTTTCTTTTGACTAAGCAAAGATTTTATAAAGAAGGAATGTAGAATGTAAACTCATCTTCTAATAAAAAGTATCACGAGTCCACTATTATCCATGGCATTCTGAAGAGGAAACATTTCCTTGCTTAATCTGGTGAAGTTTCTAAAACTGATGTCTCTTTCCAGGCTGCTTAATGCAGAGCAGTCTTCCACAGTAATCAGACAGGCTTTGTATCATCAGAGGAAATATTTCCTCCTGGTGTTAAGGTGCTGCAACTAGTCTGAAGGGCAAGCAGTAGGAATTTAATCTCACCGGTGTTCTCTACATGGACTCTCTCTGTGCAGAGGCAGAATTTACCTTCCTCACTGCATCAGTAAGCTCAGTGACACAATACAGCAACACCACATTAAGCATTTTAAATCTCCAGGGCAACAGTCATGGTGATGGATGATTCATACACAACTACGTAGCCCCTGAGTAATCAAGTGAAATAAACTTTGAAATGACAGTAGCTATAGTCTTCTCCATTAGAAGCTCTCACTCACACCTGAAACTGACTTAATGACACCTAAATTCAAGGACTTAATGATTTCTTGACTGTAATCTGTATCACCCCAGAGTTATGTCACCTCTGATCACTGTCCCCGGTAAATGCCATTGGTCAGCCATGGCCAGAAGCCACACAGCCCCCATGCAAAATGTCCGGAGAAGCATGTTCTGCAGCAACGCTAGCTCTGTGGTGTTTTACAGATCGTTCTTCCTCAGTAGCAGTACCTCTGTGGCATCCATGGTCAGCTGAAGGCACAGAACAAAATCCTACTATCTGCATGACCAAATGTGTATGGGTATTACTGTACCACTTGGTTATCATGTGCCCTCCGTTATATCTTACAATATTTAAAATATGTCTCTGACAAGGTGCTCCTTCATTTGACATAATTTATTATGATCTCTTGTGTACTTTGTGTGCTTTTAGTCTGTTTTACAGAATATGAAAACAAATCTCATTGCCTCAACTTTATACCAACATAACCCAAGAGAAGGCTTGTCCTATTTTATTGGTAATCCCTGTTGCTTCTTAGAAGCCTGAATCCCAAAGCTGCTGCACTGGAAGGGCAGAAAAGATGATTCTCTCTGTACACATCACATACCTGATCTCTATTTAGCCTATTACTATACCCCAAGGATATAGCCTGTGCGATTGTCAGTTTGAAGAAGTCTTTGAAATGGATCAATCTGTTATGCATGTTTATGTTTTCTCTCTCTGCTCTGCAGTCATCAACAACCTTAAGTATCCCAGAGAAAATTCCAGGAACTGGAATTTAAAAAAAAAAAAATTCTTTTTTTTATATATGAAATTTTCCTTAATACATAACTTCTCGAATTCAAATGATGCTTCTTTACACACACACAAACATACACGCACAGACACACACACATATATCTATCTATGTATGCATTGCCAAGACACTGCTTGGGACTAAGTAAAACCATAAATAAGAGGGTCTACAAGATAGAACTGTTCTTAAGAGCTATGGGCAATGTAGAAGTGAACAAAGGAACTGTTCTTTCTCCAAGATTCTTAAAAAAAAGGCTACTGACCTTATTAATTGTGTGGAATGAATCTTAACATAACTCAGAGGATTGTGGAATGGTTGGAAGCTCTCTCTTTACCTAGCAAGGCTAATCTTCAAAGAATTTGTAAAGTGCCTTCTTTTTTTTTTCTGCATCTAACGGGGAATTTGAATCCTCCATCATTTACAGAGATACTCAGGTACTCAGGACATAAAGGGTTTTTCTTCCCGTAGAGCCAGTGAACACTAATTTACAGAAAGCAGAGGATCTGCCTAAGTTTTTGTGTCTCAGAGTGGAAGATTGTCCATAATCTGGGTTTTACAATATCAGACAGTTAGGGGAAATCAAGCTATAGTGCTGAATTCCTGAGACTGATCTGATTTCATTTAGGCTGCATGGTTATAAATGCAGGAGAATTTTGATTTTCCTGAAATTTTAGGTTGTTTTTCTCTGTGAAAAATGGAAATACAAGTTATTTGTCAAGAAAGAAGAGACCTGGTTCAAGGCACTGTTTAAAAAAATCCAGAAACCCAATGAGTTCTGAAGATACATAACTCTTTAGAAAAGCAAGCATGAATCTACAGTCATTGTAAGTCCAGGCTTTTTTATTACTAATATATCATGACCTTGCCACACAAGATTTTCACATGCACTATCATTAATCATTAGTACTATTAGAGATCCAACACAATATAATGAAATTAATCTCAATTTACTAAAACACTAACCTACAAACAGCTACCAAGTTTGTTAAATAGTAATGCTATGACTAAAACTCAGGATCAGTATAATAAACAATGTAACTGAAGTTTAAACATATTTTTCTGCATTTCTTTTTTGAAAAAAAGAACAAGTTATTTACTGTAGTATAGTGACACTTTATTTTGTGATTAATTTTAAAATAACATTGTAAAAACTATAAACTCATTTTAATTTGACAAGCGTTTGGTAATTAATTTTCAAACAATGCTATGGGAATCTAAGAAGCACTCTTCATTTGACATGTATTTTATAATTTATTTTAAAACAATGCTGCACAAATCTGCAAAGGCATTATTCATTTGAGAGTTCATTAATTATGCAAATGAGTTGCAATTAACAAATCTGTTCTGAGGATGGCATTTGCATAATAATGAACTTCATGTTTGTGACATTATTTAATAAGATACCTTTGTGCATTTTTAAACAAAACACCCTTGTGAATACTTTGGTTAAAAATGGACAACCAGTCAGTAACATTAAAAAATGAAGTACTACCAAGAGCAGTATCACTTAAATAAATAGAATTACCTAAGCTGTAAGTAATAAATAGGGATATAAAAGCTGAATATTTTATTAACCTCTGCCTCACAAAATATAGACTTTAATTTTCATTTACGGTGTTTTCAAAATAATGCTTAAGGACTGGCATTGGAAAAGAACTGGTATTTATCAAGACAGCTGCAAATAAGCAAATGAATGCAAACGCCTATTTAGCATTGCTGCTGTGTGGCATAGACTGAGTCCGTGACTCTTCGATGATGGATCTTATTACAATCTTATTATATGCAGCATGGGAGCCAAAAGTCTAGTGATGATCTTCTGCTGGTTGTATGCTTAGCAAATGGCAGCAGCATCAAAAACATACTCCGGGTTTAGCATTTGTGCTAAAGGACAGCTAGGTAAAGACCTTTTGTTTGTAGCACGGCAGCAGTTCTCTGCAGTGATCTGCCCCCGTACGTCCCATTCAGAGCTTAGAGGCAGCAAAGTTTTTCAGGCAATGGAGAGCTGCATGGTAACTGAAGGCAGGTTCGCCAGTGTAAAGAAAAGGGACTTCAGTCAATCATAAAGCCTTCGTAGCACCTATTTTTGTGTTTAGCCCAAGACAGAGTTGCTTGGCAACGCTTTGGCAGAGTCTTGGTCCTCTGATGGGAGATGTGAGGCAATAAATCAGTGATGTGACTGATAAATTCACTTGTGGCACCTTTTAGGTGCGTTGCTTGCAAACTCAGAAGGCTGGAAATCCTTAGACAGAGCTTGGGTCCTTCCCCAGTGCCAGCAACTCTCCTCTGGCATCTCTTATATTTATTATTCTGCCATCAGTCACCGCTGAGGAAGTATTGTGGATCATAGCTGTGTGTGAATTCTCCAGGACTCCGTCAAGTGCTTTGAAATACACGTGACAGCAGCTTCCATCTGAGAAAGTAAGTTACATATGCATTAAAGGCAGGCAAAAACTTAGGATGAAGATATATAGAAAAAGATGAAAGAAAGTCCTGCAGAAGGTTACATCTCCAATATCTCTTCAGTATTTGGAGACAAATAACTTAATTGGCTATTTTTGATAGAATATTTTTATGTACTGAGCAGGAAGGGAAAAAGGAGAGGGAGTGACAAACTTTGTTATTAAAAGAGTTGATTGCTGTTATGTTCTTATTCACATTTACACTCAGCGAAGTTCAAGATAATAATTTTATTAACATTACGATTTATAGTGGTGCTTAGGGGTTTCAGCTGAGAATAACACTACTCTGTGACAGACAAGATATAGGGATTTCCCATCTGGGAGAACTTACATTTGAACAGGCAAGGCAGAGAGAGGATTTGGGCAGGAAGGGATAAAAAAGACAAAATAGTGACATTTTGAGATGTCACATAATAATTTCCATTTGTACCTTTATAAAGTTCAAAGAGATGGAGTTTTTGGGGGAGACAAAGGGACACGGAGTGGGGAAACAAGAGAAATGGGACATGAACTGGAAGGTGAAGGCAGAATAAAGTGGTGGTATCGAAGGGTTGGGGAAAACACTGAGCACAAGCATGCAAAAGTCATTCTTCTTGGCAACAACTGGAGAAGGTACCTGCTGCAGCTGTTCATCCTCTGCTCCTGCTGGACGGTCATTAGCTGATACCAACAGCAGCTTTTGTGGTTAGGTTTTTTCCTCTTTTACCTGGAGGCCCAGAAGCAGATTAGGTCTGACATCTCCAAAGGACCTCTGCATTAACAGTTTTATTTCAGAGGGGATGAGGGGAAGGCTCTCGCTTCCTCAGCCCCTTCCATCAGGCTGTTCGTCATGCTGACCAGTGACCCCAGTCTTCAAGGTATCCCCAATCAATATGGGAAGAGAGGGCATTTTGGCTCTTCTTCGTCTGAGCATTTATCTCTTACTACTAAGACTCTTACTAACTAAGAGTTATCTCTTAATACAAAGTTAGTAGGGGAAGAAACTTTAATAACCCAATGTTATTACATGACTCATGCATAGGTGACAGAGTGAACAGAAACAGAGACATGGTTGTTAAATCATAAAATGATCACTTCTGAGGAGTGACCATGCTTCCTTGTTGCTGCCTTTTCCTCTTCTTTTTATAATATTTGTACTTTTAATTGCCAGCTCCGCTACTCATATTTCATCTGAGCATCCTTCTCAGGGAGCTGTGCCATGCAGTGATGTCCCAAAAATATTTGGGATGCTGCTGGTGTTCTTATCTTCCCTCAGAGCACACAGAGGCATGCTGTCTCCCCCAGGCCTGTCCCACTGCTTCAGCTGCAGTCTAGTTACATTCACAGATTTTAAACGATTTTGATAATCTTCTCCTTTGTGATCCCACTGCCAGGAACTAGCAGTTCACTGGAAATAATCCATGCTACTTTACACAGTCAGTTTACGCATGCTGGCTGATAGCTTCTTGGTCTTTGTGCCTTTCCCAGCTTCTTACTTCCTGACAGCTTTTGGACACTCCGTCAGCCAGTCCACAGGCAGGGATGTGCCATCTCCCTCACTCACTATGGAAAGGGCTGGCAGTTCCTTTCGGAATCTTTCTAACAGTAGTAATTGGTATTTTTCTTAAGATTGCCAAGCCAATCAAGTAATTTACCTGATTGTCAAATCAGAATTTAGTGCAGTTTTCTCTCTGTTTTGTTATACCTCTTCAGGTGGGATTTCCACTCACTGCTTGGGCAATAAGCAGAGCAAGTATAAGGGTATTGCCACATTAATACTGTATAAGTGAACTGTCTTTGGACAGTTTAACACATTAACAGATGTCTTGGTTTGTAAAAAAGCTGGGAAGCCTTTGGTGTACCGTGCAAACTTGAAATACTCTTTCCCTAATTAAACAATAACCAAGGATCTTCTTCCTTCTTTGCTTTTTGAAATCTCATTAACTAGGTAGTGACTGTTGATCATATAATTCTGTCACACACATTGCATGAAAACCCAGTCTTACATGTATACTTTCCTACTTGTATTGATCATCCATAAAACATTGCCCTCACAAAATACTTCTTTTTATCTTAGCTGCTTTTATGAACTCAACTTGTGCAGTTAACTCAGTCTTCATCTATATAACTAGCTAGAACTCAGTAGAGATGTTGTTGATATGTGACGCTTTAATTTTTGTTCTACTAAAGTAAAATTCGATTGCTTTGAAAAAGAATCTATTCCAAGTTCAATGTAAAATGCAGATTTATCATTAAAACACTACTGCAACATTGAATCAAATGATGAGGTTTTGATGTTTGTTGAAGAGTAGAGTAAAAATGGATGTAAATTTCATACTGTAATTGTTGATAAATGTGGTTCTTCCCACACAGAGAAAATAGTTCTTAAAATTAATTTTGGACAGAAGGAACTACCATGCAATTAGATCATGTAAACATTCATTAATTCATGTAAAATAATTAATAGCTCAGAAATTGCTATAGGAAAATAATGTATTAGCACTACTTAGCCCTTGTTCAATTTTCCTTTATATGATTCGAACACTAGATAAGTCCAGAAGCAGTTGTGACTGTTTCTATTTTCTAAAGTCTCTCCAGATGAAGTGAGTAGCCAGTTGATACAATATTGAAAATAACTGGGAAATTAAAATAAACTGCTATGTCTTGAAATCCAAGAATAGTGATGTTAATCTTTTGCCTTTATTTCATAACATTTATTATTTCCAGCTTACATGTCTCTACTGAAACTTTATTGTCAGTTCTCGGTGCCTTGGGAGCTTTATTATCTTGCAGAGGATGGAGAACGGCTACTTTTGCAACAGACACTGACATGAAAACCTGCGGTAAGAGACTGGTGGTCTGAATACACACCCTGCTCTGGAGGTGTTCGGTTCTGCAGGTTCTTGTGAGAGTTTACTTCAAAAAGGCTTGCAGAACTGTGCTGGTGAAGGCTTCACTTACACATTCTGGCTAGAACTTTAAAATATATAATGGTATATGGAGCTGCCCAAGGGGAGCAGAGGGATGTGGTGTTAATCAATTTTCCTAGATCTTACAAAAACTCCCAAAACAGTTTTATGAAGGCAGCTTTCAGACACTATAAAAATATAGGTGAGTATAACACTGCTGTTCTTAAATAGGTACTGAGCAGCAGATGTGCACAGTATTTAGGGTGTTTCCTTATTGGCCGTGAGTGAGACTACTGAGAACTCTGTTAGCACTGAATATTGAGGTAATTAATTGGTACCAATGAGCATAATCTACACTACAACAAAAATTGCTCCACTTTTGTAAATTATGTAATGTTGTTATTAGTAGCTATATCCTGTCTACTGTGATAACACCAGAGGGGGTGAGAGTGGGCACACTGAGATTTCAAGGAGGCTGTTGTGGAAAGAAAAGCCATCCTTTCTGTAAGCTGCTGGGGAGAGGGAACTGAAAGGTTACAGCCGAGGCTCTGTAATGAGTTGACCATTTGGCTGTAGCCTCTGGCATATTTCTGCTGTGTTTCACTCCCAGCTATTGACCTTTATGCTTTTAGATCGTGGGATTTCCTGGTCATCCTATCTTTAACAGCACTGCAAAGACCAGTCAAATATTTAGTAGCAGAAAATACAGTGAACCGGTTTTGTAAATAGCTGTTTACTAACTGGCAATGCCCTAATTTTGAGGAAGTGATTCTTGCAAAGGATAAGATATAAATAATTATTACATTCTATAGATAAAGACCCTTTTCACTGGTTTGTGCTATCCTTTCGTTTGTGCTGAGAGCGAAAGACAAATTCCCCTAGAATCATTGAATTCTGTTTTGCACAGTGTTCCCCCTATGTATTGACAATGTAAATGAAACTTTAAGGGTTTAAAAGCAATAGATGGACTAAAATAATTGGAAAGGCTTTATTTTTCTCTTACGTACTCCTGAGCTCTTAGGTATTTTTGATACTTGCTGCTTTAAAGTGAACGTATTCCAGGCAGCATAATGAATCTTACTGGTGTGTACGTATGTATGTACATATAAGGCCCCGTTCGATCTTACTTACTCCGTCAGTAGAGATCTGGAAATCTCTTCTGTGTAGTCATTAGTTTCCCATGGTGATCCCTTTGAAAACTAAACACAGGATGAAGCAAGCAATTCTGGCAACATCCCATTTTTGACCTCTTAATCATTCCTACATGCTAACTTGCTGTAGCACCAGGAGATGCTATTTTTGACCAAGCTGCATGTAATTATGAGCTGAATAATTGACAAGGGGAGAAACAAACAGCGTGGCGTGCTTTTTGGGGAAGACATACAGACACTGATTCTGGGAGGAGGACTAGCAGCCGCAGTGGCCCTGCTATTTCCTATGCTATTCTGTAAATTTCTGTAACACCCATTCACAAATAACCTCCAAGTCAATGGGAAATTCTTACAAACATTAAGGTTCAGAGTGAAGTACTGACTGATTTAAAGTACATCCTTCAGTTTAATCTTCAGCTTTAACTTTCTCCAGTATTCCCACAAGTTTCCACTGAGTTCCAGCTCTCTCATTTAGTTCTGTACCAGATTTTTTTCCATTTGCTTGACCACCAATACAGTATTTTGTTCAACAGATCACATCATGGGTGTAAGAGAAATTCCTCATGCAGGGATGGAGTCTTGACTGTTCAGCATTGCATACGTGATACACTGTGCTGTACACTGGCTGTTTTGACTGGATTCAGCCAGAGCGTCGTGGTGCAGAGGAGGCAGCAGAAGGAAATACCCCTTTCCTTTGTACTCTCACAATCTGTTCTTGCCAGTACAGATCTGTAATTATATATAGCTTGACTGTGGGAAATGGTTACATGGGAAAAATGTATTCTTCTATCTTCCTAGTATATGCATTCTTTCTGCTGGGTAATTTTAAGTCTACAAACTTGTCATCAGACTTGCCTATTTGCAGGGACTTCATTCATTCACTATCTTCATATCTGTAGTGGTATCAGTGCTACTCACATAATACTTATCTTTAAATATACCTATGTTCTCTACTCTTCTCCATCTCTCATCATTCTTGTCTAATTTGACCATTTCCAGCCTCGTTTTTCTTTCTGCTTAGGACAATTATATCTGTATAACCATTAAGACCTTGTTTGAAACCTATCGTATCCAACTGGACAGTGCTCTCCGAGGCTGTATGAATTTTTATTTTGATTGCAGTGAATCAAGCTGACCTGTAAAATATCTATTGTTGTTCTTTCTCCCAGTACATACTTGTTTACTTCTCCATAGTGTGCAAAGCTCTTGAAGACAGAAACATCTTTCTCAGGGCAGGGAATTATCCAGGGCAGAATAAGTGCTCTGAACACACCATATGTGAAGAACTTGTCTGTTATTTTTTGCAAAACATGAGAAAACATAGTGACTAAGGCAAACCCTGTGTAATAAATGTATATAAAGTGACTATAATTTGCCTTCAACTTGAATACCATTCTGTTTGGCTAGTACTAAAACACCGGATAAAAGATTGTTTAAAAGGCCTAACTACAACTGAAATTAAAGCACCTTTCTGCATTTTATAAATTCCACACATTGAAACACCAGAAGGAGGAGGGCTTTTAATCTTGTTTCCATTCTTTATTAAGACGCTTTGTGTAATTAGTTGCATTTCTATTGGAATAAATGGTAATTTGGAATTCATCCAAATTGAAAACCTAAATGAAAAAGGAGCATTAGTGGTGGGCTGCATGCTAAAAGAGGCAAACTTCTCTAGGGCAGATCTGTTCATGCAGCTTGGCCCTGCTTAAATAAAATCTATAGAATCCATGTGGAATTTAAGAGGGAATGTAGCACATAGGAGGGATGGGAATGCAAAAGAAAACAGATTTTCAGCCAGAAGGGCAATTCACTTATAGTTTAATGAAAACCCCCTAAAACCAGACAGGATTATGTATGCTATGTTGAAATAAAAAAGAAAACCTCTAAAGAAATGCAAAAATATGACTGTGTATTTTACATTATTGAATTGAGTGTGTTTCAGGAGTGGCTGATACAAGGACTTTGTTGCCAAATGAAATGATGCTGTATTCAGGTGACAGTATATAAAAGTACTCTTGATGATGCTGTAGGGTATAGTGTGTCACTGCTTCCAATTGTAAATTCCACTTCGCAGCTGGTTGTTTGGCCCTTTAAAGTGTTCTAAAGGCATAAAATTTTCACCTACTTTATTCAGGCAGTTATAAATTATGTTTTTTTCTTTCATCTAAAGATTCGATGACATTAATCTGTGATGCACACTTAGTGCTTTGAGGGCAAATGTCAAATGACTAACTTATTTTTGTTTGGGGAAATTGTTACTGATAATGCACATTACCTTTCTGGGGATAAATATTTCATAAGGAGTTTTAGTGCACAGACTTGTGTACACGAACAACAGTCACACAGGACATGATGGACTGGAATGCCTCTGAAAGAGCTGTCATAGTCCATCGTGTCAATCTATGAGCTGGGGTGTGCCTGAATAAACCTAAAAATTCTCTGTGTTGGTTCTGGTGACATTTTGATTGTGGTGTGAAGAATCCAGCTAAGGAATGTAGAGATTATAGGTCTTGATACTTCATCGGAAATGGTATACTGGTTGGTACTGGTTTTCCTCATGTGCCACATAAATCATGAACTCTTTTCCTTGACTTTCAATGCGTAACACTCCACTTAAAGCCAAAGGTAACTGGGCTTATAGAACATTACCCATGATTATTTATATGATAGATCCAAGAGGTGTATAATTGTGTATGAATTTAATAGTTCACACGTTTATATTATAGCTAAATAGACAATAAGATGAAATAGAAAAAGTGTCATAAATTCCTCTTTATAGTGAGCGTTGGAGGAAACATCTTTCTCTGCTGTTGGAAATCTGAATTACTCCTACGGAAGCCTTATTCTCCTTTTTTTACCTTTTTACAGAAGCACTTTCTCTTTGTTTGGTGGTAATAGCAAAGACAAAGATGCTTTGTGTCCCAGCTCCACAGTTTTTTCAAGTCGATTGATTTAATAGGAGTGTTCTACCATTTAATTCTATAGACAGACTACAGATCCCTCCTCTACATCATGCACCAAATTTGAAAAGTTTCCTTCCTTCTAATACATACATGAAGGAATCAGCTACAGTTTGCCTAAAAATTGACTCATGTTACAAATTTACAGGGTCTTTCAGAAGATGTATAGATTGGAGGCTTACCATTCAACTTAATGTCACATCTTGGAAATAGGGCATAAACTCTGCAGTGCTTAGTGATTTATACTAAGAAGTTATTTTATTTCCAGAGATAAAATGGATACTAATGCATTTTTTTGAGTAGTTGTCAAATGTCACTTACAAAAAATAAGCCAGCTAGGCAGGTAACTTTATGCTCTGCTCCCTGAAATTTTGAGATGAATAGTTAGGTGTGTTGCTATGTAGAGGCTCACTGCAATAATCCAATCTGGTTATGACAAAAGAGTAACACAGTTTGATGGAGAGCCAGATCCAAAAGAAAGGCTGCATCTTCTTACAGCAAAATTTCTAGCTAGCATTGGACTATGGATCTGCCTCTGAATTCTTGATCTTGTCATCAGCATTTCCTCACTGGAAACAATATAAACAGCCAGTCTTGAAGACCCTTTGTCTATGAATCTTTGTAACAAAAAGATGGCATACCTACTATCTCCCACTGCGCCATCAATATTGCTTTCTCAAAGCACTTGTCTCAGTATAAAGGTACCACCTTCATTTCAAAGTGAGCTGTAGCTAAAGTGTTCTCATATAATCTTCAGTTTAGGCTAAACGCAAGGGAACCCCAAGCCTGCAGTATTATCTCTGTCTATGATACATCGGGCTAAGTGTGACAGCTAGCTGTTAGCAACACAAATTAAAATGCCTCCTTTAATGCAAGAAAGGTCAGGAACGAAAGCTGGGAAGTTCAGAGGAGGAGGCCCAACAACAGATGAACACTTACCCAACTTCTGCTTCTTAGAGAAAAATCAAGTGCTATTTCTTACACTCTCTTCAGAGTCGGTAGCAAGACAAAAATACCACAGAATAATATACAGCAAAAAAAGGTCTAAAATATTCTTGAAGATCAGTTTGTCCTGGCCAATTACAAAAGAATATGCATAGCTAATTAGATCAGTATTCTCATCACTGAACCCAAATCTCTAATTAGGGGAGCCAAGAGATGCTTCATCAGATCTTTTGTTCCCCCTAAACAAGATGATTAAACAGAAGAGACAATGACAAAACAAGTAATGCAACCTTCAGTTATAAAATATTGTGGTCATTTCAACATGAAGTATCCTATGGGAAAATGTGTATGACTTGGTCTCTACCAGGGACTGGAGGAGGTAGGCAAATTCAGTTTTGGAGGATACATGAATGGGCAGCGTATCAGACCTTTGCATGAAAAATATGAATGCATAAAAATAACATTTTTGGTACTTGTGACTGTGTTTGCAGCTGCCAAAATTATCTTACTGAAAGTTTCTCCTGTTCTCCTGTGATCTTTCCAGGACTGTCACAATGTACAGCTTTTTTTTCCTGATTGCCCTTTTACTTTTTCACATTTCACCTCCATCCTCTTGGGCATATGTCTAGATTAAGTTTGAGAGCTTTTCTATATAGAGAACATCATCACACTCTGGACATACACAGAAGTTGTGTATTGTTACTGTCTTTTAATCAATCTTCTCAATATGTGACATGCAGTGACTGGAAAACAAATACAAGGCAGTTGTCTGCTAGTTTTTGTAGCAGAGCAATGGAAATCTTGGACTATATTTAACATCTCAGCTTTAAATGATCCTCTGCACCAGGTGTAAGCGATTGCTTAGATCTAATATTTCTTTATGATGCTTTTTTATCCTATTGCAGCTTCACTTTAAGCAAAAACATTTTCATGTGAATTATCACTTCACACAATAATTTCATCCTGGATATTTCAATAATCAACCTTTCCTATTGCTTCTTTTGCCAGTTTCATACTAATGTGTTCTGTGTGGCTTAGAAACTGAAGGTATTTACCCATGGAATGGTTTTGATCACAAACATTTTCCACAATCATTAACTGAGACAGAACTGTTTTTCCATCTTTTTAAAAATGTAGTACTATGATGGCTCTTTCTAGGTCTCCTTACTTTTGTGTCTGAAAAAGTTGAATTTTCATGTTGCCAAAGACATCTGTAAACCAAAACTGGCTAAAAATACATTTTGTGTTACAGCAGAGTGAAGCCATGAATCACATGGTAACACATTAGAGTGACTAGTATCAAAAGACCCCATGGGGAATTTAGGAAAAGGTAGTTAAGCAATTAATGAAGATATTTAAAATCCTAATATGGCAGAGACAGCTTTGAAGGCAGCAAGGGATTAATATTTATTTAATAGATTGTCAGATTCTGTGCCAAAAAAGAAATATAACAGAAGCCACCCTACTCTGAATGCAAACATGCAGAATTTGAAGAATGTTTTGTGGCAGCAGTGACATCAGCACATCATGCTTTGTTGTGATAGATGAGAAAAATATCTTGCCTTAAAGAGAAAATTATCTTTGCTGCTTTTGGCTGTTTTGGCTGAAAATTACTTCAGTGATCCAAGCTCTGTCGTAACACGTTGAATACAATCTTCAAAGAGAAAGGAATGTATTGTTACTTTACAGAGGTGACACAGGTTAGTCATATGATTGACACAGATCACTGTAACTGCTCTGCAATGTTTTATGGGGTTTGATGTGACTATTACCTGCTTTTTTTTTTTTTAAAAGAAGTTGCATGTAGCTGAATGGAACTTCCCAGTTTCCTAAATTGCTGGTCATGTTGGGTAGGTAAACTCCATTCAGGGCAAATTTTACTTCTCAGCAAAGGTCAAATTTCTGTGTTAGTTATAATGGTTTTCAGAAACTGTTTATGACTGACCATGTCTGGTGGTGTCTCTGAGATACAGCCTGTTAGGAGTGCCGAAGTTTGTGGTAAAGTTCCATTCTTTCTTTTTGCAGAAAAGCTGGAATTCATAAAGAGCTCATCTTCCTCAGTGCTATTTCTTTAGGTTTCCAGAACAATGGTGTACTGTCATCCTTCCCAGTTAAAGGATTAATAAGGCTGCTGAGGAGTGTCATGAACAAAACTACTTTTAATGTAGTAATTCCTTCAGATACAGGTGGTGGGGTTGCCTTATGTCCCCTGCTCCAGGGAAAAATAAAATTGTGTCTAAAAGCTGGCTTGTCTTAAATCAGTTATAATAGAAGACAACTAACAGGTGACAACTATTCCCTTGGTGAAAGTTTCACATACACAGGTACGAAGCTGGAAAAAATACAGGCAGTATTTCCACTGTTATCAGATAGACACACATGGAGAAGACTAGAGGCTTCAGTGAGTGCAATAGTACACAGAGACTAAATCTATTCTATAGTTGGCATTATTTCTTTTATAGCAATTCAATAAAAATGATAAAATTGTAATACAGAATTCTTCTAAAAAAATTAGGAGAGCTCTTCTTTACAGTTGCTTTTGGTATCACAGAGGACTGAACAAAAAATCAATAGCAAGGCAGAATGGAAAAGTGAGAGTCAACCATTCTCACTGGACCATCAATCTATGCAATAATGATGAGGCAGATGGGATATTTTTCAAACTTCTGCTTAGTATATAACAGGTTTTTTACTCTATTTGATTTCTTTCAGACCTTGACACTATTATACCCATTGCTTAAATCCCAAGCAGCCTTTGTTCTTGACATGTTGATTTGAGAATTTCCCAATAAACTGTTAATGACGACATGTTTTAAAAACAGACCTACTGGTGTGCACAGCTGAGAAAGTAGCTTTGCATATATCATTCTATTTTAAGCAACTGTCTAGAATTTATTGATAAAGATAATGCATTTATAACATGGTAAATTTAGTAACTACCACCATGTATCCCTCCTAGAATCATACGCTAACGAAAAAGATGATCTAATAATTAGGGCTGAAGCCCACTGAATACAATGCCTTCCAATTAGCACTCCCCAGCTTGAATACTACCATTAACATTAAACAACAAAACCAAAAAATGGGTATCAATTCATGTAATAGAAAATAATTGATGAAGTTGGAGGGTGTGATTATTTGTGATTACTTTACAGTCATGCACTGAAAGTAGAACCCCAGTTAGTAGTTAATCTCTGGCTAGCTCTTTGAAGATAATGAAATTGGCTTCCTACTGATGATTATTCATTAACAATTAATTCTTTCTTGGTGATCTGCTTCATTTTCAGCTTCTCACCACAAACATGCAATGGAATAATTATAAGTGGAAATGAAAAAGCAATTAGTGGCAGATAATGCCAACATCTGATTAAAAAACAGTAGAACAGATTAGCCGTTCGGTAACTGCAACTCTGCTGCCTTCAGCAGGGAGATGTGCGTTACCCAGCAATATTACAGTTCAAGCTGCGTTTCCCTTTTATTGCTTCCCCTCCATCATGGTCTGCCACATTAAATGCTTTCTTTTATTCTTGAGGGCATTGACTTGTTGCAAATAATTTCTAAAGATTAAGTATTATTTGAGATGATTTGTCATCCTCATGCTGAGACTCTATGTCAAGAAAGAAGGAAAAAAAATACTTAAGCCAAGTTGTTTATTGTAGTTGCAAGCAAATGTAATGGGACATTTTTTCTGAGAGGAGGATGGTTGGAGATTTGCCTAAGTGAAGTGTCTGGCGACAAAGATCCTGGAAGTTAGACTCCCCTCCCCTGGACAGTATTTTCTTTTGAACTAGAGAACACAACTATCTTCTGTCATAGCAAATGATAGTTGTCTTTACTGTCACAAGCTTAACTTGTTTTTGAAACATGTATTGTGATGATGCTGGGTCTGCAGATCACCACCACAGAAATTCATGAATGTACTCTATGATCTTTTAAAGTTGTGGATGATTTGCACCGTTTACATTCAATACCTAGAATCCCGTAATTGCCGAACACTTGCTTAGCAAGAAATCCAACTAAGCAAATAAATGCTTTGCAGGAAAACTGCAAAGTCTGGGGGTGATCTGAGACCTGGATCCAGAGCCCCGGTTGCATACACAGTCAGCAAGAACTGAAAGGGAGTCTCAGCCCTTTCAGGAATCCCAGGCTGCATTCTTGCATTGCAAATCCTTGAGCAGGGTAAGTTCCTATTTGCCAAGCAGAACTCATGTGGCCACCCAAGCTTATTGAAAAGGTTTTTTTTTTTTTTCAAATGCAGATTAAGGAAGTGACTTGCTATAACCTGATAATTTTACATTTCCCCTTTAGAGATGAGAGTTCACAGGCAGGTGAAGAAGCACAGCTGATGCAGTGGGCCTGCAGATGTGTTAGTGGCAGGAATCTCATTAACCACTTAGTCAGAAAATTATCAATAATATGAAACAACAAGTTATTTTGGTTTACAGTTTAGAGTTAGCACAGTAGTCAGTGTTGTCATGGACATATGGTCTGTTGGCTATTTTTCAAAATAAGAACAGAATTTTAGGAGTTAATGTTGCTTGGTTAGTTTGAGAGCCTGAATGTTGTGTTTTCAAAAAGGATGACTATAGACAATCTCTGTGTAGAGATTTTTGTGAGGAGAACTGAAAATTATCTCCAAATACGTGGAAAACAGTGTTTTTCATGGTGTTTATTTGAAGGTTTAATTGTTTACATTTGCTCCCAAAGGTGCATAATGCAGATTGCTGAAATATTTGTGGCAAACTCGAGATTTGCAATGGGGAAACTCTAAGGACAATTGGGATATGGTAAGAGAATAGCCTTCCAACCACTGTTACTTTAGCAGGTTCTGTATTCTCTCTCATTTTGTAATTTACCCTAATTTTTCAGAAGTCCTGGCAAAATCTTTGAAAAGACAAGCCTTCTATCTTGACTTCTACCTCTCTCCTTTAATTATTTACTCTGCTTGCTCCCTATAGAAGCTTTACTTGCTTTTACTTTATCATTGATTCTTGCAAGTTTTTCTCTTTCTGTCTAATTTTTCAAATTTTCTCCCTTGCTTGTCTTATCCCAGATCTTTCCTTCATCTTTTCCTTTAGCAAGTGAAATAATAGTTTTATTTCCCTTATTCTCGTTAAACCATTTATTTAAAAAATGTTTGTACCATCACCCTTTTCTACATCTCTAAATTATCTGTGTTAATTTTTCACCTACATTGTCTCATATCGTCTTGGGGACTATAGTTCTGAGTTATTACAAAATTGCTCAGATTTTTTAAGTACTTCTCTCAATCAGATCTGAGACATCATCCTATTACACACCTAATCTCTAATCCTACACCTATTACTGTGGAAAGTGAGCATCATCAGGAAAAACTTTTACAGCACTGAGATTTTCTTTTGATCTGTTAGCAGCCACAGTATCACCATCTTCTCAGTTACATAGACTTTCATCCATCTGTATCATCCATGTATAATACAAGTGCTGAACATGTGAAATGAGTTAGAAAAAAGTAGCAACATATTTCCTGAAAAGCAGCAGTATTTTCAGCCCAGAGAAAGCTTTCATTTTGCCTTCCTAACAGCAAACACTGACCTACAAAACGTACAGTAAAGGAGTCTAACCAAATATTTTAACTACGTATTTGGTGGAGTATGAACCAATCAGACTAATCAGCCAAATGTCTCATGAGAACAATTAATGGTGTTGTATGTGCAAGGACTCACCTTACTACCATGTTACTCCCACTTGGTAAACTTTTTGTTTTGGAAAGACTTTCCCTGTGCAGCTGAAGCACATTGCTAAATTCCATGTAATATGTCAGGGGAGTCCTGGTGGCACTACATTGATGTGTGGAGCTCTTTTTTAGCACAAGCTCCATTCAGTTATACAGGAGTTTTTTGCACTAGGTTTATAAATGTATGGGGTTTTTGTAAGAAATAATTATTTTTTTTTTTTTTGCATTTTTATTCAGTTGATTCATCTCTTGACACAAGGTTGTGTAGTCATTGCTTGTAGATATATAAATCACATTCAGATATAAAAAAGATAAATTCCTAGAAATTGCAATGCTTGTGCCAGCTAGTTTTCACTGGCTGAATCTGTGCCCTGTGTACTAGAACTGTGTTAGTGACACTGGAAAAGCACTTTCAGGCCAAAAATTTTCTCCTGAGGAAGATCTTGAGTGTTTTATATTTTTATTTAAGATGTCACATATAACATTCATACCACTGAGATAAAGCATTAAGCTAAACATACACAGCAGTAATGAGATTACCATTTCATTTGCAATTGCCATTAAGAGTCCTCAAATACTAGCTTACATTTGTTGATGCATTATCATATGTTCCATTAGTTTTTTTTTCTCCTTTCATTTTGTAATTAGTAGTTCAAACCTGTATTAATGTAGAACATTTATTTAGCAATCCTATAGTGTTTAAGGTATTAGGTGGTCTGAAGAATTAATTCAAAGTAGTCTTAATAGTTGGTAAGAACCCATCCACAGACCTTTCCAGGCTTCATGATCTGAGTATATGACCCTGCACGGTCCCTCCACAGCAGCACCACCGGTAACATGGTGTTTGCTGTACAAGCAGCTGATGCTTCTTACCCACTATCCATCAGGTAGAGCAGGTCAGTATCACATTCCCCTATGAGAAGGCACTAATCTACCACCATAAATCTATTTTTTTCTTTCTTAGAGTACCAAACACATGTAGGGATAATCCTACACGATTCCCCCCTAGCATTTTATCCCTTAGGTGATTGGACATGTGATTGGCCTGTTCATCAATATTTCAGTTTCGTGTGTTGGGCTTCTGATAACTTGCAAGATTAGTAACCTGCTTTAGACGTGAAAGCCTTTACAGCAGGCTTTCATCAGCCACCTTACAGGAAGTATGGTTGGGCAATAGGCAGACGACTGTCTCATTTCTGAAGTAGCAGAAACACTACCTGACCCTTCTTCTGCCTTGGGCAAGTCACAATCTTCACCTAGCTACTGAACTTCTCATGTCTTTCCTAAAAGGCTTTAGAAAAGAAGAGTTATAGTTTGTCTGCAAAATGAAAAATGTTGCATGGAGCCAGGGGGTAGAAGGTACACAGTGCTGACAATCTGTGGTTATTGTCGAGTACAGGATTTCAATCACACAGATGAAACCAGGACTGCTACCTGCCTGTAGCAAGCTGTCAAAACCAATAACACCAGCAGTAAACATTGAAATATTTAGGAAAACAAGGATTTTCATTCTTGTTTCATCAACAAAGGTTTCTCCATCGCATTCCTCAAAACCATTTTCTCATTACCTTTAGCCACTCGAGACTGGCACAGTACTGATCCTTTCCTTGTTTTCTCTTTTACATCATGATCAGCAGATTTCATCTTCAAACATCTTACAGGTGACATGTTTTGGGTCTAGTTCAAAGTCTATCTACATCTGTACATTGTGTTGTCAGCTTAAGGTCTTACTTTGTGACACTTGCAGCAGTGCATTTTATCCTCATTACTTTTCTACTACTGAGCGTAGGGGTGATGTTTCAGAAAAGCAGAGGCAGAATGTCTGTTCCAGTAAGTGCTTGCTGCTTCAGACTTCTCAGAGAGACTTCTCAGTCCACTGCTGTCATTAAGAAATGAGAAGGCATCACATCCAACACAGCCACTCACTTATTGTCCAAAGTCATATTTGAGTCTCACCTCCTACTAATTCTTCTCTTTAAACTGTGACTGTGACAGTTTTCCTTTCCCTATGCCTACTCAAACTGTCAGATCACATCAGCCATCCAACTTCTCTGCTCACCTTTTCTTCACCTTCATGTTAGAAATAAGCTTTTCTATGCTTAAAAACTTAAATCACAGCTTAAATCTTCTTCAGCACACATAGGCAGTATAGGGGCAAATTCAGATTGTTTAGAGAGAGATAAGGTGGTGAAGGCTGGAAACAGCAAAAGAACAAAGCTAAGGATTAGCATGCCACTTTAAACCCCCCATGACAAATTACTGGTTCTAACACTTAGGTGTCAAAATGTTCTCTAAGGAAATCACTACAATGCAAAATGCAATCATTTTACTGTTTGAAAGACTGTTACTGACTTTGTGTACTAGATATTTTACTTATCTTAAAAGTTCACTCTGGGTGTCTTCAGGCTATAAAAGAAGACCAGGTAGAAAAATGTTTGAAATAATCAATAAAAAAGCCAGCATAAAAAAATGCATTAAGATTCATGTTTTATTGTGATCAGTTTGTTTTACTAGCACAGCATTGTGATTTTGACATAAACCAATATACCAAACCAGATAACCTTTTCTTTGTGTCTAATGTTAGGGACTAATTAATTTATTGTGCCTGTGGCTCCCTGGTAGTTTAAGATGCATGTAATGTGGCACAATTCAGTGACAGCTTCAGGGATCAATAAAGTCTCTATATGAAAGAGTGTGAAGAAACCACTGTCAGTGGGATGACACTTACTTGCAAAAGACTGTGAAAATAGATTATACAATACCTGTACACAGGCTGTACACAAACTGAGTGACAAGTGTTACAGAATTCAGTCACACATTTATAAAGGAATGGAATTGTTCATTACAGAAGTAATTCTACCTTGTGTAGAAGTACTACTCAAAACACTGTGTGTTGATAGAGAAGCATATGAGAAACTGCTCCATTAAGAATGTTAATCTAAAATGTCCTTAGACATTCTGGTTAAAGGAATTTGCTGTTACTATCTCACAGCCAGCTTAAACCCATGCATCTTTTTCCCTTTCTCACAAGATATCTTTAATTATGTGACGATTAGCTTTTCTTTTATTAAAGATTGACCATAGTTTGGAGATCTATCAATCACCACCTGAAATCCTCAAATTTTTAGATTAGGCTTGGAGTCACGTTTGTGGTCAGTTCAGCAAACCAAGATGGAAGAAAACATACTTTGCCTTAAGTCTCAACTTTCTCATCTGTGAAACCTTGCAGTAATAATGTAATATTTTGGATGTTTCAAGAATTTGAACTAGTCCTTCACAGAAAAGAACCACATTTCCACACCTATTCAGTTTACTAACGCCCACCCCGACCCCTCCCCCCCCCCCAAAAAAAAAAAACCCAAACCAAACACCAAACCAACCAAGCCAAGGCCCACAGCCCCATAACTCCGCAGAAGGGTAGGATGGATGTATGTGTGATACAAACGGAAATGTACTGCGGAGCTCTGTGTGCTGCACAGAGCTTCTCTACTGTCCTCCTTTTCTGTCTCTCCCAATGTACTTCCACTGGATGGACAGCTGCTTTTGCTTTTTTTCAGTTGAGGTGGGGTTTATGAACAGCAAAACATGTCATGGACTGTTTTCTCATTTTCCTTCTTTACTGACTCCCAACCTGGACTTTTAGGCTAAAGTTTTCACAGGTGCCAGGTGGCAATGGCAATCACAATGGTGGTCTCTAGTCAGTAAGGAAGATTGAGCTCTGTGACCATTCTGTGAGTGGATATTCAGGGCCTCATTGTTTTCCTGCAAGAGGGAGAGAGGGGGTGTTGTGTGAGGGGTCCTGGAGAAACTGAGTATGTTTTTAAAAGCAGAAACAAATGGGGGAAAAAAAAATTGATTCTTTAAATCTATTTGTCCAGTGTCTCCAAGCACTGCTGCTTACGTAGATCTGCTGTATTTAGTTCAGCAGCTAGCAGCATTCAGAGCAGCACAGAGCTCAGTAGGGACAAATTTCCGAAGTTCATGCTTAGTAACATGAAAGTGTTCAAAGTCTTGAGAAGACTTTCATAGCCTGTGCTGATCCCCACATTGCTCTTAAGCAAGTCAGTGGTAGAGCAAGCTTGTTTAATGATAAGATAGTAACATCTACATCAGCCACCCGGAGCTCTAGTCTTCTGTGGAAATTAGTGTCATACTCAGTGCCATACTCATCTACGACCTGTGTGATCCATAGCCAATAACAAACCAAACTGAACTCCACCCAAAACCCCATCAATCACTGTAATATACATGTTTGTGAAGAAGATAACAAAACCAATGTTTTTGGTTTGTAAACTTGTTTTGTTTAGTACATAGTTACTAAACATTGTTACAAGTCCCTACTATATGCAGATAAGATGAAAACAGGTACTGAGCTGCCTTGAAGTTATGTTGAAGGGGGAAGGGATAACGTTCATAGTTGAGCTGTATCATCAGTATTTGAGTATCATCATAGTTGAGCTGTATCATAGTTGAGTGTATCATAAGTAAGTTTGCAGATGACACTAAGTGAATCTGGAGTGTTGATCTGCACAAGGACAGGGAGGCTCTACAGAGAGACTTGGACAGATTGGATCAGTGGCCAACGTTAACGGGATGGGCTTCAACAAGGCCAAGTGCCAGGTCCTGCACTTGGGCCACAACAACCCCCTGCATGGCTACAGGCTCGGGGAGGTGTGGCTGGAGCTGTCTGGAAGAGAAGGATCTGGGGGTTCTCATTGACAAGCAGCTGCACATGAGCCAGCAGTGTGCCCAGGTGGCCAAGAAAGCCAACGGCATCCTGGCTTGTGTCAGCAATAGTGTGACCAGCAGAAGGAGGGAGGTGACAGTCCCCCTGTGCTCTGCACTGGGGAGGCCACACCTTGAGTATTGTGTCCGGTTTTGGGCACCTCAATACGAGAGAGATCTCGAGGGGCTGGAGCGAGTGCAGAGGAGGGCAACGAGGCTGGGGAAGGGCCTGGAGAATAAATCCTGTGAGGAGCCATTGAAGGAGCTGGGACTGTTTAGTTTGAGAAGACTGAGGGGAGACCTCATCACTCTCTACAGCTCCCTGAAAAGGACATTGCAGAGATGTTGGTGCTGGTCTCTTCTCACAGGTGATTAGTGACAACAAGAGGGAATGGCTTGAAACTGCAACAGGAGAGAGTCAGACTGGACATTAGGAAAAAAATTTTCACAGAAAGAGTGGTCAGAGAGTGGAATAGGCTGCCCAGGGAGGGTGTGGAGTCCCCATCCCTGTGTGTGTTTAAGGGTCATTTGGATGAGATGTTGGGGGATATGGTGTAGGGGAGAACTTTGTAGAGTCCCCAGGGGTCTTTTCCAACCTGAATGATTCTGTGATTCTGTGATTCTGAGCTGTTTTATAGGTTTGATGGTACAAACAGTGTGAATGGCAAGCCTGTAATATAGCATATTCCTTTCAGAAAGTCTGAGTTCTCCCTGAAAACAGAGTAAAGCTCTGCATTCCCACAGGGAAAATGTAATTCTCCTTTTATTGAAATAGTAGAAGTAGGAACATTTAGCTGCCTTTTATTTATAGAGTGTGCAGTGGTTGATATTAGGTGAATTGATTGCTATGTTCCTGAGCAGGCATTTTTCCTAAGGGCTGAATTTTTTCCTTCATTACTTAAAACAGATTACAATCAAAGCTGTGATTCACAGGGCCTTTTCCACAGAGGTCCACCCTAGCCAGGCAGTCCCCAGCCCATATTGTTGCCAGGGGCTCATCCTTCTCTAGTGCATGACTTTGTGCTATCCTTGAGCTTCACAAGATCGCTGTTGGCCCTTTAGTCTCTCTGGGTCCCTCTGAACTGCAGCTCTGTCCTCAAGTGTATGAACAGGTTCTCTCCAAACCAGTGTAAACTGCAAAGAACTGAAATATCTTTAACCAAAGATAGGAATCGGACTCTACCACACCAGTTATGACTCAACTCCGCATGACTCAAGTCCACAAGGTCTTATGTTTCTCCCCAGTAAGTTCTCAGTAGACATTTGTGCCTCTGAAGATGCCCGAAGTGCTGCCATCTTCTCCTGGACTCTCTCCTGCACCTACATCTGGTCATACTATGGGAGCAGTTGTCCCTCTTCCCACCACCCTGGTGGAGCCCCACAGGAGATATTACTGGGCACAAAGCTTGCATGGGCCACTGCAGCTGAAGCAAACCGCCACACTCTCTTGAAAACAGCAGCAGCATTTAAGAAGCTGCATTTTCCATTTTGTAATAGCTCATAACCTCAGTCTAAATGTGTTAAAAAGATTTTCTTTGGGATTTAGTTGATTTGTCTTCATACCATTTCTGCCTGAGCACAATTGGTCTTCCAGTGCAGCTCCCAAACTACTGCAACCAGTGAGTATTTTATCACTAGTCAGACTCTGGTGCCATTGAAATCAGTGAGGAACTTTTGCCCTTAAAAGGATTACCATTTGCACCTAACAATGACTATATATCATCTAGTTTAACATTTGAAAGGAAGCCAGTGGAAGAGTCAAGTTTCCGCTGTTACAGTCTACTCACTTTATACTCTGCAGACTCTAATTAAAAAAGATAACACAAAATTCCCTTTTGTAAAGAAAAGTCATGTAGAGTTTTCTAATACATGAAGTGGAATAATTCATATGCTAACGTGTGGGGGTTTTCCTCTTGTTTCTGTAGAGTCTCTGCAAGTTAGGATACAATGTTATGTTTTTAATTTATTTATTGACTCAGAAGATCGGGGTGAGGAGTGAAGCAAATACTTCTTACTGTAAAGAAAGTGAGATCCAGATCCTCATCAGAGTATATATGATAGATTTGTTCATAGATTTGCTGTTTACTCTTAGAAGAAAGTGGTTAGCTCTTTCTGAGTTTACAGAAAACTCTCAGCCTCTTGACTTCCAGCCTATCCGTTCCCCTGGCGTTCAGCTCCTAGACTTGTTTCCGATGAATGCTGCTGGACTGTGAGAAGCTCTTAATGAAAACCTAAAGTCTCACACAAAGGAAACATCTCAGCAGCTGACTGAGTCTAAAGATGGTTGAAAATAAGCCAGGAGAGTAACAGGAAGCAGTTTTAAAGTTCTAAACATTGAGCTACTCAAAGCTTACAATAACTCTCTTTACACTTACAGAGATTGTGGTTCTGTTCCTCACTTAGTGTTTATTTTAAAGAATTTTTGTAACCTACAAAGAAACTCTGCTGGTGTTGAGACAGATTTTTTTTTTTCTATTTCAACAGCAAATGCGAAATTTCACAGCTCTTTTATCACATTATGAAAGTCCCCCTATGCTGTGCATCATGATCATGCAGACACAAGGAACTGAAGCTTACCAGGTTACCCAAGCACAGCTGAAGGAACAGAGTGTACTAAAAATACATGTATACACTCTACAGTTACATATGTGCACACAGATATTATGTTGTTTTGCAAGATGGAAAAGAAAAATCTTTTCACCAAATGAAAACACTGAAAATGAAATGACAACAGCAGCAGATGCTAAAGCAAATCATCTAATTAAGATGATTTCATCAACCATTTTAAAAGACATTTAGAAAAGCAATATATTACTAAGTCACCAGAAGAAATGTTGATTATGCTTGCATATATAGGCACAATAATACTCTAGCTGAAGCTGCCCTTTCAAGCATGAAAACAAATGATACTTTCAAAACTGTTTATTTTTTTTATCCAGCTGTGCTTCACATCCTGCTAAGGAAAAGTATACACATTAAAAAATTCTTAAGAACTATAACCCACAGCCAGGAAGATACAATTCAAATCCACAGAAGTTTTGCCTGGGTCAGGATGGCAGAATGACTTCCATGCAGAATGGAGAATAGCTTCATTCTGACAGCGGGAGGAATTTCCAAACCAATTTGCAAGCATGGGGAACCTCATTTTCACCTTGTATTCTTTTCATGGGTGGGCCAAATTGTGTCCCAACAAAATCTAAATCAAAAAGCCAGGATGAAGACTGAACAATACAATAAAAATCTACATTTTAAATCTAATATTGACTGAAAATCAAAATCAAAGGGCAGAACTTTGTCCTGGTCCCTTAGAATGTTATTCTAAACTACCTTCCTCTCCTCTTACGTTTGCTTTTCCTTTCAGATATACTGTAGAGTGCAGTACTGGGTTTTTACTGTTCATTGTCGTTCTTACGGTAAAACATTTAGTGTGGGAGAGGAGCATATACACCACATATATTCAGCTTCCCCTTTCACTGGGATTTATAGCAAGGAGCATGCCTTCATGCCACTTGTGGAATTTTTGTTCCCTGCTGTTGCTGTCTTTATTTTAAAATGGCTGCTGGATAAAATAGTAGGCATTCAGTAAAAGAGTCAAATAGATACCTCTACTCTCTTCTTTCTGTTCTCCATGAGATCCACTTCTTGCTGGACTTCATACCGGGCAGTTTCATTTCTCAAAGGCCTCTTGCTCTTCTTGTTTTCTTTGCTCGTTGTTATTGGTTCTGTAAGAAAGTACATTTACTGCTTCTAAAGCAGTCTGCAAAAGCACATTACACTTTCCAAGTAAAAGAAAAAAAATTTTTAATGCAAATGTTACATTAAAGGGTAATAAATCCCTTTAATGGGGAGCGTTCTCTATTTTCTTTTAATTCATCTTCATGCCTTGTTTAGCTTTGTCAGGTTTCCTTTTATTTAATTCCACCTTCCTCAAAGCAGGAGATTACAACTTCATCTCATTAGAGAAAGATGACTAGACTCCTATCAGTAGTGTCGTTCCTAAAGATTTCAGAAGGAGTTTTTCCCTCTCAACCTGGACCCACTGATTGACTACCAGTACAAACGACTTTTGGGGAAGTTTTTTGGCATCTTTGCAGAGTAGTTGGTCACAGCATGAGTGAGTAAGCAGTCTCTTCCTAACACCCTCTGCAGGTGGTAGCTTACAGGTGATGCTAGGGAAGAAAAGCAAGCACAGAATTAACCTAACTAGCTGGGGCAATGAAAGAACTGCAACGCTTAGTGTAATAAAGTAAAGCAGAGCTTCAGGAACAAAATTTCGTTTTCACAGATGGCACTGTCTGACCATAAAATTCCTCTGTAAGAAGCTCAACTGAGCTTCTTGACAGATTTGCCACATGGTCAGGGCTCACTTGCATGTTTTTGTATGGATGTTTTTCAGATGGAAATAAAACCATCTTGAGAAAGTTTCTATTTATCCCTCTTCCTTCCTGAATCGGTTTGGCAGCAGATGCTTTAAGCAGTAATAAACCTTGAATGGAAAGACACTAAAATGATGTTGCAACAGTGGGCACTGCTTAGAAATATTACGAATATCAGTTATTTACAGAGGTTACCTCGGTGACAATGTGGAACAAACAAACAGATGCTGATGTTAGAGCTCAAGCAAAATGTTTCCTCTTTCTACAGACAGATAGTTCTTTTGACACTTTCATGTCCACTGACACTACAGTAGCTTTGCCTTAAGACCCTGAAGGTAATCACTGCACTCACAAGAACTGGCAAACCTGAAAACCTTCTGTAAATCAGAAAACCTCACAGAGACAAGTTCTCAGAGCAACACCAGCATTCTTTTGGTGAAGGTAATTAGATTTTGTCAGAGGAAGTGAACTTGAGAGCTATTCTCATTTTCATCAACGGGGAAGTGAGGCATCCAGAAAACCCTCTTGGTGCTGAGAGTGACAAAGATGTTAGAACCGTTATTAAATACTTAAACTGGTGTTCAAGGCTGCCATTGTTCCAGTCACCATAAAAAACCATCACTAAATCATTGTTTTGTCATTAAAAAAATCACAGGTATATGAAGGGTTGAGATAAGCCATTTCCTTAAAAATACATCAGACACAAGTAACACCTGAATATTTAAATAGCCTAAGTCCATTCATTTGAAACAGTGACATCAAAAGTACTAAATATTTATACCAGATGGAGGGAAAGAAATTGTGACTGGGGGCTCAGACATGATAGATGCATCGTGGCAGACTGTCACAGCTGTGAGGCAGGGCTTCTTTTCTGACTAACTGCTCCCATGCATTTTTCAGCTGATTAATGAAAACCAGTCTACAGTAGAAAAATGTAAGAGTCAGCCACTGTACCTGACATCTATTGTGAATGGATTTTGGTATGTTGGTACACAGTAGTGGTGGATGGCTTCTCACAGAGAGGAAGAACCCTTCTCTAAAAGTAATTCATGGTGTATGTTCAGATGGGAGTTTCCTAGCTCAGAGAAAAGTTAAACTCTTTCTCTGCTACCATAAGAAAGTATGTTAGCTACATCCCTAGCTGCAGTTAATTTCTTTCAGTAAAGAAAATTTCAGCTGCAACTACAGGATTTGGAATTTTGATAAAACATTGATTTTCAGGTGAGCATTGTTTTTTGTTGTTTCTTCTTCCCATAGACATTTCAACTAAGCCCTGACATTTATATTAAAACTTAAGATTTACATTTGAAAATTCAATGTTTTCGTCCAAAAATTGTGTATGTATTTCTTAAACAAAACCCCACACCTTCTACAGAAAAAAAATAATGCAGTCCTATATCTTCATAGTAAATAGATGTTCTGTTAATTCTGAGTTAATGTCATTAAGCTGGAGTTTCTGGATGACTGTGCTAATCCTCATTTAAATGGATTATGAGGTCACATCACAAAAATGAAACTGGTTAGAATGACTAAAATCTCAGAATTATTAGCATATTTCTCACACTAATGACCTATAACACCTCCAGTTTGTCTCACTGTCAGTTGATACAAGCTACCTTTGTACAGACTTAAATAACCCAGCAAAGCAGAGCTGTTGCAGCGTAACCTTTAGTGCTGGTCTGAAAGATGAGAGGATGAAACTTGTCCCCCATGCTATGTTCTTCACAAGTGTCTTCAAAGAGAGTGACATTTCACAGACCTTTGATTGTATGCCAGCTGGATCACAGACCAGGCCTGCTCGTGCATTTACAGCCAGAAGTAGGAATCTTATTAATTATGACAACTCCACAGCTAGGTTGGACGGTAGCTGGGCGGTGTCTATGGTGGGTCCAACAGCATTAGAAGTTTATGCTGAACTCGCCATTGAAAACATGAAGCTGAGCACAAAATAAGGGTAAGACATTAGAGGAAGAAGTTACCCTGGAAAGTGGAGAGATAATGTGATAAAGCTCCTTTTTCATTTAGTGGTGAAGAAGGTGTTTGTGGTCTGTGGTGAGAAGTGTTTTGGGGTTGTGTGCACATTTAGCAATGTTTTTTATCTGTATGAACACATGTGACAGCCAAAGCCCTCTATATTTGTTGCAGCAGAGGTAGAAAGGCACAAGACCTACCATTTCCTCCCCCCTAGAGCTGGCATTTGTGTGGTTGAGGCACTTGAGTGGGGATACTCTGCTGTAAAGATGCTCAAGGCATTACTGGGAAGGTCAAAAGAAAGAAATCTGTTCTTCTTTTTGTTCACATATGTATGAAACTGGTTCCCATAAACTGTGCTATAAAAGTTTTCTTGACATCTTTTACCCAGAAATACAAAGCCCTGTTGCCTGTTTTTCCGCTTTGTATAAGATTACACGAAGGTAAGCTTTGCTTTTGTTGTCAGCCAACTGTAGATCTGCTGTGGTTAACATCATGCCACACCTCAGCTGAAAGATTTTGTGGAGAGGCAGACAGTTTTGGCATGGGCTCATGATTTGCTCCCAGTTGCTTGGAGCTCTGGCAGTGCATACATACTCCAAGAAAAATTACAGCAAATAGGTGAAGAAGAAGATGTTGCACAGGTCATCCACAACTACAGAGTGAGATGAGCTGGAAGTCATTGCCATGCCACAAGCTGTTAGCAGACTGGTGCCTTCTCACAGCCCTCAGGAGATTGTCTGACTTGCTGGCAGAACAAATCCACTGAAATTGCATAGCCTGGACCCTGTAAAGATTTTCTTAAAAAGGGACAATTTTGGGTCTGGAGTTCCAGGGTTAGAAAACCAAGCCAATCTGCATTATATATTTAAGACAATATATCTGAACCTGATCTGCATATTTTACCTTTTTCTCACTCATTTCTCTCCTACCTATCCCTTTTGGCTCAAATAAAGCTGTAAGCCATGGAACAAAATCTGCATATTGATAGCCAGGTGGACGTCCTGAGCACTCTAGGACCTGATGAGGGGTAACTAACATATGAGATGCAAGGAAGTGATGCTGACTCTTTGTGCAGACTCTTTGGCTTTCACGAAGGTAGTGGATACTTAACAATGCAGCCCTAGCAGGCTCAGGATTACAACTGGGTGAATAAAGAGTAAAAGTTCAAAAGTCTGCCCAAACATCGCATGGATTAGCCACATTCCTCTCCATTGCATTATAAGACTTTCCGTAAGACTTGCATACATGTCAGCAGAAAGTCTACTTGAGGTTGATTTTCACAGCATATGCTCAAGTACTCATATACTGAGATCAAAAGTATTACTATTTCTCAAAACACACTATTTCTCAAAGTGAATTGGGTACCTTCATTCACTATTTTTGTGGACCACAGCAGCTGGACAGTAGTCTTTAAGCCTCAGGCGCTTCAGAAATGTCCCATAAACTTTCAATCTAATTTAGATTCAGTCTGTCTTTGTGGTTTGACATATTAAAGCTCAAACAATTCCCACCAAGGTTCTGAGATGAAAGTGATGTCTGGCACATTTGCTCATTGTGAAAGTAAAGCTTGAAATAAAAATTTCGATGGAATTCACCTGAAAATGATCTTCCCCAGGTATAAACCTCTTATGTACTCCTTCAAGTGCACACTGATTTTTTTTGTTGTCTCTACCAGAAGAAATACATAGCAACAAAACAAACCAACCCATGCTTCTGTAATGCTCAAGGAAAAACAAATTCATCAAACATAAACCTTTTCAAAACAAGCAGCTCTACAAAATATACACCTCCCTCTAGTGAAAATATGGGAGAAGAAAGAAAACTGAGAGATGTTATTCACATCATTTAATGTTTTCCTGTAAGTGACTGCTGAGGTGATCACAGAAGAATCTGTAACAGAATATGGTTTTGGTATCCACAATGTATTGTTTGAAAACATCTGTCTAGTGTGTTAAAGTAATGAATAAGTTTGAGGAAACAATATGACGAAAAGAGGCTAAAATCATCTAATAAGTTAAGTGAAAAATGACTCATTTAGAAACTTGTAAAATCTGGTTACAGTTAAGATCCTTGTTAAATCCTCCTAGCCTATATGGCTACATAATGGCCTAACACAAAGGATATACATACTTTAAGATCATATTTATAATGTTAAGCACAACTTAGTATGGGTTCAGGGAATTCAAGCACATGAGAAAAATATTAATCAAAGGCAGTTTTAGTCATGCTCAGACTCAAAAGCCAAAACTGCTTTATTAAAATTGAGAAGCTTCTTCAAATGCACACGGAACCTTGTGTGTCTTCCCCGAGTTTCAGAGGGTAACTTCACTTTACCACAACTGCCCTGAAGAGGGGGCAATAAAGATTTGTCTTGCTCTTGATAATGCAGTGGTAAACTAATCCTGCTACAACAAACTAGCACCACTGAGAAGAGCTGTTCGGCAGCTGCAGGCCAGTAAGTGCGTTTGAGCATTTTTAGGAGAGTATGTGACCTCTCAGAGTGCCATACCCCAGACACTGTACAGTGCTTTCTCACCAAAGTTTGTTAATAGATCAGCTACAGCCTCAGCAAGGGTTCAGCTCATGTGATTTCTTCAAAAATTTCCAAAACCACTGAAAAAAGGTCTATCAGTTATCACCAGCACTGAAATACTAGGTGCAGTCTTCACCACAGAAGAAATTTCTTGATGTTACTGTTCAAATACGCTATTTCTTCCAAGGTATTCCCACTTGTCCTTTTCAAAGAACCCACGTGCCCCCTGTTTCCCTCAGCACAGAGCTACCCAATTTGTCTTTGCAATGCCAATGTCTATTATCTCAACTTGAGACACTTGAAACATACTGTACCTACTCAGAAATGCAATTTAAAACAATCAGACAAATAAAAAGCCTCAACTTGGGGCTGGAGATAAAATCTCCTATCACAGGACACAAGTCAACTTTACCGATTATACTAAATGAAAAGCAGAGGGTAATTTACCACAATACTTGGAGTGAGTCAGCAGTAAGGAAAGAAATATTTCTGTACTTGGCATTTGATCTAAATTCCTATAAATAATAGCTACAGTGGTGACAGCTTATTCTCAGACAGAAGACAGAAAGGAGGAAAGAAAACAAATGTTGCTGTTTCCTGATGAATATCCATTCTTAACTATACCATCTGCAATGCTGGCAAAAAAGTTTCAGTCTTACCAAAATCCTGAGGACTGTTAGGATCCTTTCTCAGCACTCTGTATTGAACAAGTAACTATGATCCCTTTGGTACTTCTTCAGGCTCTGGTTTTTTGTTTGATGAAGCATGATTGGCTGATAGGAAATTATTTTCTACTCAGGTTATAAGCTACATTAGAGGCATGGCTAAGTCTATACTATCCTGTTAGCTCAGGTTGAAATTTTTGTTTCACTTCAGTTTACGTCTGCTGTAGCTAAGCACGCAGCAGCTGCGTGCTAGTAGTGAAACTTGGGCTTGGGAGTAGAAAATCCCTAAAGAAATTATAAAAGTGACCAACAGCCACCAGGCTCAGGCCAAATCACCCAGAGTCCTCCGTAAGTATCCCTGAGATCTCTCACCACCCACATCACCAGAACACATCAAAGTTGGCGAAAGCAACATATGGTGAGCTGCAAGGCTGTCCTCTCATTTTCTGAGGACTGCTGTACGCATGGTATGGGGTATGGCCCCGCATGTGGGTGAGCAGCACCGCTATGCCGGCCGCCTCTCCAGTGCGCAGTTGCCGTGGGAAGCGGTCACCGGCCTGCCGGCTCTGCAGAGCAGAGGAGAAACTGGCAGGGCTTGCTTTGCTCATCCTGTGGGTCACTGCCACGAGGTACAGTCAGATGGGTTTATGGCACAAGGCAGGTAACAAATACCGAGATGGTGACAGCACAGTGTTCGGGACAGAAATAAAACTGTGGGTGGTCCTAAGCCACCATGAGAATATCATACTGGCTATTTCTTTCCCAGGAAGGCACCATGCCTTTGTGTGTGTGAAAGAACATTGTGTGAAACCGCTGTCTATGCACGTACACCGAACAGCCAGCTAGCTCAGCTTCACGCAGCAACTTCCAGCAAGTCTTCTGCATTAACATGAAATCCTGGCCACATTTTACACTCGTGTTTCACATGCGCCTCAAGGCACAAACACATTAGATCTGCAGAAGTTGTCTGCAACCTCTCGATGCTCTAAAACCTTTTTCTGTCATTTTGACCGCCTAGCAGCTCTGACATCACCGTCCTCACCAGGATTTCAGGGAAGGAATAGGCAGCTTCTAACCATGATGGCCAGGGAATTTTCCCCACCCCACCAGCCCAGCCCAGTAGCAGCAGTAGAACACGAGCTAAGGAACTGCTCCTCACACTTCTTGCAACATGAAGTGTTTGGGTGGATATCACACTCCCTCTCATTGTGATCCTTGCTGCAGCCAGCAGCACGATTGCTCAGCTGGGGAGCTTATAGGTATTTCCTTTCCTGGTATTTTAGGATGTTTGTCAGCCTGAATTTATTTTTTGCTGAATACAGCATGCACAAAGCTGGTGTAAGCCAGAAGAGTATTCATCTACAGCATAGATGCCACTGTTTTAGATCACCAGATCAGCAAATTCCCCTCTGGACTGGGTCACTGCTTCCATAACAAATGCATACAACTGCTGCAGCATCTGATGACCTGCACATTTAAGGATGTCCAGTCCTTGTTAGCACTACCTTGCACTCTCAGAAATATCTTGATTCCTTTGTGCGGGCTCCAAAACTTCTTACTTTCCTATCCAAACAAGTAACAGTTTATCAAATTGTCAGTGTGAAAGAGTAATTTAAATCTTTGCATTAGTCCTGACAATACCGTGAATTCTCCTGACAATACTGTGAATATTCTCCAAAGAGGAGAACTTGTGTCTGTTCCATTTTGAGTAGACACAAATTCCACGGCACTGGTGTGAGCTTTGCATGGTATGAACAAAACTAATCACTGAGAATGTGGTGATGAGGGAATACTTTTTTGCTACACACTGTGAATGGCAAAAAAGCGAAAACCATTGGTCTGAATCACTCAATAGGTGTATGATAATTCACATACCACCAGCACACAGAAAAAGGGCTTTAAGGTTTGTATATGTACAACAAACATTGGTTTTCTTTGCAAGTTACATTTTGGAACATGAAACAAACTTTGTTTACTGTGTACTTGGAGTGTATTTTGTTTTCAGCCAAGTACCAAGACAAAACAAACCAACTTTTGTATGAGGACTTTTACGAAAAGCTACTTTGGCTTTCATGTTCTATATTATTTTAAAACTGTATCTCATCGCTGCCTTCTTAAAGCAACTTCTTAGGAGTACCCAGACTTTTAATAATTAGCTATAAAATAGAAACTAAATTGAAGTGGAGCAGTGTTTCCTAGAAGAAGTTGCACAGAAGTCGGTGCAGTGGGATTGCTGTGTTCTGCAGTTGTAACATGACAACATGCTTTTTTCTTCACCTCCACTGCACCACCCAGAGTGTTTTGTGTTATATCTTCATTACCAGGTATACAAACTGCCACAAAATGTCAAAATATATACTCCTTTAAGGCTCACTTTGATGAGAATTTATTCTCATAGGAATTTATCTGGAATTTAATTCATTATGGGAGGGAACCTGTTACCTTGTTTGCCAAGGAAATATATTACAGGCACCAACTGCCTGCTTAGAGATATTTTACAGTTCTTCCACCATTTTTTTCTGAGGTAAAGCTTGCTTTATTCACCAGGCCATAACTGTTGGGTGTTTTGTTTGTTTGTTTGGTTGGGTTTTTTTGTTTTTTTCTAGGAGAGAAGATACTTGAGACCTTCCTCATTGGATGGTTGTGGTATAATGTTCAAGTTGTGTGACTCGGTGACTTTTTGGCCCACTTAAGCTCAGTTACGGTCCCAGAGGGATCAAAGTGATGCAGTGCCCTAGGACAGAAGAGGCAGATTCCAACTGGGAAGCTGTTGGGTTTAAATGGCACCTGTGGCAGACATACGGAAAATCTACTGATGTGCTACAAAGTGACTGGTATTTGTAAACTGTTTGCTGGGTCATCTGTCTGCTTCAGTCTGCAAACACGGGAGTTACACAGGGAAAATAAACCCAGCAACATCTCAGTGAAACACTGCTCACTGCAACGTAGAGGGGGGGTTCATCTTACTTTGACTCAGCTTTCACAGACACTGATAGGATTGACTGTTAGTGACTGACGGTGATATCACTCCTAATTTGGGAAAACTGGGAGCTGCCTCAGATGAGTGCCAAACCATATGTGTCTTAGGGAGAACTAATGAAGAATTTAGATGTACTTCATCCAGGAAGGGCCACGCGTGGGTGCTGGCTTCTCCCCATCCTGCTGTCTTTGTCTGCCGGCTCCCACAGGCAGAGTTCACACCTACAGACTATGTGTGTTTTCCAGTCTGCAAACAAATGAACAGGAATGAGCAAATTATTGCTGAAGACACTGATCTGCCTTTTCTCCACCATGTCTCCCTTGTGAAGGGAAGACAGTCCTGACTCAAAACTACCCGATTCACTGGATGTGAAACATGGGCAGGCAGCCCGTGTGCTGTGCACTGCTGCTGCCCCGTACAGCACCCTTTGCCTTTGCTGGTGTTTGTGGTTTACCAGTAAGACTCCAGCTGGTGAGGAGATCCCAAGTCAGAGAGCAGCTGTCTCCACCTTGCTGTACACTCTCCAGCCCTGTCTCCAGGCATGAAAGGCTGCAATCTCCTCCCCAAACTGGAGGTGTTCCCTGATGTGAAACTGAGATAGATAGGAACAGAGTCACACTGCTATAAAATGTAGCTGTCCTCGGGGAGGTGGGCATGTCCATCGCCTTTCCGCCTGCCCTTTGGTGCTCTGCCAGCAGAGGATAGCAGCATCCACTTGGAGGGATTCCATCCTTTGGGGGCCCCAAGGAGTCCCCATGGCTGGGACTCATGCTTCATGCTGGTGAGACTGTGCATCTGCTGCTTCCAGCCTCAAAGGCTGCCAACAGCACTGGGAACACCCCACGGGCACGGCCACTGCGAGCCCTTGCACATTCTGGGCAGCTCACTGGGCACCCTGGGAGTGGGCAGTGGGAGACAGACAGCATGCTGGCAGCACCAAAAGAACCCTCAAAGGTGCCTCTGTGGATTTAGTCCTCAAGGATTTGGTCCGAATGTTATAATGTGAGTGCTCATAGATCCTACCATGAAACAGTCCTTCATGACCACTGTGTTGGGCTCAGCAGGGAAGCTCTCAGCTACAGCACAAGTCAGTGACTCATTCTGCTTTTAATCATACATTACATATAATAAATAAAGCAAATTAAAAAATGAAATAAAACATATGTATATAAGTAAGATATATCTATACATATATGTAGATAGACATACATGTAATAGGTATATGTTTGTATTTATAGAGATATAATGTATATTTAATTATACATAATCTACTTACTTTTAATTATACATAACATCTACGTAGAGAAGTTACTGTCGAAAGCCATCCTATGGGAATCAGCCTGGCATTTTCCACCTTATTGTTCAGAGGTAAATGCATATGAGCTCTCTCTACAGTAAATACAGTTTCAAGAAAAAAAGTCCTGAACAAAAAGAACTTCAACATCCCTTATCAGGAACAAAACCCTTTAAGCAGCTTGCTAGCAGTTGCAGATATTGGCAGAATAGCTTGATGCCACACAAGAAGTCACACAAGATTTTTGATAATGACCTTATCCTGATGAAAAGGGGGCTTAAAATGCAATTTGTGGTACCGTTGTTCAGGGGACTAGAAATGCGCATCCTAGACCACATGGGCACGTGTATTAGAATGAAATGGTGAAGCATCCTGAGGAAAGAACAAAGAGCTGTTGCCATTTACCTTGATTATAAATCAGCGGCATGGCAATTCTTTAGCCTGCTTCTCTTAAAGTGGCTAAAAATAGTGGAGGCTGGCTTATGCCACCCCTCTAGTCCCCTCACCATGAAGAAGAGGGTATCTAGGGGCTCACTCTTTGCACAGCCCGTGTGAGGGCTCTCCCCATCATCTCCCCCCTGCTCATGAGAATACAGAGACTCTAAGTTGTCCATTTGCACCAGTGGTGTAAAAAACAGGGGCAGACTGAAAGGGATGATAAGCTAGTTAGCAAAAGGACATAACATCCCATCAGGCTTTCCAACAGTTGACTCTACCCAGCCCAACTAAATGAATTAAGTAACCTCCAGATTTAAAAACACTGAGATATTTTATGAGCTGTCAGCCTCATTTGAATGCACTATGCCATTTAAATTTAAGTGTGAACTATAGCATATCTCATTAAGTTAAAAGCGCTGTTTTAATATTATTATTAATATTAATATTTCATTATTATTTAATATATGAGTTGGAGGGGAATTTTAGGATTTTTCTCAGGGGAGATTGTTTGGAGGTTTTACTTGCTTGGGGGGGGGGGGAAATTGGCCCTTTCAGGGCCCATCTGGTTTCACCAAAGTTTTCCATTTTGGAAATATTCAAGTAAACCGTGTAAATATGATCAGAGGAGAAGCCTTCTGGACTTAAAACTAAGTGTGTGCAAAAGCATGACCAGCTACTACCTTAAATGTTTATCTTAAAGCTATCCAACTAGCCAGACTTCATAGTGAAAATCTGTGACAATAAACCCCAAGGAGATTCCCCCCCCCCCTTTTTTTTTTCCCCCCAGCAAATGCTTTGTGCTATTTATTCTAGGGAGTCTTGTTCTTCCATCCTCTCCACATCAGGAATCTTAAGTCATACTTTTCTGGATGGAGTTCTTAGAATCACCTGTCCAATGATTCAGGAATAGATCTCAGCACAATTGTTTGTAGGACCATTTTTTTTTACCTATTGTGATTCCTAGAAACAATTTTTTCCTGGGAAAGAGTTGGTGTGAATACATACACCATTTAAGAACTTTTCAAAAAACCTTCAGAATGCTCAAGTGCCATTTCACCATTTTTGGAACGTCTAAATTTTTCATTTTAAAATTATTTTTTTAAAGTCATTTAATCCTGCCCTCCCCCCATTTCTGTTCCAGCTGTTCAGATTTGACTGTTGGTTGAAATCCTGAAAGTCCTTCAGTAGGCAAGATGCTGCCTAATCGGGCCAGTGCTAATTACAAACTAAAGTTCAGACGTGAAAATTTATTTGGCTTCCAAAAAGTTCAGCTTTTCAGAACATGGCAATGGTTTGCATAGATAATATAAATACTATTATATATAATGAAATAAATATAATACAATATAAAGGTAATGCTTGTTCTTAAATGTTAAAGGTCTTAAATTTATTTTTTTGACTGTGACGAGCATCCTTAGGCTGAAGTTCCTGTAGTAAAAGATGCACACAAAAATCTCTGTGAATAATTTGAAATTCTAAAACAGGCAAAAAGTTGAAAACACATGACTTGGTCTCAAATTCATAAAGATTTGAGGAGCTGTAAAGGTCAGATATAAAACCCAATGTTCCATGACATGTCACAGATTCAGTTTACAGCCATGGCCTCAGCAGCACTTTTTGTTAATCCCACTCCAACTTTATCAATAATTCTGTCTGAACTACATGTACAAGCACAACATTCTTTGAAGTCTGAAAACAAAATTCAGCCAAATTGTCTCTGGGCAAATTTCTGTCATCACAAAGCCCTGTGGAAGCGATTTAAAGTCAATAGGAGCTTTTAATCAACAAGAGAATTGGAGTGGCAGGGGGCACGCAGGAGCGGTCTGCGCTACCCGTGTTCCTCATTGCACGTTACACAATACTGGGTTTGTGCGGAAGTCAGGAAGGAAAAGAAACAGCTTACAAAGAACATCCATCAAAATGAGGGTTGGCAAGAAAGGAAGAAGTGAGAAAACTGCTTGTCCAACTCTCGTTGTGGATAGCACCGTAACACAAGAGCATGCTAACATGCTAGGTTAGACCAGCATCCATTTTGTCTGTTACACTCTTTAATATTAGCCATTAGTGGATGTTAATGTAGGTGTATGAAAGAGCTACATATTCAAGGCAGCTTCACAGAGGTGAAGTGAGAATGAGCAAAAGAGTCCATCAACTTCACTGCTAAATGTATGGAAGAGAATATTGCAAAGGCTGCTGTCATCTTCAGGCAGGCTGAATAGTAATTACCTCTTTGCTTTCTCTGAGCTTCTGTTTGTGTTTCTTTTCCTATCACGACTGAAATGGAGCTAACAGCGCTGCTGCAGACTGGGAGGATATTGTGTCCACCACACACAAGTAGTGATGGGGATATAATAGCCGAGAACTTCTCACGCAACAGCGTAAGCACATCATATGCTGTACATGGCAAAGAGACATCTTCATCCATCGCACAACTGCGATTACTTCTAGGGTCGAAGAGGGGAGCCATTTAAAGGGACATAACACTACCCAATGACTGAGAACAAAAAGCAGATTATCTGTCAAAATGAAATTATGCAGGGAACTGTTAGGTTTATAATGGTTTATAATTTCATTCTGCTTCCACTACAGTCAGTGTGACTATTTCACCATCGGCAGAATTAGGCCTGCTGTAATTTCTCAGTGGAAGTTTGATTAAGGTATGACAGCTAATATCCTAATGCCAACAAAGAGCACTGCAGGAGCAGTAGAGACTACAAGCTGTCAATATCTTGGCATGGAAAGCTCTACCCACCAGCCCTTGCTGAGAGGCAGCCATGGAGTGCAGGTCCTGTATGCTGGATCACCACAACCTGCTGTCTCAGGTTTCTTGGGAGTTTGCCCATCCAAGTAATGATTAGGCCTGACCTTTCCTGTCATCTGAAATCAATCAGATTAAATGGTACTAGAGTATCTATAAGGCCACCGTTCGAGCATGTAAATTTGTAAAGGTTTGATGTGTTTCAGGAAAAAGAAGAATTACTCCAGAAGAATTATTGACAGCTGCTTACTGAAAATTGTAAGTTTTAAAGCTATTATTTGTTGCATGTACTTACAGAATGACCAATAAACTCAGAATTGCGTCTGAAAATTATGTGATGAAGCAGTGATGCAAAAGATACCTTTTCCTCTGAAGATGTTGAATCATTGAAACTAAACCTTCTGCTAGACAGGGTTATTTTCCATGGATTAGACAGAGCATGCATTTCTTCAGAAATATCCAAACTCAAGCCTCAAATTGAATCAGCAAAGGATTTCAACTTGGCATTTTCCTAGAGGTATATATGCAATCACCAGTTGCTTGCGTCTTATCTCTTACTGAGCAAGTAAGTCTGAAGCTATTGCATTCAAATAATTATCCGTAACTCCAAGGTGAAAATTTTTGGACTTATCTGTCTACTGATACTACTTTTCAAGCTTTTCCTTAAAATCTTCCTTTCTTGCAAAGACTATAAAAAAATTTTGAGAACAGGTAGTCATCTGTGTCCCTGGACTGGCACACTGGCCAGCGCCAGTTTGCTGGTTTCCTAGAAGTCTGTTAGTTTGAATTGTCTTGTACATAAACAGAGATACCAGCTCCTTAGGGACAGACAGATTTCTTACTAGATATTTGCATAGACGGGGGTTCCTGGCCTATATGCAAACAAACCATATTTGAGTAAGTAGAGTTTACTTCCATTTTAAGCAGTTGCACCTCCTCAAAGCAAATCAGTGTTTGTTCTGTCCACATTACTGGTCATCAGTATTTCATTTAAGCTACAACACAGCTGAGGCACACCAACAGAACAGACCACAGTTTCTTATCATTGCAATCATGTTCTTTTATGCTACTCTTTAAGGTAACCGAGGGCTACTCGAAAGGTCTTACATGCTTTATCCCAAAGGAGATCCTACTGAAGGAAGGGTGGCAAATTAAACAGCCATTTCCACTGCTTTAATAAGAAATCCCTGACTCTATTTCTTTCTCTTCGTTGAAGCAAGAAGTTGCAAGATTCAGGTTTGCTATATGTTTCTGGTAAGGGAAAAGAATACTCTTAATCTTATGTCTTAGTTGTCAGTTGGATGAAAAGAGCACTTTCCTGAAGCTGTTGGTTAAATATGCCACCTGAAAAATCAATAGCTAAGAAAACAGCTCTGAGAGATTGCCAAGCTTGAAAAAAAGAAACAAACAACAAAAAAAACCCCAAACCAAACAAACAAAAAAAACCCACCAAAAAAACCCCAGAAGCCTGCTTTCCTCACACTTCCAGCTGATTTCTGAGGCCAAAAACTGCAGAATACATGTTGGCTTTTGGCTGCCTTTCTGAACCAAATAATGGCTATTAATAACCTGGGAAGTTTGGTTCAGTTTCAGTAGTGTGCCTGAGTGCATGCAAGTTAATACTAGATATTTACCCAGTTTCAGAAAATCTTTAGTTCCTTGCTTTTTATATATGCTTCAAGAGTCTTTTTTTTCTTATATTGTTTTTTAAAACTTCAAGCCATCAAATTTCAGACCTGTCTGAAATCAGGCTATAGTAGTACAGCTATAATTGGCTATAGTACTTAAATATGTTATCTGATACAGCCATTTTCACAACAGCCTATTTTTTGTTGTTGCTTGGAGTGTCACTCAGCCAGAGCACATTTCTACTCATGCAGTATTCCTCAACTGTTAATTCCATTATATTTTTGCCTATTCACAACTCATTATATAAGATTAGTAACCTAAATCACATGGCACTGTTCCTACTCTTTGACTGGATGATGGTGAGTGCCCTATTGGGGCACCAATACCTTATTTGCAAATAAAATAAGTTGTCACTTAGTGAAAAGCCAAACATTTGTGTGGGCAGATGTCCATTAGCACAAATGTTCATGGATTAATCACCAAAAGGGGTGTGAACACTTTTGAATAGAAAAGCAATTTAGAATTCATGCAAACATTTGTGAATAATTTTCCTAGCTTTTCTCTAGCTTGGAGAAGGCCTAATGTTTTGATGTGGGACTGATTATTTCAGTATGAAATGGGGTATTAGAACTGAAATATGAAGGCAAGTTTCACTGATGGATTTACAAGTACATTTGCTTCACTGTACTTGCAGGTTGTACTTGTATTGATTGTAAGCATTTTACAAAGCACGGCCATGCCCTGAACAACACTGTTGCAGCTCAGTGCTGAAACCAAAGATGGTTCTGGGACTCCTTTATCGTATCACACAACTTCTGTTTTCAAATCAACACATTCTTTTAAATACTGAATGTTTTAGTGTTATGCTCCCATTACTTATTATCTGCAGATGGGTGTATTTTCCACAGAGCTTTATAAGGTGGCCTCCTCCATATTCAGCTACTCTTACCCTGTTTATTGAGCATGCATTACCTCACAGATATTGTCTGTATATCATTAAATGCAGCCTTGTAACAGAAGCTGAGACCTCTACCTGTGATTTATAGACAAAAGAGTTTCTTAAACATGCAGCCTTGTGGAAACAGGGCTCTCACACCTGCAAAACATAAAACATTACAAGGACCCTGCAAGTTAAAACTGTTGTGTTAGCTGTTCATTGCTGATTAGCTTGTTACAGGTGGTTCTCTTCCTACTGCAGCCAGAGCCAGTTAGAAAGGTAAAACTTACTGCACATAATTTTAACAAAAACAGATAAGCAAAAAAGCTGCTGGATTAATTGAGAACATCAGAAAAGGAGCTTTGGAAAAAGTTAGATTTGTGTGAGAGTCTGTGAATTGCAGAAAACCATTTACTTGGCTCCCGACACTAATATTTTGAAAGGCAATTTCTGAGTATTACGTGCTTGATCTTCGGAATAGGAAAGATTTACTTAGAACTAAAGGTACAGAATTGGATCCCTAGTGCTGGAGATGTGCTTTTAAAGAAAAAATACTGCCGCTACATTTTAAGCACATATCTTACTATAATAAATACCCATTAGTTATAAACACCAACTACTATTCAATCACAGCTGTTAACAATGATAACATATGACCTGACCTTCATAACAAATCCATGTAACTTAATGAAGACCTAATACTATGAACACAAAATATAAACAAGAAAAGGAAGCATGAGGTCTGACAAATACTAGGAATGTTCCTTTTTAGCATATTACTCTCTATTTCTCTCTTCCCCACTCCTATTTTTTTTTCATGCATGATTTTAATAATTTAAAAAAGAGCAGAAGAATTTTTATAAAATCACTGAATTCTTCTGTTATGAGCATGTCTTTCCCTTGCCCATGGGTATCATCGGCATGAAGTTTCTCAGCAATAAAACACCACTGTAACCTGGCAATACCATTTCGTACAACGATAATTTCTATTGCAGTGAATAAATTCTGGTCCTTTCTTAGGAAAAAAATGTCGCCTGCTAAATCATAGGCAGCAACCCACCAGTGAGAAAAACCCACAACCTAACACACACTTCTTGGATCACATAGTTGAGGCAATCATTGCGGAACATGATCAGAATCTAGGGACAACTGCCCTGTGGAGAAAGCATAGGGAACAGCTACGTGACAAAAACATTTGACATTGATTAAAAAAGAAACAAACAACCTCTCTGCCCCCTGAAGGTGCAGTTCATGGGTAGGAATGAATGAGGGAGTGAGGTAAGGCTCATCAGTGTTGCCTCCTGAGATGCAACCCTGACAGCTGGCCAAAAACACATCAAAGAAGAAATCAGGTTGTGGAATGTGACAGACATCCCCATTTTCCACTCTCCCGTTATTTTTGGCATAATGGTTTTGTTTCATACTGATGAAGCCCAGTCGTGATAAGATATACCTAGCAGCTATCATTCCAGCTGTGTCCACCCCTCCTTTCCCCCACAAAATCCCACTGTCTGTAAAGAAATAACCATGAGCTTCTTCACAGCTGACTTTCTCCTGTGAGATCCTTCTACCCAGTAGGAAGAGGGTAAAGGAGGAAAAACAATGCACTCTCAGGAAATAAAAACCACAAAGCCAGCTTGGTCTGGATGAAACAACATTCTGTTACTACACACAGCAATGAGAACAGAAAAAAGATTATCACATGTTGTTGTAAGATATAGTTTAAACATTGACCTGCACAGGAATGAGGGATGAGAGAGAATAGAAGGTAAAACAGGTTAAGTATATAAAGCCTCTTAAAGCCTTAGTGAATTGAAATATCACACCCTGCTTTATCATTAGTCAGGTTCGTTTCAGTAACCTAACAGATGGAGCTTTCTCTTTCCCTGTAACAGCAGCTAGCTTATCTGATAGCAGTAAGAGTGTGCGTTTCTGGGTTAGCAATGGCCAGGTAAGAGCAGCGCTGTGCTGCCTGCAGAAAGTGCTGGGGGTACTTTTCCCTCTGGAGATGGAGCTCGGGGTGCCTCCCTGAGCCACGCTCTGAGAACCAGCAGCTGCAGCATCTCACGGAGGGCCGCAGCGCGTCGCAGCCCGCCAGCTCCTGTGGCAGCGCGTACCTCCAAGGGTCCCCAGCGGGAGCCAGCTGGAACCAGCTGTTAAGATGGGAGCTTGTGTTTAGCAGTGCTGTTGGGTGAGGGCACAGGCGCTGAATGAAACACGATCTGACTCTGAACGATTACTGAAAACACATGGTACTGGGAGTAAAATGAGCTAAGGAGATATTCTGAGTGGAAAATCAGAGGAGATAAAAGCAGATAAAATTCCATAGTTGAAACTGTTGTGCAGTGTTGAGGACAACTGGGGATGGTTTAAACCATTCTGCATGCTGAATCTTCTTGCAATGAATAGGGTCTATGTAACTTTGTATCTGAGAAAGCCTGCTCTGAAGCACTTTATTTTTTGTTATAGCTTTCAGGCCACATATGAGAAGGGGTACAAGGATTTTCAAGTGAGAAATTGTCCTCATTTAGCTGCATGGATAAGGTCTATGAGAATGTAATTTTGCAAAATTATCTGGTGGATATGGGAAACAAATTTTAGCACATTTCCAGGACCAAATTTTGTTAGAAAGTGGCTCCTTTTACTAGATGCAATCAAAGGGAAGAACGATATTGCTCACAGGCAGTTCCCTCTCTCTTCCTAATTTTAAGACAACTAATTGTATTTGCTAATTCTTCTTCTAACCACAGAAGAGCAGAAGGAGACATTTGGGTTGCAAACGGTTGGGAAGAAGGCTTTGCTATGCTCCTGAGATGTATACACTTCATTCTATCCAGCTTGTCCATCTTTCTGAACGGGTGAACTGCACAGAGAAGTAGTATGCAAAAGAATCGGTTGTAGGTCTTCAGAGAGCTACACAGACCACATAAAACAGGTTAATCTGCCAGCTGGAGTCTTTCGAGAGGAAATTATTTGAGACACTCATGAGTGAGCTTTTATCTTGCGAATCAGGAGATAAAATATTGATCCCTTCTGTAGCCATGGGAGATTTTCCCCTAGAAGCTGTGCAGGGAATAATGAGATGACTTTTTGGCATTAGCTGTGAGGGACGCTGTGTGCACGCCCAGCCGCAGCCCAGAGTCTGAAAGGAAACTCTATCCCTAAAAATCGACCTGGCCTGTGCATTGCTCTGACCTGTCATTTTATAGAGGTTTGGGAATTTCAGAAGTGTCTATTAAGTATCTGTTTTGAGGGATATTCTGGTAGTGCAAATGGTTTGCTGCCTGATTTCTCACTTTTGATATTTTAGAGGTGTTATATTTCTTCTAAACAAACTGTTTACAGGGCTTTTAAACTTACTAAATACTATAACACTTCATAAATTCTTCCATTCAGGTCTGTAACTGTGTATAAAATTAATTATTGCCTAATTCAAGTAACCTGCCACAAATAAATCCATTAGTAGAGATGCTTAAAAAGCCTCGGGTAGCAGTTCACTGTTTCAGCTCTGGAACTGGGTTCTGCAGTAAGACTGACTGTGACATAATAGCCAAATCTGGAAAACCCTTCAGATGCTCAGTTGCTCTAATACTGACATTTAGGTGTCTAACTACCTTTACAGAGCTGACTCTACACAGTTAGGCTCTTGCCATCGCACAGAAATTCTTGGCTCAGCATCTCTTAAGTTGCATGAGAAATAGTACTTGCTTTCCTGAAGAGATACTATCCCTATCAGGCTCTGAGAATGTGGAGGCAGGAAGTATATTAAATATTTCATTCAGTGGACGCTTCAGGGTAGGGGGAGAACAAAAAAAAAAAAAAAATGGTTCTCAGGATCTATTGTGCAAGATGACGGTGGTTAAGGTTACACTCCCACAGTTTATAGGAAACTAGTGGGCGTAAATCACGCAGTTGTTTTCTGGCTTACTGCCACAGTCAGACAGGTGGTTCTTTGCAGCCCTAAAAGACATGAGGAAATTGGCTCACAATGCTAAGTATAGCTCACAGCTTCATTAACATTCCTTTAGAGAAACTGCTAGGTAAGGACCTGCATAAAAGTTTAAGATTTTTTTTTATATATATTTATATGTATGTATTTTAGTTTTTGACTTTTTCATGAGGCAGCTGTGAAAGTAGTGTTGAAGATTCTAACACTTTTAAATAACACAGAAAAGGAGACATTTTAACCTATTTAGATCTTGCAAGGAAAAAACAGTTTAACTTAGGAGATAGAGTTCAGAACCCTGATGCATCATGATCTGAAATCTCAGTCTCCAATGATGGATTATTAAAGGGTTAAATGAGTGCTAGCTAAATTTTGCCCCTCCAGTGTTTCTGGGATTATATTCTGCTCAACTCATTCTTGCTTTCCCCAGGGGAATTATTTGTCCTTCTGCTGCTTCTGCTAAAGATTTTCCCCAAGCTGTTTTCTCACTATGGTAATGGTAGAAGACATGATTGTGACTGTCCAAAATATACCCCCTTGGCTGTGTATTCCCATCCTCAGCCCCACTGTGCTGCCCCCTCAAATGGTGTAACGGAGCTTCACTTCCTCAGGTTTTATGCTCACAGGAAAGTATGTACTGGTAGCTTTTCTAGTAGCCAGCTGGAAATATTAACCACAGTCTGAAGCTTCTCAATTGTTTCTGCAAAGGTATATTGCCTTTCACTTACTCCTGTAGATTATATGCCCATGCTGTATCTTTTTGAGGAATCAAGAGGGAAGGAGAAAAAAAGAGTTATTTCATAAATAATATGGTTTGCCCTAGCAGCAACGATTCTAGGTGGAAGCAAGCTAGCTATTAACTGTGTTCTTTTCTTAAAATGTAACACTTTCTGTTGACATTTCAGTATTTAAGATCTTTAGATTCTGTTCATGTACAAGTACAGTCACTCAGTATTTACACTGTAAGATATGTCTTCACTTTAGCGTATGTTCTTTGCCTGATCATCTGATTCAAACCCTATAACTTGATCTAGGTATGTACATTTGGATACTTCAGCATTGCCCAAGTCTGTTCATTATTTTTTTAGTGTACCAAAGTAGGAAGCAATGATTATTTAATACTTTTTCTGAGAGTTTGCTGGCAAGAAGTTACTTTTCTGTTCTTAACCTGAAGGATTGTAACAGCAACGATGCCAAGCTAATCAGTTGTAAAGCATGTCTTGATACTTACTGTGTTCAAGAATCTAATAATCCATTATGTGAAGGAAAACGTGTTTGAGAGAGAAAGAGATTTTACAGAGAATTAGGTCTATACACTCCAGATCTGAATTGCCATTGAGACCTCTTCAAGTAGTCATTAATTACACTGGAATCAGAAGTTTAATATTAATCCATTGAACATCAGGCGTCAGCACTGGCTGTGTTGCCTTGCCAGAATGCCTGAACTCCTCACATGTAGAAACTACTTTGCAGCTTTAGAGGGCAGGACATACTCCTTGTCTGTGCTGCTCTGAATCCCTCTTTAGAGACATTGTCTGGATAATTACTGTGTAAGGAAAAATACTGTTTCACATTAACCTTATGATGCCTACACTTAAAACCTTGAGCAGTGAATAATACCTAATAGGAAGCATGGCATGAAAATGTAGATATTAATATTCATAATGAATGAGACTAGAGCTGTTTCAAAGCTATCTTTATAATCTTCTTTTTCCTGAGCGTGTAAATATTTTTTTTTTCCGTTTATATTTAATATTTTGTAGTATCTCAAGAAACAATTCTTGATTTGCTAACAATCGTCTCTTAGCATCACCTGGAAACACTGAGATGCACAGAAAAAAAGATTCTCTCATTAAACCCAAGGAAAAATTCCAAGGTGCTGTCCATTGACAGTGGGTAGTCCCATTGATGCCAGTGCAGATGTTACAGTATGAGCATTGCACGTCAAAAAGGGACTCCTTCAACTGTTAGAAATATACAAAGCAAGGCTTGCCTTTCCTTGCCTCACATATACTTGAAGGAAGAATAACTGATTAAGATGAAATATAAGCAGTGGTGTTCATTTGGCACTAGTTATTAAATGTCAGGTGAGAGGATCAGGTGGCCTTGGGAGAATTTTTCCTGCTATTTTAAAAATTTTCCTCATTTGCTCATTACTGCACAGACAACCATTAGGGAAAGTTTTATTACAGGATCTTCAGTATCTTCAGTCATTGCTCTTTTGAGCTGAGTCTCCACTGAGCTCTTCTATGTGGGTAGCAGATCAGCAGAAGCAATTGCCAGTCAGTCCTGAAGACAAGATAAGAAATGCTTGTGGTGGTGGGATTTATGGTCTACCAGGAAACAGCACAATAGACCATAGAATTCCACTGTTGTAAAGAGTTAAATAATGGTTAAAATAACAGGAAAAATAATGAAAGTATGTTTGTTAATAGAAACTGTGTGAAGAAAAACAATTAGTGAATCACTCCTTTTACATGTGAGGTTCCATAACAAAGTATGTAGAAAAATGTATTCAGAAGTATGGAGAAATTCTCAGGTTTATTAATACCCTGAGAACTTTCAGCATTTTTATTGTCAGCATTGTGTGAGTCAATGCTGCTTCTTGCTTACAATATTCTTAGCAATCTAAAATCTGGCAGGTTTCATGATATTTCTGCAACAGTAAAGAATTTGTGACTTGATGCAGAACCTTTGTGTGATGTTTCTCGGAGTCAAAAGGTGACACAGAGAAACTCCCTTCCAGCAAGAAGTCTTTTCCCAGAAATATAGGACCAATTATGTATTTTATTTTATTGCCCAGAAGATAGCCAAGAAAGAAAATATCTTTCTGACAAGTACTAAACAAAGAGAGTAACAATAGCAACATTTTAAAGGAGCTCACAACCTAAGTAAAGGACAAGTCGGAGGGCTGGATTCAGAGTTGTGGAAAGCCCAAGGGAACTATGGAACCAGTATTGAACCATGAGAGGAGCAGAGGTCTCAGCATCAGCTGTCTCTAATCATTCCAAGACCTTGGTCTTAAATTAGGAACTCCCTGCTGCTAATGAGATCCATTACACTAATTTTGAGCCACAGTTAGGCCTCAGGTATTCTTGTCAACTTCAGTATTGTTACTGAACTCAATCTGCATGATCGTATTTTATTCACAATATAAAGAAGTAAATACTAAACAAAAGGGGCGGAAAGATTTGGCTAGTTTAAACATTCTTAAATGATAACTTTTTCTAGCAAAGAGGGCATTAAAAATGTGTTGCATAATAATTGTAATAATTTAGTTTGTTAAATATTAAGTTCATTGCATTAGCAAGTACAGAACTTTGTTTGCATGCCAGTTAAAGATCATATAGGGATACATACTCTACTGTTGGGTGGAGATGCTCAAAAGATGCAAAACACTACACATTTTGTCAGCCATTTACATAGTGGCCAGGCATTTTCCATCTTATGCTATGCTCAGGGAACACTAATAGTGATAAACTACACCTTTGTTAATATTTTATCAAAATCTAATGTCCTAAAAAAAAAAAATAAATATGTGGAGGAAATTAATTTAAGTAGTATAAACCACTTTTCCTCCTATTTTGTAAGAAGTTCTCTGAAAACAAAATGTGACTTGATTGACTTGTTACCTAAATAATTCCCAGAATAATTTTTGCAGTTGATTTCTTTTCTTGAGTAGATCACTGCAAATGGTGCAAACACATATTTCAAAATGGCAGGGGGGGTTTTGTGGGGTTTTTTGTTTGTTTGGTTTTGTTTTGTTTTGTTTTGTTTTAAACTGGAGTACAATTCTTTTATGGCATAAAAAGCTGTTAATAAAATTTCAGAATTGCATTTCACGAGTATATCTATCTATATATTGGATTACAGAGTCCTCTAGCCATTGCCTGTATTACAGTGTAGAAATAAAGGACACTCAGTAAACTAGTATGCTGAAAAAATTTCAGGCAACAGATACCCTATATTAATAAACTGTACAAAAATTTAAATATTAGAAGAAACTGTTTTTCTCTATCATGCTGTATGCAAAAGTAGTATTGGACAATCTGAAATTATTGCTCGCATTGTACTTCACAAGAAAGGCTGACAAGCTCCTGTTGAATAGCCTAAGAACCATATTCTCAGAGGGGTTTATTAAGACTTCCATTCATCATATTACATTGAGTCCCTTTAACATAAAATGAATAATCCTCAGAGGGCCTCAATTGTATTTGGGATTTATAAACTACACCCTCAACAATGTGAATGTTGGTATTTAAGGAACCGAGACTGCATAACTCTTGGACAATAGTTTCCCAGAGTCTGCAAAATGCAGACTTACAATAGAGAATATATGTTTTCTCATTTATAAACATCTGGACAAACCAGTATGCTGTCTAGATCCCACAGCAAATTAGGGTCTGATTTTTAATTAAGTTTGGCATGCATCAGAGGGGTACATATGTTCAGCACATGTTTTTACCTTATACATCTTTTGCTCCATTACCTACGTATTGTTCAAAACGAGTGCTGCTGCTGAATACAAACCATCCAAATTGCTTTACTTGAAAAAATTCACAAAATGAAAAATGATCCACGTCTCTGTCAAAATGGAGACATGATTTTTCCGAAGAAGATCCACGGTTTGGAGAAAAAAATGATTGAACTTATAAAATTAATATAATTAGTTGCCAAACCACACGCACTTTCCAGATTTTGAAACCTCATACTCAAGTTCACCAAAAAGGTGTTAATTTCTCCCTAGTGTTTAAGGCTCCATGCAACTCCTCTTCAGTGAAACTGGAATTTTATTGTTCTGAATTAAAAAAAAAATACCGCATTTTCATATAGTACTGAAGTGGAAAGGGTTCAGAATTTAAACCATGGAGCTCATCAGCTTTGAGAATTATGATTGTAGGTACAATTACAGAGAGAACTTTTAGAAATTAGCTTTATGACCTTGAGTTGCAAAAGGATGGGGACACATCACAAGTCTTTTAAAACTAAGTCTAAAATTATCGATGCACAAATCCTGGCCTGGCTCTTCTCCCTGGAACTGTATGGGACAACATTTCCAGGACTGCTAAATCTTACATCCTTACAAGAGTAAGTACAGATTGGTCTGTGACCATGCAAGTCCAGGAGAGCAGGACTGTACCTGTTACCAGGTATGTGAGCTGTTCCTGCCACTAATAGTAAGAGAAGGAAACAAAGACATTGAAGGTGAGTACCTGCTGGCACCTTTCACTCAAAAAATCTAGTCTTGCGATAGTCTCATTTGAAACAAGATTTAAATGCCTTGGGAAAGAAAACACAAAGTAATTTACCTACTTAATCAGTCAGGCCTCTCAGAATACTACTTCAGGATCAAAGGAGAAACCAATTTGACAGAGTTGCCATGGAGACTGGAGGTAGCCCCAAAAGTAGATGTTCTATTTTTGCCCTCCTCAGCTCTCCTGCCAGATACTCTGCAACTGCAAGGGTATGTGATATATATATCATATAATATACAATATGATTGCTTAGCACATGATGCCCTAAGCAGGAAGAGAAAAAGACTGGAGTTTTAGTGTTTGTTGAGTCCCATCAGCTATACAGAAGACCAGAAGGGAGTTCTGCTCATGGAGAAAGAAAAAAGATAATTTGTTTGATGCAAAAGAATATTCAGCTGATAACATGAAGGTACTGACCTACCGAGGGACACCGCTGAGTACAGAAATGAGATACACACAGGAGTGTGCACATACAGGAACACACACACAAAACAGGAGCTCTGCCAGAGAACTTAGCAGTATAGGGTTTTTTGCCCAGCTTCTTGGTCTTAATCACAAGTCTACACTCACAACAGCTATGTTTGATAACTGGGGGCTCCTCCTTTTACAGAGAGCAGCTTCTTTTACCCAGTTATAGCTCTTTATCATCCCTCTTTCCCACTCAAGCCCCAAGGAAAATGAAACCAGTGGATTCAGTGGATTGTCACCCCCAGTCACAGCCCATAACCTGAAATGATAGTTCCTTGTTTCTAGGGGAAACAGGCAAGGAAACATCTCAAAACTACTTGGTTTTGATTGGCACAGTACAAACATAAAACTGGTCAGCACTTAAACACATACATCCCACATGCTTACGTGGTTTCAAAGTTTGCATCTTTTAAAGGTATACAGAGGTTAATGCTAGGTTTTCCCTAGGGGCAAAATGTGCCCAGTTTTGCTTTGTTACTGTGTTTTTCGTATATGATAGTATATGTTTGAGATGAAGGCTTGAAAAATCTATGCATTTTGTTAATATATAATTGTCTTAGCAGTTAGCATCTGTGGCCAAAGTGATTTTCTAGTTTCCTGTGAAATTCACTTAAGTGTTTCAAACTGCTTTGGACAACTCCATCTCTGGCCTCTTTCCATCTGTGAAGTATCCTCCTCGATTTTCACATCAGTGTAGTATGCAGTAGGATACACCAGGACAGATGTTCCAGCAAGTCCAGTGAACTTGCTTTCCTGACGCTCTCTACCTATTTGGGTTAGCAATATTCTGCTGTTCAGCTATCCCCTTAAAAAGTCTTCGTAATTCAGCATAGTGGAGTGTGTAAGTCTCTTTGTATGGCATTAAAAAATTGCAACACTATATATGCATGTATTACATGTACTATGATACGTACTAAATGTACATATATGGACATACTGCAATCTGTACTAAATGTACGTGTTGTCAGGTGGTCAAATGTCATATTTTACCACAGACGGAGTGTGGAGATGTTGAAAAGAAGCTGAGCTGCTAAGAAAGCTCTGGTTTAGGGGAGCTATGTCCCTTATGTTCTCTATTTCTCATCGTGATCAAATTGGCATAGGATACAGGGCTTTAATTGGCCATTCAGATTGCACTCCAGTGATTTCTAATCAGCTTCTGGCAATGTGCAACACAATATAATCCAGAATGTCTCCTGACCGAAACAAAGCACCCTGTGAAATTTTATCATGGTGAATTCGTATTTGTGACACCTGGTTGTCATCATGTTCCCCTCCCCCTCCCCGAACACCCCAAATGAACCAGAAAAGAGGCAAATTTTTTGAATTGGAAGTGAGTAAGAATTGGCAATAGGCACATAGTGATCCGAATGGAACTGAATTCAATAATAAATCCATATAAAAGTGTGGTTTGCAAAATCTTCTTTTGTAAATCCTGCCCTAAGTTTAAGAAGGAAGAGTAGAGGAGGTGGTCAGCAGAAAAGGAAGAGCCAGATCCAAGGGTGAGGCCAGAGGGCAGGGAAGCAGAGATTTGGATGTTTGAACTTAAGCAGAGAGAAGGGGTCACTTGTAGAACTCAGAAGATTTATGAAGCTTTATGATTTCTGGGAAAGGACAAATGACAAAAGGGATTAGATCTTTCTGGGGATAGTTAACATTCAATTCAGAAACTAGCTCTTCTACCAAAATTGTCCCAGACAATATGTCTCCAACACAGTCTGAACTGATGTAGCTATTCAGTGAATAACTCTTCATTTTTGTAGCCTTACTTTATAGTAATTTGTAATGTGAAAACTATTAGCTTGACTAGTGCATGAACAGCCTCTGGAGCAACAGAATACCAAGCATATAGACTGTTTCACTGTGTTGCCCAAGAATGGGATTATTTTTAGTGTTCAGCGCAAGAAGCTTTTTAGCCTGCTAAATGAAACTCTTTTCACCTTAAGGCAACAGTAATTTGTTTTGCGTGAATCCTGAAGAAGTACAATAAAATCCTCTTTCTTCTGAAACAAATGAGAGGCTACTTGTTTAACTTGCCTCTTCTGCCCATGGATGAAGTGAAAATCTGAGAAACAACCACAGAGCAAAACTGGATCTCCACTGAATAGTTTCTCAGACTCTTCTTTTTCATTTGGAAAAGTGCAGAGCTGCCTATTGGGGAGATTGAGACAAAGAGGGTCTATAAACCACAAAGGCACACTGCATTTTTGCCTGGCATGAATCAGCTGAGACCCATCTCCTTCAGTGGATCTATTCCAATTTATACACACAATAGGGAGCAGGGAGTCACGAGCAGTTGTAGTTCTCTGCAATTCTTTATCCTTTACTGTAACTCCTTCTCCACATTGCATGCTAACCAGAAAGATTAGAAGATACCATGTGTTTCTAAGTAACCTGCATTATGAGGTAGGGATAGAATTCATTAACATTTACTCCTTTTCCCATTAGCAACCTCTTTTTGCACAGAATGAATGTAAAACTGGATATAAAAGACATTACAAGCAATATTTCATGTGTCCTTTTAGCTGCTTTGAGAAACACAGCTGCTTTAGAGTCTCTCAGGACCACTGCATTTATGCTCCCAGGACTCATCTGACAGATAGTTAATAGATACTTTCAAAGATTCTCTTGATATTTCAGGAATCTGTAATAGGAAAGCATAACTGATACTCACAGAAACTGGTAAAAGATTAAATAATCGTGTAATTGTTTCAAAATTCATGTATTTAATACTTTTTATGATGACAAAGACTTAATAGGGTTTACTTTACCTTATGTTTCATTCATGAGGTTATGATACATAGGTATTTACTTTCTAGAGAATGCAAGAATTACTGGGGCAGAAGTGTTCCCAAGACACCCCACATTTTCTCATGTACTGGTCTACAGTAAACACTCATATAGTCAGGGAGGGGGTAGTTTGCTGCTTTTTTTCTTACTTTGTAGATTTTTTTGCCATTAATGAATGCTGTAAAATTGGTATGAAAATCCCTAACTCACAAGACTGTTGTGAGGATTAATTAGTGAATGTTTGTAAGATGCTTTGAAGATGAAAGGTGTGATGTAAATGCTAATTATTTATTATTACTATCTTCCTAATCTTGGACAAATTTGTTGATGTGGAAGTGAGTGATTGATCTTGCTAAACAGAGGTATGCACAGTGGGAGAAGGGCCTTTGCAAGCTTCACATTAATAATTCTCCCTATGAATCTCAGCTCCATGCTCAGTCTCTCCAGCTACCCTAACCCTCTGCCTCCGCATGGCTTTAACAGTGCCCTTCAGACTAAATTGCTACACTGCTGCAATCTCTGGGCCTGATCCAACAACCCATAAAATCAAAGAAGATTTTTCCGTCACTTTCAGTGAACTGGGCAAAAGGTCAAAAAATAGGCTTTTATGCAGTGTTTTGGAAAATAACTAAACGAAAAAAACCCTGATTTCTGAAAACTGCCCACATTTGCTCTCTGCATGATTAGTTTGATACATACTGTCAGTTTTTGTCAGTTGTGTCAGCTCACATTCATATCATACAGTTTCCTCCATGCACAATAATATGATTCTTTGCAGGTCTGTTCAGCTGTGAATCTGTAGCTGTCTGCCGCATTAAATTATGTGCAACTTTAACATCAGTATATTATACCACATAGGGCAAGACATTTTGGTGCTCAGGGCATGAGAGCAGTTTGGTTCCCACTCCTACAGCACATGAAGCAGTAGTCTTTGTGAGGCGAAGGGTCTCAGCTCCCACTGCCTTAACAACTCAGCAGAACCTGCAAGCCATGGCCAGCTACTTTTTATATGCTTATCCCTGTCAGCTGTACCTCAGAAACGTCCCTATACTGGAAGCTGCTCTTCTCAACTTTCTGATTGTGAGGGCGCACCATGGGTAGTCATGATTTCACAATTGTGAAATCAAAGGTTTGCTTAGAATTGGGCTCCCTTTGACTTTACAGAACATTCCAGCATGGAAAAAGGTGTTAGCGCCTTAAACCTGATTGAGGATATGATTGCTTAAATAAAAGTGAATGGGTATACGACAACATTTGTCAGATACAGCAGAGTAGGAAAGTATTAAGCAAGAGGAAACGTAGGAATTTCTTACTTGCAAGTACCAGTTCACATCTGTACATGCTGTCAGAGTGCTATAGGCAAGTATCCAGTAGGAGGTAACAGATTCAGATAGCTGACATTAAAGCTAGAAAGCTCAGACTAAAATAAAACCTGTGTTGTTATTGGCAATGGCAGTTATCCAAGGACTGTGATATACTCTCTGTCACTCACCATTTTAAAAGCCAGTTTAGATAGTCTATGTGTTCATCCAAATGAAAGAGTGAATCCTGGGCATTCCTATAGCTGATGTGAAATGAGGAGTCAGGCTCCCCTCACCATCGAAACATCCAGGAGTGCACACCATGAAGTGCAGTGTATCGGGTACATTCGTTATTCATGCCCATCAAGGAGAGCTGACATTTATCATTACATAGCTCAATAAATACCAGTCCTCATGGACTCACAGCATTTCATGCTACTGAAAACTGAGGTACAAACAAAGTCCTTTCTGTAGCAGTTGGTGAATTGGCTCAACTATGAACCAAAGTTGTCTTCCTCCCAGTTTGGCATGTGCTAGCCAGCTCTGTTGCGTAAGGGAATGGCACTTGAGCTGCAGAAGACAAAATAAACCAATAGAGAAACTGTTCTGGACCTACAGGTATGACAAATTGCATCCATACAGAAGCAGAGAACGTGTAGGCCCAGATCTAGGAAAGGTTTCTGTGTCCTCAAGGCAAGTGCGCTTTTTTTCTTTGTGACTCCCAAGCATCACAGTAAATCTCTTGGGATGTTCTAAAGCTGTGGTTCTCAGACTGTGGAGTATTAATAATTACAAAACAAGCAGCGGGGTGTGGGGCCACTGTGCATTTACACAGGGAGGTCTTACAAGAACAAATTTTGCAATAATAGGTTTTGTTGGCCCCTTTGTGAATCTACTGTGAGCTGTGGGGGTTTTGCATCATCAGACCAGAAAGTAATGTAATTACTTTCAGTTTATTTTGTGTTAGATATTGGGTTTTGATGTTTCTGTCATGAAAGATACATAGCTAGATCACAGTGATCATTAGGATATTTTAAAATCGTATGTAATGAGGACATGGGTAATGTTAGACGATGCTGCACTTGGGGAAGTTAGTACACAGCCGTGAAGTTGCTTGAAAACTCCCATCTATCTCAGTGAAGGTCTAACTGCTGAAATGAAGGTAGAAGGCGCTTAAAACACCTCTATAGCTCCACAGATCTGGGACTTAATTTATCACATAGTAAAATAGGATTAGCCTTCTTACGATCTTCCTTTAGTCTGTTCCTGCTCTATGGTACAGTGCCCTCTGAGAACAGATACAAAAAAGCTACTCACGGGGTCTCCAAATTCTCAGTGGCTGTTGTCACTGCCAGGTTTGCCTGTTGTCACTGCCAGCTTGCTCTGGCTGCATATTAGGTTTTAAATGTAGCCTTTATTCACTTGATCAGCAAGATAACTGCCTGCCATTAATAGAAATGCCATTGACATTGTGAGGCAAGTTTGTCATCTAGTTGTAAGCATTGTCTGTTATCATTGTATTTTTAGTTTAAAGATATGACAACTGAGGGAAATCACACCACAAGGACTGAAATATTTGTCTTCAGTGCTCCTTAACCTAGTAATATATTATCCTGAAGTGCTGAGGAGCCACATGAATATCAAAGCTTGAGCTTCTATGTACTCAATATTGAATTACTGTCAATCTGGAAAAGATTAATTACTTGAATCTAGAGAGAGACACCTTTGCTGAACCTATTTGACTATATTACATATAACCTTTTTCAGCTGTCATAGGAGACCCCAGACAGACCTTTCTCAGTCTGTTTGGATTCTAAATGAGATTTCTGAGATTAAAGGCCAGTGCCAGGGAAAAGAATTCTGTAGTAAACACCAGTAAGATTGAAAAGGTATGTGGCATCATCTCTAAATAGTTACTGTTCCCCGAAATCATACTAACAGAGGTCCTCCTTGAGCAAAGGAGTTAGGCATTGGGAGTTAAGCATAATAGACAGGTGATCCTTACCTGTGCCCCAAATCCTAATTATGGTATAGCCTGATAGACCAGCCCAGCCCTCCAGATCACAAAAATCATGCCTCTCTAATCTAGTAACAGCTCTTAGAAAAAGTGATAACTCAGTAAATACAATTACTGAAATTATTAGAAATCCCAGCAAAGATACAAGATGCTTTAAAGAAAGATAATAATGCTCCAGAAGCAATATTTGTGCTGCAGATTAAAAACTACTTTCAATCTATGCACATGGACATGCTATGCATGGGAGAGGCTCTGCGTGAGAGGAGGGTGGAGGAAGGAAAAAACCAAAAAAGCAAGGGAGCACATGCAAAAAAAGGACTGTCTCCATTTTCCTGTGTAAGCACGCAACTAATTCACCTCAGAGACTGAGTGCCTGCAAAACACGCTCTAAATCTTTTGCAGAACATCTGTGCTAGAGATGGGTGGACATGGCCTCTCTGAATCAGTTCTGCATTTACTAATTTATTACCACCTGCAACAAGTTTATCTCATATTACTTTCCCCAGAATGTAAATTATAAGGGCAAAACACATAGGACATGGCAACTGTGTGTGAAGGAGTGTCACTACATTTTATTGTATCGCTGGCAAAGCTTCTGGTGAATTCAACTTGTGTTTCAGGTTACGTGTTGTACGTGGGTTTGGATGATGGATAGATCCTCCCACAGGGTCCTATAGAAAGCACAAACAAAATACTCCACTGAGTATGGAACTGAATTTTACAGGGTTTAAATGAATAAAAGGACACAATAATCAATTTCCCATCTTCTGGTTGAATACCACAGAATGAACTCATCAAATCCCTTTTTTCCCCTGTGCCTGACTGGCTTTATCCCATACACTGCAGATAAATACTGCAAAGTAGGAAAGATGAAGGAACAAAGAGGTATAGGCCATGAGTTTACATCTTTAATATGCATAAATATACACTTCAGAGAAAAATATAAACAAATATCACAACAAATGTTGTGATAATTGAATAAAAATCTCTGTAGCCCTTAAAATCAGACTATTAATTATAGTTATAATTTTTATTTATTTATTTCAGCAGTGATATTAAAAGGCCACACTGCTCCAAAAGACTTTTCCCTGTCCAGCCTTCCCTGATACTAAAAGTAGAAGCATTTCCTGAAGAAGCAGGCAGATTTAATGAAATAATATTTATTGCCATGTTTTCTTCTCATGGCTTTCTTTTTGACACGTTTTTACCTATCATATTTGTTTCTATATCCGTGTCATTGAACATTGACGATTATCTTCTATATTTTAAGACTAGAGTTAACTAGAGAAGTTTTCTCATCTATAGAGAAAATTAAAATATGAAAGAGAGTAAAGAGAAAATAACAGTTCGATCAAAGAAATTCTTTTATTCAGCTCTTCCACTCAGAGCTATATTCAGAAAGGAGCTCACGGCATTCAGCTGAAAACAAAAGTTTGCAAAACAATAATTTTGTTATTGACTTGAAGTAGGATGTTTTCAGAAACATTCACAAGGTTTTTTTATAGTCATCACAGAAATAATAGATACCTCCTGAGCAAGTTCCCATACAGTAAGCTGTGTCCAACAAGGATGCTAACAGAAGTCCCGCTGGGGGTCACTGGGAAAAAAGGATGTTTAGATGACTTTTTCTCGCAGGAATCTTTTTCAAGTGGGGGCTTAATTTTAAATTTGCTTGGTTACATTTTCTTTAATTTTACTGTATTCACCTCCTAGATTGATTTTAATATTTCTTGTTTATATATACTTTGAAGGAAGAAATTTAAAGTATCTGGTCTGTTTCTGCTGGTGGAAACAAGGAAAGTCTCATTCATATGAATGCAAACATGGTTATATATTGATGTTAAACACATTATTTTATTCTTGTCAAGGGTGCACTATGAATTTCTCTTACGGAGAAGTTTAAACTACTCATACAGTTACCAGCTTCAATGATTGCTTACAGACTTGTTTAACAGAAACAGTCACTCTGTGACTTTTGCCCAGGCCAGAATCTGCTTCTCTCCTCTATGCTTCGGCAGTGCTTACAATTAAAAATTATGCATTGTATATTTTTATATACAAGTGATCTTTTTTTCACCAAAAATCTTCTGTAAAGAGAGTTTTACTGAAATTTCCTGCACAGCAAGGACATTTTAAGAACGGTAGCCAAAATATGTGTCTGCCATTAACATTACAATGTTTTTCAAGAAGTGTGAACCTAAAATTTATGACAAAACAGAGAATAATCTGATTTTGATGACATGACAATGGAAAATTTCCAGTGATTAGAATGGTGTCTTCCCAGGCCAAAGAAGAAGAAACCACAAAATGCAGCAGAAGTACAGAGACTGCCTTAAAGTGAAGTATCTGGAAAATACATCTGCAGGTGCTCTGGGAGAAGTTAATATTCTGACCAGTAAATGTGTTGCATCCTTCTCACTGCTCATTAAATGATGCAAATTACTTTTTATGATTTTGTAATTCATACATGAAGTTTGACATTTTGAAATTCCCAGTCAGACTTGAGGTTTTCAGCAGCATATTTGTTGAAGTATTTTTCTCTAGATCTTAATGGAATGTATTTCTTTATTTTCACACTGGAAAACCCTTTTAAATACGTCTGCCTATCCATTTATAATGAGGTAAACTTTGCAGCAGTCAGTATGCTCAATAAACTTCCTTGAAAGTCAACACTTTCTGTTTGCACTTGTAAGAAGCTGGACTAGAGGCTTCAGGAGAGGTGTTTTTAGGCATTTGGAATACTATTATCAATTTGTAAATCTTCTGGGGTTTTGTGGCAATCAGATCTTACTCTGTTTATAAATATCTTTGCTGCCTTTGTTGCTGTGGAAAATTACAGTTTAAAAAACAAAACAAAACAAACAAACCAGAGGAAATGTTTAACTATAAAAAAAGGGAAACAGCTGAAACAAAGTAAAGACTAAGTACTGGCAAGTGGATAATGCAGCGAAAATGCTTCTCTCTAATTTCCACGATATAATCTTATACTTGGGAAATTGAAAGACAAAATAAAAATAAACAGAAAAAAGATGTTTTAGTTGTATCTCTTGAAGTTACTCCATTACAAATAAATGTTAACCATCTGAACCCTGGGAAGGACCTTAGAATTTGCAGTTTGAACTCTTGAGTTTTCATAAACTGCAGAGGTCCACTAAATAACAGTGCACATCTAAACTCATGTCATAGAATCCATTTCTTCTTTTGAGAAGGCAGATAGTGCTATTATCATAAAGTTCTGATCCAAGGGTCTGATTAAAATTTACTAAACCTAAGGGAAGCTATTTAAAAGAGCTCAACTGAGGTTCTTGCCTTGGGTGAGAACAGCAAACCTGCTCTTGGAGCTTAGGTCACTCCAAGTATCATGTTAGAGATGTCAACCTCTTGGTCCAGGTCGAAGAAAAGAATCCATCCTTTTTTATGCATTATTATCACATACACTGGCACTTCAAATTTGAACAATAAACTAACAAAGAACTGAAGGAATTAATATCTGATCCAAATAATACTACAGATATTTCTTGTCTTCTAAAACTTGTCCCTGATCATAAGAATATACTTTAAAATAAGTAAAATATACTTTAAAATCCTGAGGCGTTCTTCAAATGTGATTTTAATAATGACTCTCGCTATTTAATCTCAATTTCCTACAAAAATGATGATAGTTGTTACACAAGGTGTACCTTTTCCTCTTTTGTTAGTATCAGGCAGAGATGCTGAGAACATCAGCAGGGAACCATCTCTTGACATCAACAGCGAGATCACATTGTTTTATTGTACAAATATTTCACACTTGATTTAATGGTTTACCAGATGGAAGAAAACACACTGACACTTGAAGTAATTGTATAATTTCACTATTGTTTTAATAATATCAGGAAGATCCCTTGGAAATACTGCCTAAGATACAGTCCTACTTAGCAGAAGTGTAACTCTGTACGCCACCAAGCAGTGCAGACTGATTTTTGTGCTATGCATGACTGACTCCTTTTCCTGTGTGACTCTGCGGAGCCTTATAAAAGAGGAACTCTACGGTGTGTCAGGGGATATTAAAATTATGAATGACATGAAGAGGAATTCTTAAAATCAGTTTCCTGGTTTCTTAAAGCATAAGGTACATGAATGTACTTCAACATCTCTTAAAATGTTGCAGATACTGAATCTGAACCCAGTGTGGCAACTTCTGATAATATGTGCAAGCTATGAGTAAAGCAATGTAAACTCTATTCAGCTAGCTCATTTGTTTTCTAAACCAAATGCTTTATTATCATTCTTTTTCATTAAAATGTGCATCCTTACCATACAAAGTGTTATTTAAATCATAATGTAGTTCAGAAAGTTTCTAGACTTCATGAACTGCTAATTAAACACAGCTCAGGCTTTGGTTACCTATACTTTTAAGAGTTTCCATTCCCCTGAGTTTAGAGATCACAGCAGATCACCCTGTTCAACCACAGTCTTTCCTGTAACATTGAATGGTTTTGCTATTTTCAGTGAATTCTCCCATTTCTCTGTAAGATTATTGGATATGAAGTTGGCTTGTAAAATGATCATGTCTTAGAGATAGAAAAGAATAATTAAATAGTAGTGCATGCTTTCTGGAAATATTCTCTTCCGGTATTTAAGTGCATTACTTTTAGACAGATAGCCCAAATAATTTTTAATAGCATATTGTATTTAAAAAATAGTAAGTGACACAGAACATTAAAATTACTTTGAAAACCATCACCACAGTGGTGGTAAACTTGTACCTGTAACCGCATGAGGAATAAAGCTTACCAATTTCTAATAATAGTCAGGTATACTTACATTTTCAATCTGCCCCCCGGCTTTCCGGCAAATAGCCAAGTGAGTCAAAGGGCAGCGTTGCATGTATCAGTTATAATTCAGGTCTTGTTTTCACACAAAGAGATTCATCTGAATCAGCTAAAAGTGGAATTTGAAGTCAGTTAGTTACGTTACCTTAAATCCCAATGTGTGAATGCTCTCATTCAGAATAAGTGATTTTATACTGAGTAGAAAGGGATTGATGTGGTTTACTTATTCATGTTTAAAAGACTACTTGGATTTTATCTTTTCAAAGGCTACTTGGATTTTATCTTTCCAAATATTCCTGTGTAAATATTTTAAATGTTAGAAAGAGAGCTCAAGATTTGATCTTGGACTGCATAGGGTCTGTACTTCCATTGGCACAGGACTCAAAATCACCGTGTTTCGGAAGGTGGGAATGATTTGAAACTGTGCCTGCATCTTGAATAGCCTTGCAGGATCCATGTGATTTCCAGTGTGTTTTATGACAGTTTGCATCCCCAAATTTTATTTCATCCTATTTATTGTACACTGCCAACAGCTTCCACTGAAGTTAATGCAGCCTCCAAGTCAACAAAGGCATTCATACTTATCTAAAACTATATTTGTCCACAACATTTCTGAGATGCATCTCAAGGGAGCCTTCCAGGAGTTACAGCTCTAGGTCATATGATCCCATAGATAGGAAAAACACAAGCAAAGAAAAAAAAAAAAAAAAAACAAAAACCACACGTCATGGCATGGTTCCTGCTCGCATAGGATGGTTCATGATCTTTTGTTCCTGAAGGAGATGATCAGGTTTTTCACAAACAGTGTATGGAACCACAGTGTTCCTTTGAGATATAAGTGTTTTATGTAATTTTTGGCTACGCTGAACAAGCTTACATCCTTGCTCATGAGAGGTCCATTATGCCAAGGACAATGGAGGAAATGCTGTATGCAAAAGTCTCCCCTGGGAAGCTGTGAAGGTCACAGCATGCGTGATGCTTCTGACACAAACCAAAGACAGATCATGAAAACTTAAGTTGATAACAACTTTCAGCTTCCCACTGATAGATCTTGTCATTGCCACAATATCTTCGATATAAGCTACCACAATTACTTCCTTTTTACCTCTCTGCATACCATCCTTTGTAAAAAGTACTTGTACTATTATGTTCATTATTTTTCTTAATAATTTGTGTGTGTCTGCTTCATAGCAGGGATTCATTTTCTAAGTTTATTTAAACTCTTAGTTGACAAGGTGGAAAGGAACATAGTCAAAGAAAATATACTAGCTGGTTGTGATAGCACAGGAGTCCTGTGTCAGCAGCCTGCCCCTACTTTTTTCTGTACGGGAAAAGGTTATTTTTTATTAAGAAAGATATTATATTCCTGCTGTCTGTCAGTCAGGTACAGTACACAAAATATATGCTCTTAAGAAGCAGCAAATAGACACCTCTGTTTTGAAATCCCAGTCCACCCTGGTTCATCTTCAGTCAGTGTTCAAAAGTCTACTTCAGAATAGCCTCCTTATTAGAATACAAAGGAGGATAGGGGATGCTTTCCTGCCAGCACACTTATCTGAGTGCCTAGTGCTAGCCACTGCATCAATTATACACCAAAAAAATGTTAATTAATGTTAATGTTTCTCACCTCATCTAAATATTATATAGCCTTAATAGTCCATATCATTCTCCTAGAAGTTAGGAAGGAAGTGCTATGCTTTTCTGCATTTTTCCACAAATAGCAATAGTTTCTCTTCAAATAATATTTCATAATTTCTTTTTTTTTGTTGTTTTCTTTTTAGAACAAGCTTGATTTCATATAAAGGGGCCTAGATGCTAATACAAAGGAGACCAAAGAGGGTCTAATGCAAAGGGACCAAATTAAAGAAGAGTAGGGACACATAGAAGCAAAACATCACAACATCATCCCAGGCCTTCCTTTAATTTGGTGGCAGATTTTTAATACATTTTTCTCAAGAGCTCCATGAGGGATTCCAGCACATAATTTTTTTTCACTGTAAAACACAGAAGCTTTCAATAAATGCAAAATAAGCTCAGTGTGTAACGTGTATTTAGGCCAGTACCTTCAATGAAAGAACACAAACATGGCTGTGAAGTGCCTTGTGCCTTTCTGTTGAAACTAGGAACAGGGGCACCAACATTCCTCAGAAAGGACACTTTATTTTTTATCTGTGAGTCTCACATTTACCAGTCTACATCATGTTCCTGCCTCCTCTTCCTGTTCAGTTAAACCACACCCAGCCAATTCATTAATTTTCAGCTTCTATCACATTCTTGGACTCTCAAATATTAAGGGAAAGGCAGCTTTTTAACTCTCACCATAGTAGCCTGGCTGACTATGCTGAAATAGTCCTCTCCTTTTCTCCCCATAATGAATGTGTGACGTAGACCATGGTTACTCTGCTTCGAAATTACATGCAAAGAAACGTGTGTTTCATCGTGCTAAAATATGGTGCTTCCTCCCTTTTCAATTTTTAATGGGAATGGGATCACAGCAGGAGTTTAGTGATGAAATAAGGGACAAATGCAAACATTGTATCACTACCTTTATATAAATCAGCATAAGCAGACCAGAGGGCGAATCAGATTATTTCTTCTGTGGAGATGTCACCTATATATTCCTAACAGATACAGCTCATATGCTTCCCCACCCTGAGCTTCAGAGCTGAGCTAGGGAGACTGCCTCCAAGGAGAGGCCAGCTACGGTCAGTTAGCTGGATGCCAACTGGTAAAACTGTCTTTTAAAAAGTAATTGACTATGACATTAGACAGCAACTAACCTCTTCGAGTTTCTGGATGTCAAATAGGGAAGCAGGGGGGTTATTCTGCAAGAGCTAATTCACTGTAGCATAGTCATATAGCCAAAAAAACTCCACTGAGACAACAAAATCACAGTGAAGATGTTTTTTTTGTATTAAGTTGTAAGGTACTCAGGAGTTTAGCTGTGGAAGTTGCTCCCACAGTGAGTTTAGCTGTGGAAGTGGCTCCCACAGCCTCCACTTGTTCCTGATGACTATGTGATACAAGTTAAATACAAGGGAAAAGCAGCTTTTATGTTAAAATGAGAGAAACTCAGTCCCTGCACATTTATCATCACATAGTGCTGACATTCTCCTATTGTACTGTGGAGATTAGAAAGCAGATCTCCAAGACTCACAGCTAAACAGCCCCACAGTGGTTTTCATTTATTTTTGTGGAAGTTGCAAGGCAAATAAACATGGTGCTATGAGAAGGGTCCTCAGGGAGCCCCATCGGTGGGATCATTTTATCCACTGATAGCTGGGTTAATGTGAATGTAGAGGGAGAAACTCACTTTGACTCAGTAACAAGAATTAGCTGCTAGAGAAAACCATTCCTTTAAGCAATCTAGATGGACTTTTCTCTGTTTCAGAGTCCTCAAATCTTACTTACTTGAGTACCCATGTATACTTCTGATTCATGTGTGAGCTTGTGCTATCCTGGTTTGCTGGGCTGAAATATGATCAATCCAAGCATTGTGTTTAAATCCTCCAGCCTGAACAGCCTTAAAACCAATCTGAAAGGCACCGAAATGATTTTGTAATCTCTGGGAGCATAACTTTAAAAGCATGCTAAGAGCTGGTAAAGATGCAAACACGCTGACTCTGTACAAAACATTAATAGCACATCTCAAGCACAATTGTGTCTGTATCTTCTAAGTTTTCTTTTCACAGTTAATGATCATTAGCTGAAATCAGGCCAAAAGAAGTGTGCTTGCAAGCAGGAAAACATAGCAGTTATTATATAAACTCTTCTTAAAATCAAGTCAAGTGTCTCAAGTACATTGAAGTCTTAATTAATGCCTGGTTTAAATGCACTGTGTTTCCTTCTCTCAGCCAAAACGTGTTGCTTCACTGCTGTAACCAAAGAAAAGAAAATTAATGGCATAATGGCATCAGGAACATGATTTTAAAACAAAATGGGCATCCCTTAGGTTTATTTAGCTCAGTGCTGCTTTTAAGGAACACACTGCCTTTCCTCAAGAAGTTCTGGGCAGGAAAATGTATGTATTTGGGGGGCAGACTCTGTCACCTGCATACCGTTCAGCTCCATTGCAGTAGCAGGAGTAGTTTCACCTTCCACAGGTGAAGAAGTCCGCCTTCCCTGCAAGAGCAGCTTGCATAGACTTGGAGAGCACGAGGACTTGATTGCTGGTACTTCAAAGCCAACGAACCAATAAAGAATCTGACACTGATCCCACGCTGCTATTCATGATACCATATTCTGCTGTCAGGTGAGGCTCAATACTATCTTAAATGGAGAGCAAAATCAACTTCCAAAAGCGGAAATGGCATACGGTATTTCCATGTTAAATGATCTAGTGATGAGCTGGTTTTTTTTATTTCCATTCAAATGAAATTTTCAGGGACACTGAATTTTAAATATTATTAAAAGTAACCAACCTCACAACCTCTGCAGAGATTCCCAAAATTCTTCCTTGATTTAATAATTAAGCTAAGCTAACATCCCTAGGACTGAATCCTTACCACAGGTGTGACTGAGTGTCCTTAAAAAACTGTATCAACAATTTCATGTCTCAATATAATATCTTTCAAAAAAAGTCTGAAGTACATGAGTATCTCACATACATGTTCCCATGCATTGTGGCATGTTCCTTCTCATATAAAGTCATTCATCTACTTAAGTGTTTCACAAGTAGGATCTGAATGCCCATGACAATGCTGCAATGAATTTTACTTTTTTGCAGTAATTGAATTATTTGCATTTAATCAAACTATGAGTTGATTTATTTCATTTTATAAGTATTAATTAAAGAACGTTGACCTTGTGCTAACATATGTTATTGACTGCTGGTAGTTGACACAACAGGTGGGTATGCTGTTTTATGTCGCTCTTCTATATTAATAGCCTAGAAAGTCATCATTCATGTTGGAAAATGCACAGACTTAAAACCAATTGCTATTTCAACACTAGAGGAGATTCCATGAATACCCTACATTTAGCAGTCAGCTAATAGAATCAGTCTATCAGTTAATGGCTATAAATAATTGAGAATGTAAGGTCATGAATTAGCGTTGATCTGGATTCACTCTGTCAAATACAATGATCTTATCATGATGTGAAACTGCTGACTGCATAATCAAGCTCTTAGCTTGCAAATCAAACTATTGATATTGTAAATGTTAAGAGCACCTGTAAAATAAATAAATTTTAAAAATATTATGAAGCATCCAAATTGCTGCATTTCATACAGTTCAGCAGAGATTTTTAGCTTTCTTTTTCCTCTCTTTTTCATGTGTTTACCAAACTGTTACAAAACATATGCAGTATTTTTAAGGAAAAATAACACAAGCCAAGCAGAAGGATCTATTCATGATCAGAATGCAATGGCCTTCATTATATTCCAGTTTGCTTATAAGTGACTGATCGAGAGTTAGCAGATGGTGTTTTCTTTCACCCCTTTGCCTTCCTCTTATTTAATTACTCCAACTTAGTTTATGTGCTGGCTCTATAATGCCTAATAAGCATGTATATTTGTAAGATCGTTGCTTCTATGATCTTCAGATCCAGCAATGCTTAATCTACCCTCACATGAGTATCTTAGACCAAGTATTTAAGCTATATCCCTAAAACCAGCCTGACCTTATACACTTTGTGTTGCTCTTGGATGTATTTCCATCAAATGAACAACCTAGCATCCACCTAGGAAACTGTAGCACCTGTGGAAAATCTGCCTGATAAAGTAATATATTATACTTAAGTGTCATTCCTAGCAGCAACAGCTGCCATTAGTAGTGTCACAGAGGGACTCTGCAGGCTGCCTCATTAAGCTGTGAGGGAGTCTCCTTGGTCTGGGAGGACAGTTTTCTAAGGGCTGATATAGGGCCAGGCAGGAAGGCAGCTTGATGCTCTGGAGCTGTACAGAGATAACTCTGCCTCCATCTGGCATGCTAATTGAAACACATACTATTACTCATAAATTGCAACAATCCCATTGCTGTTTCCATAACAATCCTCTTCTTCCTCAGTCTCTAATTTAATCCTGACTCCAAACATTCAAAACACACCTGGACAAGATTCATAGTGGGCCCTGACTCTCATCTGGTGATGCTTCTTTCCCTCCAAAGTCAGTTCCGATTCAAAGACAAATATTTCTCACAGCTGGTACCTCACCAGCAACCCTTTCTACCAGGAATTTGAGGTCCAGTCTTGTTGGATTTACACCAGGTCATGACTCCTGAAAGCCCTCCCTGGTCCAGAGCCTGACAGAGCACACCTCAAGAGAAATCACAGAGTGCAGGGCTCCCCTTTAGCAGAAAACCACCACACAACAATTCAGTCATGGTTGAGAAGACTGAGTTTGGGAAAACATAAAGGTTGCGGGATGAATAAAGACCCCTTCCATCTGCCTTTTCCTGAGTAAAATCTCGGGAAAGGAAGATTCCTCAGGCAGGAACATACACAACTTGTAGGGCCTGTGTGGGCTAGAGACAGAGTCACGTCTCCCTTTTCCCCAGTCTGTGGCTGCCTCCATGGCAATCTGGCAGATCGGGTTGTGCAGTAGTCGGATGAAGAGGTTTTGTTTCCCCAGATTGCTTTAACTTTATGATTCTGTCCTTTTAACAGAAGTTCTGCAGGATCAGAAATTCAAATACAAGTTCATTTTAAAGCAATCAGCAAACATGATACTGACATAACTGTTTTTTTCCCATTACTAGGGAGAATTCGGAACTAACACATCCACAGCACCTAAATTCTGAAGAAATTACATTATTTGCTGAGTGATCTACTGGAGGACATCAAAGACACAACTAAACTGTGAACCATTCTATTGAATCAAAATCAAGAGATCATTTTATTTTCTTCTTGCATCTGTTTCAGCACTGATTTACATAGCCCAAGTGAATTTAGTGATATAGAAACTGTGGAAAGATTTAATTGGCTGAAACTAATACAAATATTTGTCTCTAAGTGGCATGCATTATTTATATCCACTCAAATGTCCAGCAGATAAATTCTGCTTGTTTCAATTCAAGGTGCAGATTCCTGGAATTGGCCAAGTTCCTTTAGCAGCAATGTTTTAATCTGTGCCAAGACATCTGAAATTCTGGAATATCTGGAAATTTATTCATCTGACTTGCAATTTAGAAGGCTGAGCATAACATCAGTTTATTTTTCTCTAAGGGAGCTTCCGGCATCTGATGATTACTAGACAAAGACTGGGCTTTTATTTTTTTCTTTCTCCCAACTTCATACTACTGCTGAGCTAAAGAAAGTAACTATAAAGATGGTGCTTTAGAAATAGCTAATACAAGTCCTAACTCCCATCCCTGTGAAATCCTCCGATGCTCTATTAAGCTGGATTTCTGGGTTGTTTCCACCTCAACAGCAGTATCATGGCCCCACATAGTATCCATGATCGGATTCATCGTGGTTAAAGATGGAGTTTTAGGTTTCTTGCCTGGTTTATTCATGGTATAATCACTACCTTTTGGATAAGCAGTTCACACAGTGGGTGTGAGGTTCAGCTCTAAGGACAGCGTCACACTGCATTAATCCCATGACTTTAATACCTTTACTCTTACTATCTTAAAGCGATGTAGCTGAGAGTGAATCAGGCTGAAGATTTTGCGTATAGGTGATTCCATTATTTTTATGAGGCCCTGCAGGCTCTAATTCTTTGCACCATGTGGGAGCTTTCCATGAATACAGAGTGCCATCTGTGCTTGGGTCTCATTCCTTAAAGAAACATTTAGCTTTCTATTCATCCCTTCTGCATTCCTGGGGCTGAGCAGTGTGTGAGTGTGTTACTCCTTCCTCCCTTGTGTCACCAGAGTTTATTGATCAGCCTCAGGACTAAAAACACAGCAGAGAGCCCTGCTGTTTCCAGTAGCTGTTGCCTATCTTTTGAAGCAGAGATGAATGTTTGAGCCATAATGTATTCTTTCAACACGAGAGCATTATCCTATTGTGAAAAATAAATTCAAGAGATTCTCAAACTGGGAGGAGAAAAGGCATTGGAGCATCAGAAAGCTTGCACACCGAGCCTTTTGCTTCAGCTCTTGCAGCCTGAGCCTCTCGTATCTCTGACTAATTCTCTCCCTGTTCACCACAGGAATACTAATTGCCAGATGAAGCTCTTTGTTCAGCTAATGCTCTAATTGTTGCTTAGAAGAGGAATTGTCTCTTGCAATCACTTACTCCTAAGGAAGCTTGAAACCTTATTTCTGTGGTTGAGTCCGGAGAGTGCACAGTTATAAAGCTACAGAAATTACCAGACCAGAGTCACCGAGTCAAAAAAAGCCCCGATTCTTTCTGAAATGGGTTGTTCAAATCCAGATATGTAACATTTTTCCTTAAATACAGGTGACCTGAGACAACATTAAGTGCCTTGTGTCATTCTGTTGTGACACAAACCACAAGACATCTGGAGTTTCAGTATGAACAAGAATCCAGAATTTCAGATATGCATCACAGTCATGTTTGACTTACCAGCACTAAACCACAAGAGCCTGTAACAGCTACCTGAAAACAAGAAACATTAAAACAGAAAAGCACAATCTTAATAGCTATGCATGGATGTGTACCTATTCTGCAGCCTCCTAAAAACAAGAGGACCTATTGGGGCATAAGTTCAGTTTCTTCAGCTTGTTCAATGATTAGGATCTGTGACACTCTACCTGAACCCAAGAATGTGCATTAGCACACACACAGATGTATGCCTGGAGTGTAAAACTAAAACCAAAATAAAAAGTCCTAGTTTCTCATGAGAAAAAACACACATAAGTATGTAAGAGAGAACAGAATAAAAGTAGAAGAAATGAAGAAACATGTACCACTACAAACAGGTCAATAAACTGGTGCCATGTTATATGTAAGGATAAAACCAGTACAGGAGAAAGTCTCATAAGTAATTAAGAATTCAGAGACCTTTTTTTTGCCTGAAGGCACTTCCTGGGCATCTTTCATACCTTACAGAGGACTCTTTAGTGCATACTCTGCTGACTGCGATCCTAGGCATGGTAACTACCAGATGTCAGGCGTGCATTAAAACTGAAGTGGTCCAATGAAAAGCAAGATTTCTTAAGATCATTGGTAGTATAAAATAAGACAAAAACATCTGTAAATATCCTAGTAATGTATTGGGTAGTGCATTTTAGAGCTAGCTACAGTATATAATAAACATCCTACTTATTTCTTTACAGAAATGTTTCTTCCTCTCTGACCTACCAAATCTTTGAGCATTAGTCTGATCTGCTTTCCTTTTTCTTGAGTTTTCAAAGCTCGGTAATTAATACCTTTAAGTTTCTTTTATGTGGTCAGGTGTCTTCTAAGATCACGTAACTCCTGTGGTCTCATCCCATATTTGCTCAGGGTGTGACTAACTCTTCTCTGTTCATGGCTGTATCACCTTTGCCTCAATAAACCAGTGTAATGCTGACTCTTGCAACCACTCATTTCCAAATACAAACCTGCATACTCTCACTGTACTGTGGGGACAAAGGAGGTGGCTGTGGAAGAAGCCCTGTAAGGACAGCAGTCATGCTTCTAAGTGCTTGCTGTCCCTGACCAAGAATGTTAGAGAATTCATTACTTTTAACACTAATTCTGCTCTGTATGAAGTATGAATTACTGATTAATGAACACCAATCTGTTCCAACTACATCCTACACCCCATATGGCATATAAAAAGCCCTCTTAAAAATAAAGTTATAAAAAGAGAGCGACTAAATCATAGCTAAACCCATGACTAAAGTAGCGTTTTTATCTATAAACTCATGACTTACTACATTATTCAGAATAGTTTTAAAAATGACTAACAAGGATTCAGATGCTTCTTTGGGAAACTGCCTCATTCCCCCGAAATGATGTTATCAAATTTTCCCAGATATTCAGGGCAATTATTGTATTCCTTTATAGTAGATGTTGGTATTGAGTCTAGAAGAATAATAGATAAGATACACAAAAAAATGTTCTACATAAGCCAAAAATTCCCTGTGCTGAAAATCCATTTTAACAAATAAGGAGAAACATGTTCTCTCAATAGTTAATCGGTGGTGATTGGACCACATTAGATGTACTTCTTTTCAGTAATGCAGCTATGTCTCTGATAGCTTACTGAGGAATTTGTTTCCATTTAATGTCTTCTTCCTCAGCAATGCCCAGTGCAATGTTATTGGCAGTCTATGGCATATGATAAAATAACAGCTGTTAGCAACAGCATTTCTACCTCAGCTATGCAAAAAGGAGGCAAGGAAACAGTAGCTGGAAGCTGTTTGAAGACCTAGAGCAGGCTACTAGGCACATCTGGAATGAGCTATAGCTCTCCCGAGCCATGTCTCGATGACACACAGCCCCAAGGACACCAACTGCCCCAGGCTCCTGGTCGTCCAGACTGGGAACCTGATGACTGTGTGCTGCCGCTCCCCTCTCTTCTGCTTTCCAGGTCCCTGCCAAAGAAGCCAGGGCACGATGAGAGGCAGGCTGTCTGTTACAAACTTCTCCTAACCTCCAAATGAAGCGTGCCAGTTCAGACAGCCTTGATGTCTTGCCTCCATCTTTATGCTCGTGTCCTTAAATTTATGGGGGCTGGGGTTTTAAAACACTCAGACAAATAATATTGGCATCAAGGATAACAAAAATCATGCAGTAAGTCAAGCCCTACACAACAGTTCCACTTGTTTTCAGTGAACAGGAGCAAATGTCTAAAATGACTAAGTCAGTTTTGCACAAGATATGTCTAAAGCAGATTAAATCAGCATGTGAACATATACAGAGTAAAATCCTTGTATACAATCAGTCTTGTTCAGGCCAAACTCCAGTTCCAAAAAAATGGAAAGTTAATGGAAATTCATATCCAAATACTGTTGGATGTTATAACCCAAATAAAGGGTAGAGTTTTATTGGGTAGTATTCACTTATATACTGGGATTTATATTGTGGTTTATAGGCTGGTTGGGGTCTTTTTGCTTTGGACATTTTCAAAGAATACAGGATCACTGAACTTAAATGTTTCCCTGTCATCCACATATAGCCATTAAAATCACAGATTGTTTTATCTCCTTTCAGGATCTATTTGATTTTTAAAAGTATGCATTTGTTTATGTACACATGTTTCATAAGCATTGCTTTTTTCTATAATATTTGAAAGACCTGCAGGTGATATATAGATCATGTATGACTTACCCTGGACAGGGGACATAAGGTACTTATCAAAATTCAGCCCTGTTATTGCCTCTCCTTTTATTTCTGTCCACTATAGCGAAAAGCTTTGTATGCCCTTCCAGTAAAGGAGGCAAGGCTGGCTAGCAGTCAGTGTGACAGAAGGAAAGCAGTGCAGCAGAAAATTGGATAACAGGATAAAAAACACAAGGACCACGGGAAGCCCATCAAAACTGCCTCCTCTTGTCAAAAAACAGACAAGTGACAAGTACAAATATAAAGTATTATCCACAATTCAGTATTTCTAATGATATCACAATTACAGTCCTGCTTCCTATAGGCAACCACTTAACTTCTTAGGCTTGACCTTACAATAGCAAACCAAATGTGGTGTGACAAAACAAATCTGTGCAAGAATTGTTTGCAGTCAGACATCTGACTATACAGTCCCAAACTAACTTTTTTTTTTTGTTATTTTCCCTTAGAAAAAAGTGTTTAAAGAGTATTGCCCAGTCACTGATCTAAAAAACATGTTGATTTAAGACCATGTACATATTTAGTGATTCCAGATCGTGCATCAGAAAGAGGCAGGCAATTTAAATTGTCTGCCAACAGTTCAAGACTGTGGCTAATTCATTACTCACACATCTCTAGTTGGAGTACTAATTTAAACTCATGTGTGTCATATTAATTGTAATCTTGTTTCAAAGTGACAAGATAAATATCTCAAGGTACATAATATATTATGGACATAGGTCAAAACAAATGAGTGTCTAAAACAGATTAACACTAAATGCATGCAATATGTCATGTTTGTAAATTAAGAAAGGATAAATTACATTAACGTTTAACAGATTGTTCATTACACTTCATCGATGCTTAGGCTTAAATACACTAACAGATACTTTTCCTGTATATAAAGTCTCCTGAAACAAGTCATACAGAATATTTAGAATTGGGATACAGAAGCAGCAGTTTCCATATGCTATAAAGAACAGTGCACAGTGCTACAGGATAAACAGACACGGCACCCTATTGTAGTTTCCTTGGTTTATTCTTATCAGGAGGAGTGTAGAAGAAAAATTCAAACATACTCCATCCTTCTCTCTTTCCTTCCTGTTATAAGATGAGTTACACAGGTTGGAGACCGGTGGTTTAAATAAAAAGCAGTCTTGAGGATTTTCTTAATAAGGAAAGCTTTGAGCTGCTTCATCAGTTCAGCCACCTGGGCAATACACTGTCCTTATTGCACTTACACAGCAATGTGTCCTGCTTCAACAACAGCCAGTGTCATCTGAGGGCAACCAGCCCCCAGGGCATGCGCTGCTACAAGTCCCCCCCCTAAATGCAAAACCTTTGCTGGGTTCAGAAACTCACAGGGATGTCTTTGAGAGGGCTCCTGGGTAAAAAAACTAACGAAGGTGTATAAGGAAATAAATATAACTGCTCCTGTTACTGTAGAATTTGATCTACCAAAGAGTTTATTCATATTTCTATTGTCAAAAATGTGTGTTAAAAAGAAAGGAGATATCTCTGTATTCACTAACCTTCAGAAATGGGTAAAAAGTAAAAATCTGCATGTATGATTTCTGTATATCTGATTTATGGATTCACCCCTTTTGCCACCTACATGAGCAGCATATTTTATATATTCACATATATATACACATATATACATTCACAACTTCAGCTGCTATCTAGTTTCCTGGTTTGATGTTATCACTTAAATACTATTTAAAATACATTTGCTATTTCTAGGGATGGTTCTCCCAAGATTTGGGGAGAAAAGAGATTCAGTTACAAAGGTAATTCCAAAGAAACCTGGATTAGGAGCCCAGCTTCCACACAATTTATCAGACAAAAAGAGACAGAAGACAACTTATTATATATCACAGTAAATAAGTATTTCATATCATTGTAACTAAATCTACACTAAAATTTCTAGACGTTAGTTGTATTTTTCACCAAAAGGTACATATAGACCAGTTCTTGTGTACTTCCAAAAGCAAGTATAATCCTATTGATTCAATGAATCTGTTCATCTAGCTAAAAATAAGTAAGCAGAAAGCCTCAACACAACTCATGTTTTAACCAATTCACTGAAAACAACAATATAATTTCTGGTTGAAATCACTGATCATGCTGATTTGATCAGATAAACAGTTGTTTTTTCCCCTTGTCATGTGAGGATTCCACTGATAGAATGAATAATAAAAAAAGGATTGACTTAATTCCAGATGACATTTTAATTCATTCAAATTTTAGCCACTCTGGTGATAAAGCTATAACACTGGTTTCAGATAAAGAAAATCTGATGTGAACTATGTACTGAATGGAGGCTTTTCTATCACTAACTCATGCTGTCATCTATCCATCTATTTCTACAGAAGACTGATGTAGCCTCATAGTTGTTAATTACTACCATTTAAAGATAATAATTTAAATTCCATTGCTTTTGCCATATAAATATAATTCCTTATATAAATAAGGTCAGCCATTTGTTTGGATATGTATGTCATCTGTATTTCATTTCACTGTATTTTATCTCTCTCTTAAGGCATCGTGATGCTTCTCACCCTGCTTTACTATCCACCCTGACATCTGTCAGTAGGATAGCAGCGTTGTTAGCACAATTCATGTATCAGTCACTGGTTGTTGTCATCTCTTGCTATTTCCAAACCCCTTTTCTTAAAAATCTATGAATTTCCATGGACATGTACAATGGCTAATTGGAAACAGCAACGACTCTAACTGTGGGATGAAGGAAGGAAGGAACAGAAATAGGTGGGATAAATGAGACTTCACTGCTTACTAATGCAGATGTCAGCACACATGCATGAACAACTTTTCCTTACTTGCAGACGACTTCTTCTGCTCAGTGGTAAAAACAGAAGCAAAACTGAAGCCTTTGCTGCTGCTATATGCTAAACATGGGTTACTGGTATTCAAGAAAATGGGCAGTTACCTCAGTGTTAATAAGGCCAATGGAATAGTGTCTCATTCCTCATGTCTGAAACACCTGGGTAACAGGGCTGTGGGGGTTATTCTGTTTAGAAATACATTTGCTACGTGTTTTGAGTGTAAGTAGTCTTTTGTAGACGTCATATTATCTGGTTCCCGTGGAATTTCATCTGACTATCACAGGGAAAAGATCCTCCGGTTCTTTTGATAGTTTATGGTTGGATTACCTCATGCTAGATTACCTCATGCTAGCGATATCTCTGAGACCCTGGCTGATGCTCTCAGAAAAGCTGTGCCTAGACCAGTCTTCCTCACTCAAGCAGGTAATATCAGACTGATGACACGGAATGATGGAAACGCAAGCTGGAAGATCACACTTGGAATCAGTAACGTGCAAGGCAGAGGGAGGGTCAGCACACATTGGAAGACAAATACGGAATATAAAATGCAATAATTATAAAACTTTCTAAAAGTCAGTACCGAGTTAAGCCGTCAGCAAAGTTGTGAAAAAAGACATCCCAAACTAGATTAGTTTTGTTTCTCAGGGTATCCTTTCCACTGCTTTTGACTGAAGTGAAATATCATGGCATTATTTTTTGTCATATCAAGAGAGAATATTTATTCAAGAAACTAAAACCTACATGTAAATTCAATCTAACAAAACAGTCTAAAACGTGCATGAAAAAACAAGTGAGCTTATAAATGTAGCACTCAGCAGAAGTGTTCTTGCGCACAGCAGACATATATCTGATATGCTATCAGGTTATGATCACGGAGATAAAATTCTTTTATGAGCATAGTATGCGAGTTGATTAATGAGGCGGAGCTGTTGAATGACCTCCAAAGGTCCCTTCCAACTTGAATTATTTTATTAATATGCATATCAGATTACTTTTGCGTAAGTGTCCTAGGTCATTGGAACTGCAGAAGGAGCAAACCTGAGGGCAAAAATGCGATCCAAAGAATACCCTCCAGGGAGTCTTAGTAGAAATGACAGGAAAATTTAATGTTTTCAGGATTTTAGGCAGGAGCAAAAGCATCTGCTTTGCATGTCTGAAGAAGCTAGAACACAATAGAATGGGGTATTGCCAGTGAGCTCTCAGAGAAAGTGAAAGATGGCCAGCAGAAGTCTTTAATGAACAACTCCTTCCCATGTTCTCCTGTTGGATAGCAAGATATGTGGAAACAAAACCTGTGCAGATTGTTTTATTACTTCAAAATATGTTTTTCATAAAATGTTTCACGTGACTTTGAGTATCACTTCGATACTTTGAGTCTGCTCTCTCATTATTGTAAGAGCTCCAAAGAAAGTGCAACAAAAGGTCAGTGCCTTTAGTCTACAGCAGGGCAAACTTTTGCACATTTAGAAATCATTTGTGTTAGCAAACCTAAAATTTTGAGTCAAGCACCTTCCTCAAACCTGCTGAAATAAATGGAGATTGCATACTGTATTTAAACAGGCAGAGAGATCAGGGGTCAGAGACACTTTTTGAAGCAATAATTACAACATGTGCAACTTTTTTGCCCCGGGAAGTTCTTAGATCTTGACCTTTTGAAAGCAGTGAAGCTATTTCTCTTATTTGTTGGTTTTAGGAGGATTTTGAACTACACTGAGCAGATGCTAAAACAGATGGACACTGTATTCTGGAACAGTGGGAAAAAAATCTGATTAGAAAATGTCATGCCATTGTTTCTTCTTTTTTTTTCCAGCTGACTAAACTAAGGAAGGACTTTTCCTTATGTCAGTACTACCTAAATAGCTTGGTCCTGGCCCTGCTCTGTTACTCTTTTCCTAAAGAGTGATCTCACACTGGGTAGACCCAACCTCTGTTTTCCCCTGGGGAGGAGCATTTCAGGGTGGCAAGAATCACAGTGGACTGTAGCTGGAGTCAGAGCAATCTCAAACAGGCAAGAAGCCCTATGGGGACAGTGAACCCTGCTCTGACTGGGGATAATAATAACAACTTGGCAGGCTGACGTGATTGCTATATTCTTTCACCACCTGAGCTAAATGTCTTAGTGGGATCTCAGCAGGACTAGGTGAAGGAAAAAAAAAAAGAGATGCTACTCCTCACCTCTTGATGGTATCTTCTGAGTGATGAGGAAAAGGCTGAGGTTCTTAATGCCTTCTTTGCCTCAGTCTTTAATAACAAGACTAGTTGTACTGAGGGAATCCAGCCTCCTCGGCCAGCAGACAGAGACTGGGAGAACAACCCTCCCACAATCCAGGAGGAGACAGTCAGTGACCTGCTGCATCACACAGACACACACAAGTCTGTGGAACCGGACGGGACACACCCCAGGGTGCTGAAGGAGCTGGCTGGGGTGCTCGCCAAACTGCTTTCCACCATTTACCAGCAGTCCCGGCTGACTGGGTTGGTCCTGACAGATTGGAAATTGGCCAGTGTGATGCCCATATATAAAAAGGGTTTGAAGGGTGATCCAGGAAATTACAGGCCTGTCAGCTTGACTTTGGTGCCCAGGAAACTGATGGAACAGCTCATCCTGAGTAACATCACACAACACATAGGGGACAACCAGATGCTCAGGCCCAGTCAGCATGGGTTTAGGAAAGGCAGGTCCTGCTTGACAAACCTGATCTCCTTCTACGACAGGGTGACCTGTTTACTGGATGAGGGTAAGGCTGTAGATGTAGTTTACCTTGGCTTTATTAAGGCCTTTGACACCGTTTCCCACAGCATTCTGCTGGTGAAACTGGCTGCTCGAGGCTTGGATGGGCACACGCTTTGCTGAGTAAAAAACTGGCTGATGGCCGGGCCCAAAGAGTGGTGGTGAAGGGAGTTAAATCCAGTTGGCAGCCGGTCACGAATGGTGTCCCCCAGGGCTGGGTGTTGGGGCCACTCCTGTTTAACATCTTTATTGATGATCTAGACGAGGGGATCGAGTGCCCCCTCAGTCAGTTTGCAGATGACACCCAGTTGGGTGGGAGTGTTGATGTGCTCGAGGGTAGGGAGGCTCTGCAGAGAGACCTGGACAGGCTGGAGCCATGGGCTGAGGCCAACTTGTAGGGGTTTCACTAAGGGCAAATGCCAGGGGCTGCCCTTGGGCCACAACAACCCCCAGCAGCGCTACAGGCCTGGGGAGGAGTGGCTGGAGAGCTGCCAGTCAGAGAGGGACCTGGGGAGGTGATTGACAGCGGTTGAACAGGAGCCAGCAGTGTGCCCAGGGGGCCAAGAAGGCCAATGGCATCCTGGCTTGTGTCAGCAGTAGCGTGGCCAGCAGGGACAGGGAAGGGATCTCACCCCTGTACTTGGCGCTGGTGAGGCCGCCCCTCGATTCCTGTGTTCAGTTTTGGGCCCCTCACCCCAAAAAGGCCATTGAATGACTCGAGCGTGTCCAGAGAAGGGCAACGGAGCTGGTGCAGGGTCTGGAGCACAGGTCTGCTGGGGAGCGGCTGGGGGAACTGGGGGGGTTTAGTCTGGAGAAGAGGAGGCAGAGGGGAGACCTCATCGCCCTCTACAGCTCCCTGAAAGGAGGGTGCAGAGAGCTGGGGATGAGTCTCTTTAACCAAGTAACAAGCGATAGGACAAGAGGGAATGGCCTCAAGCTGCACCAGGGAAGGTTTAGACTGGATATTAGGAATCATTTCTTTCCAGAAGGGGTTGTTGGGCGTTGGAATGGGCTGCCCAGGGAGGTGGTGGAGTCCCCAGCCCTGGAGGGGTTCAAGACTCACATTGACAGCACGGAGGGATCTCGTGTAGTTGAGAACGGTCAGTGTTAGGTCAATGGTTGGACTGGATGAACTTCAAGGTCTTTTCCAACCTAAATGATTCTGTGATTCTGACTACTGCTTGCCCAGGGGCTGGAGGTGCTGTTGCTGTTAATAAAAGCCTCCCTAAAGATCCCACATGCGCTTTCTCCTGCATCAGCCAAACAGTTTGCCATTCAAAACTGGTGCATGGGGGTATCTTTGTTGCTTGTACATAGCTGTTTCATCTCCAAATTCAATCACCTTGAAAGCAAATTTATGTTGATGACTGGTCTAACGTATCATAGCCAAAAGAGTCTCCTAATATTGGAGTTACATGGTAGAGATCTGCTCATGGAGGGGTTACACACTGGGAGGAGAGCACATGGGGGGAAAAAGGGGGTTTAATAACTGATCTGAGTTCTGATTTTTCCTCTTCTATAGGTGACTCATCTCTTCCTGTTTTGTCTGTAAGTTAGATAATGGGCTGTTCAATAAACCAGGCAATTTTTCTCAGGCTCTTCAGTAACATTTGTTGTATCAGCTGACAGGAAAATTCTCTGGTCTGTTTCTTCCATCACACCAAACTGCCTTTTCCTTTCAATAACTGTTCTTTCTGTTGCCTTCTGTTCCTCTGTGGTTTGATTTCTACCCCTTGCTTCCAAACAACATGAGAAACAATTGCAAAGAATTAGAATCAGAGTCCTATGAATAATTGAGTATGTGCTTGATTGACTAAATTGGAAAAAGATTAATTTTAAGACAAGCTAGAATAAAAATCTGAACATTCAATTTTATCTACAGTGAAATACTTTACTCATGTCTAAATGGAATACTTTGTTTCATATTTTTGTCTAAAAGTTAACAGGATAGATCTATTTTTACACTGAAATTCAGTTCCTATAAGATAAGCTGTTTTGATAGTGGAAGTGCTTTGCTTTAAAATTTTTCAGCAAGATGTTTCAACATTGGGTTGTTTTGCAGTTCTGTTTTTCATCACTAAAAACAATCAAAATGAATTCAGGAAGTACTTTGTTCAACTCAAAGATGTTATTTGGGGAGAAAAAACATTTCAGACAAAAATATTCACCCATCTTCCGTTTGAAACCAGTTTCTTTGTGGGGATGATTCAGAGTAAATGTGAAAATTTTGCTTCTGGACCCAGTTTATCCTTTGGCGATGTGGAACCATGCTGTGGGTAGATTCTTCTGATGACCTTTTTTGAGGCAAACCTGAAACATATCTGGAGTATGTGGTCTGGTGGCCTTATAACTTCTATGAAGTGAAGTGCAAGAACTTCTGGAAAAGTGAAATGTTAGTCTAACTGAAATTGCATCAATTGCAATATAGGCTGGATTTTAAACAGCTCATAAAGTTGCTGCATGAACTGTTTAACAACTTAATCAAAAAAAGGAACAGCTTTTTTTGCTACACGATCGTTTTGTTAAATCCATTTTAAACAATGGTGAACTGACAATAAATAGACAGACTACAAACGGGAGAATACTGATGCAACTAAGTTATTTCCTTGCAACAATATGGTCATGTTATGCCATAACAGTGACAGCTGAAGACTGAGAAGAACTTCCAGCCTCTTTAGAGCAATGACTTTTTATGCCAGTTTGGAAACAGATCAAAGAAGTTAGCTATCCTGTTAAGCACATAACACTATGCAATGGAGTAAGAGTCTACCTTAGAATTTATGCCTATTTCTTCTTACATTTAATTCTTTACAGAAATATGAAATAGCCACTTCTTTTCCATTGTGGTTTGTATCCACAAGTATTTAATATTTTTATTCTAGGATAAGTCGTATTCTCCATGCTTTTATTCTCAAAAAAATACATGGAAAAATTACTGTGTACCTCTTAACATTTTTATGATGCAATAGCCAAGTCCAACTTTTTAACACCTCCATTAAGCTGAAAATATTAATATCTTTAACCTTATTCTTCTCACCTTTGCCTCAGTATGCCTCTTGTCAGAGTTTGGTTTTGGTTTTTTTTTTAGGATTATATGCTCCAGCTAAATCCTTAATTTGACTTAAGAATCATACCAGTGGCCTCATTCTACTCTTTTTATACTCTATAAATTAAGAAGAAGGTGTAATAGACTGTCAAGCAGTTGTTCCATCTATCTCAGAAGTGACCCAGATAGGGAGATCAATAACCACTGGATTTCACAATGCTTATTTTTGTCACAGCGTGTTTGTATCATTTTGAAACAATGCACCTTTCCTTCATGTGAGAAACAGAAAAAGTATAGTCAGGAACTGAGAAGAAACCAGGAACAAACCACTGTGGCTAAAACAACACATCAGACTTGTCACCCAAAAGAAACCATAAGAGGCAGTTGCAAGAGTATTTGAGCTCCTTCAGCACAGCTCACAGCAACTCCCACCCCCATTGCACTTCAAACAGCTGTGGGTTATTAGAAAGGATCTTGAGCTGAACTGAAGAGCCCTTCTTAGGGTCATTTCTTATCACAGAACTGTTAACGAAGACCTGATGTTGCTGGAGAAATGCTTATTACAAAGGAATGATATATCACTGCTGCTTGGTGGGTGTCATAAGCTACCAAGTGTTCTGTCTCTTATCTGTATCCTATTGAAAAGCTAATTATCTACCTCTGCCTTTTTGCGATCCCTTAAGACCAACAAATAATAATCTTTGCACATAATTGCTGGGTTTATGATGTCTTTTAAAATACAGTTGGTTAAAAGCAGATAAACCAAAATTTGTTCACCTTTTAAAAATGTAAGACTTCATGGATAATTAAAAATACAAATATTAATTATCTCAGGAAAAAAATCCCATCTTGAACAGTTCAAGAATGATACTGTTAAATCATCAAATACGGGTAAATGAGTGAGCGGTAAATGTCTAAATTAGTTCTAAGCATCCTTGAAAAACTCCTTTCACCAAAGGGCTAAAGTTCAGCAGCATAGTAGGCAGAAGGTCAAATGTCAGTGAATTTTAAAACTTCACACAAGATCAGTGTGAGTCCTGAAGGATTGAAAAAGTGAAAATATGGAACTTGAGTTCTGTGCTCTTGTAAAAATAGCAAAGCACATTCTGTTTGGTCAGTACCCTAAGATGCATTAAGAAAGTCTTCTGGAATTAGTCATTGGTAATGACATCTGCTCCAATACAGCAATGACTGGAAGAAAAGTGGAGTGAAAGGAAAACTGCTTGCCACAGAAAACATGCAGTGCCAATTATTTATAAAACCAAGAAAACCTCCCAGGCTGGTCTCAAACCTCATAATTCTACTCTATCATTAAGAAGCTGTATAGAAAAAAAAGTACATTTTTCCTTCCAGTGTACAAAGAGTTTCCAATTCTACTGTGCAAAGCAAAAAAAATGTATCACATTTTGACAGCTTGTGGTACTGAGTCATGAGAAGGTATATAAATATTTATACATGTTAGTCATTACTAGACAATAGATACTTTCAGTGAGATATATCCCAGCTGGGACACAACAGCATCAGATATTATTGTTCAAAATCTTATGTTTTGCATTAAAACTCAAAGAAAGAGAAAAAAATACGTCAGATCTATACTGGAATAAAATACACAGGTTTTTTTTCAAGTCCCAGCATCAACTCAATCAACCATGAGAGCCTATCCGGAGCCATACTTGCACAAATACTGAAGTATGTATGAGCAGTACATAACAGGATCACATTTTCTATGAAGTTTTAATGAAAAGGAAGAGATTCACTAGAAAATAAAAGGCTTCAGGGAAGAAAAAAAAAAAAAAAAAGGTAAATATGCATCCTTATTAGGAAAAAGAGAGGCTTTAATCCTCATTCATTGTAGAACATAATCACAACAGCTGCTATTACTGTATCTTTATTTATAAAAGAAACTAAAAGTCTCCAAGTGTTTTAAGCTGGGATTCTCACCCTGAGAAATACCAGAGCGTGACAAGCTGCACCCTACAGATAGATCTCAGGGTTACATTACGTGGTGCAGAAATAAAAAATTAGCTCTAGCTCTGTGCTTTTGGAAAACTAGCACACTGTGGTTTTATATGCCAGTCTCTGCATTGTCAGAGGGAGCTTATGAAGCTATTAAGTAACCTAGACAGAGACCCACAAGTTCATGAACTGATGTTTACTTATGTAAACTTGCAGTTAAAAGAAAAATAAATGAACTAGAGTGTGTAGAGAAGCATCCTGGCACAGTTTGCATTCTGCAAAACCTGCATGTAAAATTAGTGTGTTAATGTAAAACCCGGCTACAAGTGAGTATCAGGGACTAAAGGACAGTGGGACAGTTGAAAATTTCTGTAGACCGTGGTAAAATTCGTTGAAGGCTAAACTGCATCTTTTGCAATTCTGTAAATACTTCCTTGCTTTTATCGTTAGTATTTATATTGTTGTCTCAGTGAATGTGTTTGCAATTTCACAATTTTCTTAGTTCAAGAAATCAGAGCTGTGGGGTTTGAATGGTGGAAAAACAGCCCTTACAAAATCCTCTATTTTATTACACAGGACCTATTTTGCTAGAACAAACAGAGCATGTCAAATGTCGTAAGTGGAAGAAGGTTTTAAGCTTTGTCTGGGACAAATTTTGCCGAGCAGGACTAGCTGGCTTTAGCATTTCATTTGTGCCAGCGTAGTTAGTGTCTGATCCAATTTGGATGGAAACTGTCTGTTCCAAATGTTCAGCAGATGGAAGGGTGGTGAGTAGTCACAAGAAACAGGTTATTTCTATTACAATAAATTGCTTGGAAAACCAGGTATTCCTCCAGTGCCACTGACAGATATCATTATAGCACAGTGCCTGCAAATCAGGTAGACTACTGTCACCCCAAATGTAAGGTCTCTCACTGCGGGTAGTAGCACTTTGTAAAAACCAGTTGCTTTCCAGATGCTCTGCTCATTGCTTGTGCTCAGGGCTATGGTTGCATTGTAAGGAGCTCGTCTCACACGTTCTGCCATCCCTTCAGAGCAGGGTAAAGCTCATTGATTTGAACTGGAGATTCTGCCACTATAAGGACTATATATGTTCAGACCCCTCTCCGTTTCACTGAAACCTTGGAAATTTCTTGTATGAAGAAAGTATTTCATAGTACTGTTGCTGCTGCTTTACTATTAAAAGTAAAAGGTACCGAGGGGAAAGGAACAGAATCAGTATCTCTTTCTTTTCCATACAATCACTTCTAATTCTCTTGGCATGAGAGCTGCCAGACACTTTGACTCATGCAGTCAGAGCTAATATACCAGTGTAAAAATAAGAGATACTGAGACAGCAGGAAGTGTTCCAGAAAAGCAGTCTGATCTTCACACAGCTTCTTTTCTCCTTTCTTCTACTTGGCATGCTGTATTTTGCAGCTCATTGGTTGTCATATGTTGTTCACTTTGCTCTCTGATTCTCATGATAAATACCTCTGGTAAGGAAGAACACAGCTCAGAGAATCTGCTTCCCCATTTTGAGTACACTGAAGAAACTACCTTTAACCCCATCATCCCCAGTCTCAGATTGCTGTTGTGTCTTTGAAGTCCTGATCTCATATTCCATTTGCTATTGATTCTTTAATAAAAAAACAAAAACAAAAACAAAAACAAAAACCAAACAACCAAACCAAAAACAAACCAACAAACCAAAAAAAACCCTATAGCAATAATATAATCAACTTAAGCTGGTAAGCATGACACTATTTCTTTGGTCTAAGCCATAACTCTAGCATTGTTTTATACATGCAGTGATAAATGCAGCAAAGGCTATAAGGTTGGAATATTGATTTAAGCCTGAACTTCTTCAGCATTTACAGAGTGCTTGGTTTCATGGCTCTTCCTTTGGCCAGTTGGATATAGAGGAAATTCTCAAAATTCATTCAGAAACGTGAGATCCAAGTTTCTGATTTCTTCACAACTGAACAGGGAGAAGTTTTATAATTTTTGCATTTTCATTTTTACAATAATTGAATATTTATGTGGTATTTGAGTGGAGCTCTATATTACCGTTGCACAACCCTAATATGGTGCTCTCTGTGACAGCAGGAAGATTTGTGCCCTGGCACATTTCAGACATTTAAAGCTTTGATACTGAAAGCACTGTTGCCACTGTGATTCCATCCAAATAGACCCAAGGAGGGATGTAACCATAGCTTAGAGAGCAGCACTGAAGGTGCAGCGAGGTCATGACAGCTCTTTCTGCTTGCTTCTTTTTCCAGCAAATCATCACTGGATGTACTGTAAAAACTGTAACAAAAACATATTTTGAAGGACAAAATGTGCACTATGACCATTTCTCTGTCCTTTCGTTGTCTCATGGACAGCCCCTCATCTCTTTAGTTATTCTTCAGATCCAGGTAAGGAATTTCTCCGTGTTTATATAAGGCTACAGTAGTGTCCAACGCTATACTTCCATGGATTCAGTATATGGAGAGCATCTGCAGAAGAACAGTTTTGAACCCTCCAAGGTTTATATTCTGATCTCAAGAAGGTACAGAAGATGGGGTTTTGATCTCCTGTGGGGCACCTTCTTTTTTTTATGTGCACGTTTATCTTAATATGTAGTCACAAATATATCTGTATTTAAGCCAGTCCTTTAAATACCATGGGAAATGGATTCAGACTAGTTCCCACAGACCCAATAGAAATGGAAAATTAGGAACTGGGAAGAAATCCAATGTATATGAATTATGCTTCTTCACTTCTGCCAGTTTCCATTTACAAAGAGCCAGAGCTGATGATGACACTATGAAGACTGAAGAGTCTAGCACTCCAGTGAATCTACCTTATTTTCTGTCTCCATATAATTATTATTGCTAGTCCTTACAAAATTTTACCATAGTAATGAAATATGAATAATTAAAGAAAATAATATTAATTTCAATATCACTATAATACTTGCTTTAGGAAAATGTACAGGAAACTTCGCAGTCCTCATTAAGTTGTCCAGAAACATTTTCCCCATTGCTGTTACTCAAGAGTTCTTTTGTACCCTAAGTGCAAACATGAGGATTTATATTCCTGCCAAAATTCCTGAGTATTATGATTCTTCACATTATAATTTGAGATATCCATAGAAATAGCTTATCCCAAACCTTATTCATCTCCTCATCTTCATGATATCATATGTAAACAAGATCCATTGACCAATGCTGTTTTGCCTGAGAACATTTCTTAAACATGAAACGATTTGTAGTCAGCCAGAGAACTGTTTCTGCTGCAAGCACACAGCCTCAGGGGCAGCTTACTAGGTGGAGGTGAGAGGGATACAGCCTTTGAACAGGTTCAGCAGCCCACAGCTCCTTGTGCATCAGCATTTGCCCTTCTCACATGCCTTCGGAGCAGACTGCAAAAGACACTGTACTTTCAACGCTATCTGACCAAGAAAATTGTTCAAAAACCTTTTGAAACCTCTTCTGTGATAGTAAAATACTTAATCGTCTAATTATAAATTGAGTTGGGGATACGGTTAGCTGATTTGAATCTGAAATATAACATGTGTGTCTAACAACTGCTTTTACCGGAGAACCTGTTGATCAGTTTCAAAGAGCCAAGAGCAATAAGAAATCAGTTTTTATCTCATTTGGTTTAGAAACGGTGTTGTGACATCATGCTGACCTTTTAAATAGATGGCATATTATAATGACTGAACGACAGAAAACATGCATATCGTCTGTCTGAGCAAAACAGCTAAACCTTAGTGTTAATCATCTTTTAGTCACCCTTGTGATCTCCAGATGTTAATGTTTAAGCTTAAAAGTCTACCAACAGCTGACACTTTTATGATACCACAAGGCTCATACCTGGGTGTGAAGATCAGTGTGTTAATGATAACACCAGAGAAAGACTCCAGCATGGTCTGTTACCACTGAATCTGACTCTATAGAAAGTTGCCTATGATATGGCTTATTTTAATCTGAACCTAGAATAAAAACAACCTTTCATACGTTTTCTTAGTAACATACTTGGCTCTTGTACAAATGCCAAATGTTTTAATGAGTCTTCTCATTTTTACTTCTTATTGTGAAGCTTTGCTGAGACAAACCTCAGACTATGAAGAAATTACTAGTCTTAAATATCTTCACGTAAACTGAATGACTGGTGTTAAAGCTTTTGTAAATACAGATCCTTTGAAGAATAATTTTTCCAAAATCTGATAGTGAAATAGAACCTGTGGGACCTGTAGTCCAAGGGCAATGTAATATTGGAAGTGTAATACTGGAGGTGTAATATCTGAGCATAACTCCTGACAGCCTCTCCCCTGAAACATGCCCGATGTCAGAATTCCACAGTGCACTCCTAGTTTTAGTTCATCTGCTTAACTTTAACTAAATTAAAAGACATCATCAAAGTCTCCAGGCATTGTATGCTTTTTAAATAACTATCATAATGGATTTGACATCATAGACTGAAAGTCTTCCTAGACTTTCTTGTAGAATTTCCCTAGAATCACTCATATCTTCAGAAAAAAAAAAAAAAAAAAGAGACAGCATATACAGAAGATGTCTAAATTGCCTTCAAGCTTTTAGCCATCTCTTTTTTAAAGCTGCTATTGCACCAGTATTTTGGAAGATACCAATCTCTAGCATAAGTAAGATCATATTAGAACATCATTGTTCAGCTTTTCACTTATGTGGAAACACTGTGAAATGCTTTACAAATGAGGAAACGGTCTTCACGTATTTCGTGCATATGTTATTTGCAAGGAAACACGGCAGTTTATACAAGCAAAAGTTTTTTAATACTGTGTCTTTACAGTATAAGCAGAGTCCAGGAATTTACACTCATGCTTACAGAAGCCTAATGTAAGATCCCTAGCTGAGAAGATTACAGGTAGCTTCCAGCACAGATAAAAATATTTGCCATGAAATGGGTTTCAGACAGTGGCCAAGGGTTCAAAAGGATCCTGTGTAACAGCATAGAGTCTTCTGCTGTCCCTTGTTAATATGTATATTTGTGACTGGGTAGAGGTGCTACTCAGCAACCCAAGGAATCTCTGGAAAAAAGGTGGCATCAGAAAAAAAGTAAAGAAATCTCTATCCTCTTCTGCCACTGAAATCACTGGAGCTGGATAGAAAAATAATGCAATTTCTAACAATCTATTCCATGTAGCAAAAAGGCCTTTTTCCTTTGAGCTCATGTTTCTATGATCTCCCAGGGAAAAAAAAAAAAAAGAAAAAAAAAAAAATGTCCTGTAGGAAGAAAAAAGAGCCTATCCTGGGATCCTGGAAGCAGAAGGAAATGCAATCATAAAAAAAAAAAAAGATAAATTATTTAATTTGAGAAGACAAAACTGCAGGCAGGCAACAGCAACATGAAATGACTGCAGAAAGAGTCTATCAAAGCTTTTATGGTAATCTTTGGAAAGTGTCCATAACAGTAGGTTCCAAGATGGGCTTTTAAACCTTTTGAAGTTTTTTTAATCACTAGTCATAAGAGTTTCCCAGTATTTACTTAGTGAAATTCTTCTTGATATTTGTAGGACAGGATTCATCAGGATATGTTAAACCAAGGTGTGCAAATACTTCTGACCTTAGCCATGTCAGTAGCAAATTCAGAGCTCTCACACTGTGAAAGCAAACCTTGTGGCTCAGACAAAAAGATATGATAATTCAAGCTCCAAAGACTGATCAAATAAGGAATATAAACATGTTTTATGTAAGTCTCTTTGTATAACTTAAAACTTCTGCTCATGTCTCTGCCAACGCATCCTTTTCCAGGAATATGAAATTGAGATCTTCCAAATTTGGCTTTGCATGTTTTTTAGCAGCTTTTTACAACTGGATCCGATATCCAAACTGATACCATAGTTCTGTTTTTCTTCACTGGGTTACTGCAGACCGATGACAGATTGAAAAACAGCTTTATATGGAAAGAGTTTCAAAAAGCCTCCCAAACTGTTAGCAATTTATTTATTTTTCTCCTTACTGTGGAAATGTTTTGGCTCTGTATTGCAAGGTAGCGTCTTTAACTGGCATCACTCAGCCAGTTTCAGGCCATTTGGTTCTACAGGGAAGCTCTAGCAGCTCTCTGAGCAAGCTCCAGAAAGGGAGCCCTTGAACACACAAACATTAACATTCACATCTTCATAGAGTTCCCATTATTTTCTCTGTAGATTAAGATTTGGACATTTCAGATCATCTGACAGGGGTCAGAGAGGAAATAAATGTATAGTAAGGCAATACCTATGCAATCTATACCCATACATGTAGTCAAAAGCAGTCTTGTGAAACCCAGCCTCTGCATGTGCTCTTGGTGAACTCGAGCCCATTCCCTCTCTGCCTCCAACGTAGCCTTTTCGTTCCTCTTTTCTGTTGGATTTGTTCTCCTGGCACCTGACAAGAGTATTAGCCCTGAGCAAGGATGAGAGCTGTGGAGGGGAGGAGCAGTTGGGTGGGATTGTTCCCCCTTCCAGGGAGCTCTGTGAGTTGCTTAACTTGACAGCCATGTAGCTGATGGCTGCACAGCTCCTGCCTTGGAGCCAGGCCAGAGAGAGAAACAGGAACAGTGACTGTTTCATTTCTGGTGACAAAAGTCAAGATCCCTGTGTGAAAGATGCTGTGCAAACAAAACACTGCTTCCAACCCTAACAGCAAGTAGGGACCATATATAAAGGCAATCCAAGGGGATGCAGTAGCACTTTCTAGACCTTTTTATGAGAACGTGAGAGGTTTTATCCTCAGTTGCCCAAAAGAGGGATTTTGAAGAAAAAGTAACCCAAGAAACGGGCATATGCACAGTTAATTTTTAACCACGGATATTTAAAATGGACCACAGGGAACAAGACACCAATGATTCAGGTAACCTTAGAGTTAAAAAATTAGGCTCCATCTCAGATCTAATCTCTGTAAAGACAGGTGACTGACAGGCTGGTGTTTTCTGACACTGACCTCATGCCCATGTTGAGCTTTCAACTTGCAAATCTAAAGTCACTCTTGGCATTTGCAGTTTAAGTTCTGTGGTGTGGCTAAGATTTAATTCCAACAGGCTGGCCATTTTTCTTCCTTCTTAGCATTATCTATATCTGTGCATATCTTACAGGTTAGTAGTATGCGATTTTAATTCATTTTCATATTCTGCCATTAATATGTTTTGTATAGTTCCTTTAAAGGCAAATCTTTGAAAAAAATTGTTTCTCTGGAGCTTGATTTTTTGACAGTCATCTCTTTCTCTGGGAATCAACATGTAATATATTTATTCATTTTTAAGCTCTTCATTTTATTTAACTACTCTCATTTTGCATATGCATGAAAACAACAATTTTCAATAACAGATAGGCTAAGGCAGGCATATCTTCCTAAAGAAGTGGCAAGTCCAGTGCAGTGGCCCTGTTTCATGCTACCAGCACCAGGGAGCTGCTCAAAATCCCCTGGAAGTTGGCAGCGCTCATCATGGGATCATAGAATCTTTTAGGTTGGAAAAGACCCTTAAGATCATCGAGTCCAACTACAAATACTGGCTACTTAGCATGGTGGTGACACTCAGAAGGACATTGCATCTGAACTGAGCTTCCTCTGGATGAAAGTTGCTTAGCTGCAGTCATAGAAAGGAAACTAGCTGTGCCTGGAGTCAGGAGAAGCAACTACAATTTAGAAGGTAAATCAAGACAAAGTACATAAGTGGTGACGGCTGAACATCTTAAAAGGTCACAAGACAGAGCTGTACAGACAGAAGATGCACAAATGTAGCTTCCTGAACCCCTTTGAAACTGGAAATAATCATAAAGAACCGTCTCTGCACATAGTCTTCCTTCTGTGTGACTTCCCAGTTAAGCCAGAGCCACTCCTTGCTACGCACCAGTCAGTTAAAACACTGAATAAATTGTCTGATGTGTCTCACTTCCCCTGCAAACTCTCACCCTTGCTGCTGGGTGGCCCGTGGCCTCTTCAGATCTGGGATGCATCACTGCATACTGATTCCCTGGATTTAACACCAAAATTTAGCCACTGGCATTCACAAAAGTGTCTGTGACCCATGTGAAGAAACATTGAAATAAGTTTCTGAAGACAAGGAAATAACTGGTAGAGAAGGAGCTTGATCCTGCAGGACACGAATGAGGATTATTGTGTACATTTCGACAAGGCAAATGTAATGAACAGAATAAGAAGGCATGGACTATCTTATTCTTGCATGATTGCCCCTTCATAGCTCCCTAATGATGCATGACCATGATTATCAGAGGCAGATGGAAGAACGCACAGCTAAGCATTCATCTCCGCAAAGAGGATCATGGTTCAACGCATGGTTCCCTAAATGTGCTCATTCACTGGCCACAACTTGAACTTCTTTTAACCTGCATGCTGGCAAATAGGCGGGTGGAGCTGAGATTAACTTCTGTTTAGGGCACAGGGATCTATTTCATCCACATGTGGCCTGAAGTGCAAATCATCATGTCCCCTGGGACATATCACACAAGGAGCTTCTGGCTCAGAGAAGACAGGGTATGCCATCAGCCATGTTCCAGCCTCAGAAAACACTGATTACACATCATATTTGCAAGTAAACAAGGCCAGCGTAACTCTAATTTTTCAGATGAACTGTACTTATGCACATGCACATACTGAAGTACCCTGCTGAATAAGACAGACTCCAGCATGTGCTTATTCATAAAACGTATCTTCAACTATTTCAAGTAAAGGACAATTCAGATAAATTTAATTTTTAGATCTTTTACCATCCAACATACAATTTTAGCTGTTTTTTACTGCATAATTCCGATTAAAATAACGCATGCTTTTGAAAGTTCGTTTTCATGTAGTAGTTCACATAAAAAGGTTTAAAAACTTTCAGACAAAACTGCCCCTTTTCAGCAATTCATTGAATCACAGAATGGTTTGTGTTGGAAGGGACCATAAATGTCATCTAGTTCCAACCCACTGCCCCGGGCAGGAACACCTTCCACTAGCCCAGGTTGCCCAAAGCCCCGTCCAACCTGGCCTTGAACCCTGCCAGGGAGGGGGCAGCCACAGCTGCTCTGGGCAGCCTGTGCCAGGGCCTCACCCCCCTCACAGGGAAGAATTTCTTCCTTACGTTCAACCTAAATCTACCCCCTTTCCATTTAAAGCCATTGCCCCTTGTCCTATCCCTACCCTTGCTGATGCAGAGTCCCTCCCCAGCTTTCCTGCAGCCCCTTTCAGCACTGGAAGGCCGCTGTAGGGTCTCCCCAGAGCCTTCTCTTCTCTGGGCTGAACACCCCCAACTCTCTCAGCCTGTCCTCACAGGGGAGGTGCTCCAGCCCCTCATCACCTTCGTGGCCTCCTCTGGACCCACTCAAGCAGGTCCATGTCCTTGTGTTGGGGGCCCCAGGGCTGGGGAACCTCTTGTGGCAGCACTGCAGGTGGAGTCTCACAGGAGTGGAGTAGAGGGGGAGAGTGCCCTCCCTCAACCTACTGGCCATGCTTCTCTAAATGCAGCCCAGGACACGGTTGGCTTTCTGGGCTGTGAGCACACATTGCTGGGTCATGATCAGTTTTTCATCCACCAGTACCCCCAGGTCCTTCTCCTCAGGGCTGCTCTCAATCCATTCTCTTTCCCAGCCTGTACTTGTGCTTGGGATTGCCCCGACCCATGTGCAGGACCTTGCCCTTGGCCTTGTTGAACTCCATGAGGTTTGCACGGTCCCACCTCTCCAGCCTGTCCAGGTCCCTCTGGCTGGCACATCCCTTCCCTCCAGTGTGTCAGCTGCACCACACAGCTTAGGGTCATTGGCGAACTTGCTGAGGGTGCACTCAACCCCACTGTCCGTGTCACCAACAAAGATGTTAAACAGCACTGGTCGCAGTACCAGCTCCTGAGGAGCTCCACTCGTTACTGCCACAACTCTTTGAGTGCTACCATCCAGCCAATTCCTTATCCACCAAGTGGTCCGTCCATCAAATCCATGTCTCCAGTTTAGAGATGAGGATGTTGTGTGGGACAATGTCCTGCACAAATCCAGGTAGAAGATGTCAGTTGCTCTTCCCTTATCTACCAAAACTGTAACCCCATTGTAGAAGGCCACCAAATTTGTCAGGCATGATTTGCCCTTAGTGAAGCCATGTTGAGTGCCACCAATCACCTCCTTATCTTCCATGTGCCTTATCATAGTTTCCAGGGGAATCCGCTCCATGGCCAGGCACAAGGGTGAGACTGACTGGCCCGTAGTTACCCAGGCCTTCCTTTTTTTCCCTTTTAAAAAATGGCATTTACGTTTTTCCCTTTTCCAGTCAGTGGGAAATTCACTGGAATGTCATGACCTCTCAAATATAATGGATAGTGGCTTAGCCACTTCAACTGCCAGTTCCCTCAGGACCTGTGGATGCATCTCATCAGGTCCCACGGACTTGTGCACAATTCCAAAACTCCAGTCCTAGAAGCCATCCAGCTACATCTCTGTGATGCCAGTAAGATCACAGCCCTGCAGGCATGTGCATATCTCTGACTCCTCATGTTTGTTCCCCATGTCCTCGGCTTGCTCTGTTTCCTCAATAGCACTGAACACTTGACTTGGAAGGTAGATATGAGAAAGGGAAAAATACCCCTGTGCTGAAATACTGCTTACATTGATGTAAAAACTTGGAAATTAAGCAGAGTGCCAGAAGGTAGGGATAGATTCTGAAGCTAAAGGCTTTCCAGTACTTTCAAACACAAATATCTGTTAGATGAAAGCAGAAGACAAGAAAAAGGAAAGACCATATGGTTTCAATGCTGTCCATGTAAAAACGATGACACTCTTAAAAACAGTTAACTGATGATCTTTCTGAATTAGATCAGACATCTTCCTGCCACTGAGGGGAAGAAGACACAATAGTGCATGCTGCATGGTGTATATTGCAGAAAAGAAAATCCTTGGATGAAATTTTACTGGTTCTAATAGCTATTTTTATAGGTATTTCTGTGTTTTATTGGTTGCTTGGGAAGAGGGAGAAACGAGATAAAAGAAATATAGAAATAGACATTTGATGTCTCATAAGCTGTGTAAACTCTTTATGCTTAAAACAAATGGATTTTAAAGGTTTTAAACATTAGTTTTTCAACAGAACCTTTACAAGTTTTTTCTGGTTTGGGGTCTCGTGATATCTAATGAAGAGTTCACAAATCTCTGCTGCCTATCTCTGAGTTTGACATGTTAAAAAACATTGATTGGTCTCAGATTCCTTGCCTAATACAAATATTCCCAAATGGAAATGTTAACTAGATTACAGACAGAAAAGCAACTGGACAAGGTTTCTCAGGCGGCCAGACAAGGCTACACTGAATCAGGATTTTTCAGATTTTAGAAGGCAATGGTGACCCAAATGTGATATCGCTGGATCAGCTGAAGTCCTCTGGGAGGTGAGAAGGAAACCTGCACCTGATTTTGAGTGTTTTCTCTTAATCCCCTGCAACCTTGTAGCTGTCTGCAGGAACTGCTCAGCCTTCAGTGGTTATTGCATTGGCTTGTCTGGGAGTACTGGAGTCACCTGCAACCACTTGGGCTTGCTTTCACTCTTCTACCTTGGGAAAACTGTTCTGCTGCCGAATCACTCTGGTATAAAGTACTGTGTGACCCTCTTCTCATCACCTTTGGAATCACAATCCACAGTATGAGAGAACCTCTGGCCTTGTCAAGCACATTGATATGAGCCTCCTGTGTTTCACACTGTGTACAGGATTGCGTCAGAAGTTTGGAGCCTGATTTTCCAACCACAACCAATGTACATGTGAATCAAGTGAAATCACTTGCAGATTTTTGATTCACACCTGAGGGCAGTGCAAAGGCTCAGGCATATGCTGCTGCATGGCTGCAGTTTGACAGAGACCCTGCTGCTGCTGTCAGCCTTCTCAGCCCACTCATTCTCTAATGTCATTCACATCATTGTTCCTGTAATGCTGAAGGGCAAATAAAACTGCATGCACCAAACATAGGCACTGAGGTTTTGCTTTGCATAGTTCTCCACCAAACCTTTTGGCTGCCTTCAGTCATTGTAAGTAAAATACGGAATTCCCAACATTTGGTGTTCAAAAAGATTCCACAGCACTTTTTGGTGGGAAGAGAGGGAAGCAAAAACCCTCAAACTTCCAAAGACAAAAAAACTCTAAAAGCCCAGAAGCATCAGCGTAGTGTCTGAGCCAGATTTCTGGATTCAATTTTTCCCTGAGAAACTAGGTTTACGTGTTATCTATATTCATGCTATTTACAGCATCAACTGGTAACACACATCCATTATTACAGCGGCAGCTACAGCATATAACTATGCATATATAGCTATGTGCACTGCTGAGAAAATAGAAGAGGTTGCAAATGCAACATAATTCTTAGCTATTTATTGTGTTAGGATTACATGGTAAGTCTGGGAAGTGGAGAGGAATGTAAAAATTGTTATCTTTATCTCCATATGCAACTCACTGTTTACCTTACGCAGATATAGCTATTGTTAGTTTTCATTTCTTATGGATTAGTCAATAATCTCCCAAAGGACAGTAAACCACAGCAGAATCAACTTAGTACTACAAACTGCACTACTAATGAGCTGAACATTTACTTTGGTGTTTCCTTATACAAGTCATTCTTTTGTAACAGGAAGTCCCATGTTAAAAAAGGAAAATGTTAACTGGAAAAATACAAACTACTCTCTGTTTTGAGAAAGACTTTGAAGTCCTTGTAGAGTAGCAAAAGGATGTGGCTTCAGTTTCTTCCCATATCTGAATGTGGGAACTATAAATAGTGAGTAAACTGAAGCACTTAAAAAAAAAGCAAAAAATAAAAGGTATGCAAGAACAGCACATGATCAGGAAATGAAAAGGAACTTTACATCTTGACACACTCAGTCCTATCTAGGGGAGCTACCTTGATCACTGAGCAAAGATCAGAGCCAAGATGTATAAAAGAAAAAGCTAAACTGCTCTCATGATTACCATAACACATACTTCTCTGAATTATCTTTATATTCTCTGAACATAAACTCATTACTTTAAAATTGTTTTATGGAAAGTAGAAGGTTTTTTTATCAAGAGTCGGAGGTTTTCAACTCATAGAGCCTCTATGGGTCTTTTATGCTGGACATAACAGGAAAATGTCCCCTGATCAAAGCATAGTTACAGCAAGAATGACACAAGCCCGAACCACTCATAGGAGGTGAAACATAAGACATATTTTGAGGCTCTATTTCTTTCTTAAACACAGCATCTAGGTGAGCTTAATCTTGTTCTCAGATAGAGTGAAGCTGTAATGTGAAAACGGAAATGTTGGGTACTTCTAGGAAGTGACCATTAACTTGGTCTCTGAAAAAGATGTTCCATGTCCTCTGTGTATGCACTGTGAAAGTACTACCCCTTGAATTTCTGGGGTTTGCCTGTGTCTTGTTCTGAAATTACCTCCTTTTTAAATCTTTATTTTGAAATGCTGTCCATTTCTTGATGTTGAATTCTTACAGTTCTTTTTTTGTTCTTCTCCTATCGCTTTAGATATAAACCCAAAACTATATATTTCAGACATCTAAACCCAAAGCCTTCAATAAAATTCATGAGGATTTAAATAATGCTTGCTTTTTGTTTTAACTTTCTCTTGTCCTCTAAAGCACTTGCCTTTTCCATTACGCTGATTATCCTTGAATTTCCAAAGGACCGATCACAAAGGGAGCTCTGAGTCAAAGGAGAGCAGCCTCCTCCTTACAGGATGATATCTGAATGAAGTCGAGACTCTGAAAGATGATCATTCCAGAAGTTTGCCCTGACAGCTCTTCAGCAAAGGGATTGATATCCATGGCCTTGTATTGAAAAGATGGTGCAAATGCTGCCACGAAAAACGTTAATCCTTCCTAGCAGCTGAATTTATATAAGGAAACAGCCCTTGTGGTAGCAGGATCTCTTACAGAGCTTACTTTTAGGTGAGGAATGCTGATAGGGAATTTTATTCTCCACTGCAGTGACTGCAGTGGAAGACCATGGTGTCTATTACATTATATTCAGAATAAGTTGGATTTCCTCCTCTTTTGACTGGAGTGTCTGGATATTGAGGTGAAAAAAAGACAGGTTCATTCTAGCTCCAAGAAGTTAGCATTTCTTTGATGAATTAAGGAGAAGCAGGAAAATCCTAGTCCATGAAAAAAATCTTACTCACATAGTGCAAAATCAGTTGGATTTGGGTACATACATTAATTTCACTCCTTTGAAAACCCTGTCTTAACCTCATGGAGTGTCAGCAATGTAGGAATATATAAAAGAAAATAAACAGAGTTGAGACATATGCAACAAATTGAAACAGAGAATAAGAATCAGACTCTCCTTTGGAGGACCGTTGTTTTGTGCTGCCTATAGGTCATAGCCCATGTGATTCACTCTGAGTAAACAGAATTTCTTACTGATATGGACTTGATTTCTTTTTTTGGTATTTATAGGCAACAAACAGAACACCTGAATAGGGACTACATTAAATTAAGACACTGGATAAATGCTATATTGGTCAATTATCAACCTTATTTTCACACTAATGGAGCAGAGGAAAATCTTCACTATTATAATAACAGCTATTTTCTCAGTGGGTTTACTTAATGGAATGATAAGAATTAAGAGAGAAAGTCCTGCTGACTTAGCACAGCAAGAAATAATTCCCATGGCTTGAAAAAGGATCTGAGAGGATAAGACTGCTAAATATGGCTATTTACTAGAGTAAAATTTCCTAGAAAATCCATATATTATCAGCTGACATCACTGAAGGCACAATTTCCAATTAAGAATACATATAGTCAGATGCTTATAAGCTAACATCAAGGAAAGCACCTTTGGCATGAGACAGAAATAAAAACTATGATGTTCTCTTTCTCCTCATCATAATGGCTATTTATCACCTCATGAAGTTCTGTTTTATTTTCATGAAGTCAACAGCTAAAAATAGTTGTATATATAATTAGTAGTCAGTAGCTGTGAATATGATTACACAAGTATAAACTTGTAAATATTGTAATACTTATATTTAAACTCATAAGGAATCCAGTGCTCTCTGTATTTGTGATGTCTCTTTGTTGTTAGATTAGATCTGGCATCATCATCCCCTGTTCCCTCAGTAACCCCTATCTGCAGTGATACTTTGTCCATAGATTTTAAGTTTATGAATCTCTAGTGTAAGAGTTTTGTTATGTACATACCTGTCAGCCCACAGGATAATTTTGGAGTGTGTTGTTCATAGCCGCCTTTAACTCCCTGCTGAAATGAACCTTGATTTCAGCAAACAACAGTGTGTCCATGATTTCTGTGCATTTTCACTGAAAACTAACCACACTAGATATTAAGGCTGCATTCTGGTTTATCACAGGAAGGACTGTGCCCCAGAAAAAAAAAAAAAAAAAAAAAAAAAGGAGATGTAAATCATTCAAAATATCTGCATCATTGATGCAACTCACAGGGACACTCTAGAATGTCTAAGGCAAATGGTGCTGATTTTGAGGCCAGTGCATTTGAACTAGGAAGAGATGAAAGTCATAGAAGATGCCAGCAGCAAGGTCCGCAGGTCAAGCCTGCACAGATCATCTAAATCACAAACTAATGCCATGTGGGAGCTGAGCTGTTGACTCCCTTCATGACACGATAGGGATTATTTGGCCAGAGCACCTTGGCAGCTCCTGTTACAGCAGGCATGAGGACCACAACTGTCACCACTCAGTCAAAAAAATCACTCCTTGGGAACTGCAAAGAAGCTGAAATTTTGCATTAAAAAACCTGGATGTCAATGTCCAACTACGTATATGAACCCCAAAACTCATTTCACTGTTTGCCTGCAAAATCCAAGACTTCCTAAACCTTTCCCTGCAATCCTTACAGTGAACACAAATATAACTAACGGGGTTGTGTAGGCAGAAAGCACTCTGCAGTGTAGCAGAAAAGAATCCCATAGAAACAGATTAGCAGCTGTTCTAGAAAACCAAACAAGCGTCTGAATTAAACGCAGCTTCACTTTGACGCCGGTGAATAAAATGCTTTTGGTGCCCTTGAGATGCCTTTCTCTAAACAGAGGTTCCCATTGTGACATTCCTACTCCTGCTACAGAGCAGGAACAAGTCGGGTTTACTTTCTTTGATAAAGTTGCATGCTTTAAGTCTGACAACATTCACGATACCTTGCTGCTTCTCAGTATTTTGGACAATGCTCTTTTTTTTCCACTAGAAAACAGTGCCGATCATACATTATTAATTTAGGAATAAAATTGCAGGTTATCAAATGGTATTTTAGAAGATGCTCTCAAACACTGAGTTTTATGATCCAAAATAGAGGTTTCGTAGCAGTTAATAATCTAGTTAAACATTAAGCATTATTTGCACAGTGCCACTGTTGTGCAGTCAGACATGATGCAGTCTAAATAATACCTAAATGAAAATTACATTGTTTCTGCTAGGTGTATCTCATTATTATTCTTACTACTCCCCTCTAATTTGTGGACCAAGGATCCAGCAATTTTATGAAACTAGCATTAGCTAACAACAAGTTTTCTATGCAGGAGAGTGAAAGAATGACAGGGAATATAATAACAGAATAGTCATCTGTTGAATAGTCCATTCAAAATTATTAATAGATATTAACTGAGCTCTCTTATGGCAAATTTTCAGTGGTGTCAAAGCTGTTATCCTTAGCTGATAAAAGACATCACATATAAAACGCAAACTTCAATGAAGCTTTGTAAAAAGAACAGGAGAAAAAATTGAACAGATATTTAGGAACCTGATTTTACATAGCAGTTTTATAAATCCTGGCTTCTTTGTGACCTGTATGAATGCAGCTTTGCTGAACATGTTAGTTCCTTAGATTTGGATTAGCTAATTTGATGGCTTAGCTAAATCACACTGGACATGCCTCTCTCATCTATCAGCTCTACAGATAGCCTAGGGCAACTCAAATCCTAATTTAGGCGCTTCCTGTAAAAGCCAGATGCTGAGTGGGATTGATCCATGCCTCCATTCATGGTGAGGTGGGCCTTCCAGGCAAAGCACAGACAGATAAAAGATCATTCTGATGTAATTGTGCTGCTGCTTTTTGACAACAGGCAGCCTCTGCCTCCCCTCTCAACTTCACAGTGTTCATCCCTACAGCAAAGAAAAAGAAACCTTGGCAAGGTTTCCCCAGTGACCTCAGTGGGACCAGCAGGAAGGTTAACGGCAGCATCCAGAAAGATCCATTTTTCCTTTCAACAGCAAATACAGCTTCTGTAATACCTCAAAAACTACAACATAGAAAGAGAAATGCAGCTCCATGGAAATTAGTGACGGTATTGACCGTTGACTTCACCAAGTCACCATTTCATCCGCCTCTACAGCCCAGTTTTCCTGCTAGCTGAGGTATCTCCATACCACAGTGAATTGCTTGCTGTAGATACAATACCTTGCTCCAGATCCTCCTTGAACCAACCCCAGCACTCACCCAGCTGCTGCCATGGCTCTGGGAAACAGCAGGAAGCCAAGACTCTGATGTACAACAGTAGTGGCAAAAAACATTTCTTTCCCTTTGTTCGAATTTTTAATGTCCCACTGGAACATGCTCCCAGATTAACATATTTCGGTACATCCACATCCCTGAACAGAAGCTACAGTGGCTAGTCAACCTTGTGAGAATCCAGCATTGTCTTCTGACTTTGTGTCACTTGGTGGACTGAGTGATAACTGCTCAACTCTCTGCAAATATAGTTATTACATACTATCATATATTGCGGGTTTTGTTATGCACTTTTTAATTTGATGAAAACATAGAAATCCAGTCACTTGTAATTTCATCATGTTTTGTCTTCTCTGAAAGCACTAACATTGTTAAATTAATGGCCTACCGGTGGTGGTTAAATGAAGCCTTCATTATGTTATCTATCACCTCTAAGTCTGCTTCAAACAAACACAAGACCCCATCCTTCTCCTCAAATTTTCTGTCTATATTTTTGTTCTTGGCAAAATCGGACACTTTTTCTATTACCTGTTAAGCAAAGTTCCAGATGTGCTTGCTGACACTTAAAAACTCCTAAGTAGAAAATGTTTTGCTCATAATAATGTTTACATGATTAGATACATTTTTAATTAAAAGTAGCAGAAGACATTAGATCATAGAAATGAAATAACCGCCTCACTGACTGACTTATTGGAAAGATTTAACAAGAACATTTTAGTCCAATAATGGTGATAGTACTGGTTTCTCGCTTAATGTGTCTTTTCAGAGATATTTAGCCCACAAATATTTCAGAGCCACCTCAAGCATAATATCAAGTTGTTATGGAGGAGCTGTATAGAAATAAACAGACATACCAGATTTGAATTACAAATATGTCTTCTTCCCCTTTGAATCTAGGTTGGGAAAGTTTAAAAGGGTTCATTTTGTTAAATGTTAAACATAAATTCAAAAATGCAAAGATTGAGCAAATTATTTTGAAGCAATGGTGTTATACATATACATAATCAGCAGTGTAACACCCTTAAGAGATTATATACGATTTAAAGTTCGCTGCAGCTTCCATGTCATCATAGTTTTTAAGGTAAAGACATATTCCAAAGAAGAAAGCTTTTCATTAAGTACCGAAAATAAACCACTACTTCACGACTGATTTTCATATCAGTTCTCTTCCTGTATTTTATTCGGGCAAATTATTTCAGTAGCAAAATATATTACACAAAATCAAGTTTCTGTCATGATCAAAAGACTCATTAATGCATAAAGTAATGAATTACTTGACCTGATGAGTATTATTTGTGAAGTCTTTGTCTTTGTGAAATAGTTCCTGCCAAATAAAGAAATAGCTACTTAAGCTCATGAACGGTGAATCCTTCAGCAATTACAAGCAGATTGTCCCCGGGTGCCATGTAACTCAGATTTATCTCGGTTTGTTTTCTTTAAACTGCCCCACAATCATCATCTGATTGTGATTATTGGTATTTAAAAAAAAAAAAAAAAAGGAGGAAAATAGTGAAATCTTTCTCACTGATTTTGAATCGCAAACATCTGAAACCAGTATAAATTTTAATGTGTTTTATCGCATTTCTCAGCAGACCCTATGAAGCAATGACGATCTTAATGCCAAATGGTTCTGTAACCAGCAGGAACATTGTACAGTCAGTGAATGAAATCACTTGGGCATTACCCATACTTGTATTACCAGGGCTGTTATCTCTTTGCAAGCATTCATTACCGCAGTGATTCAAAAATAAAACCAACTTCACAGCCTTCTTTTAATTTAAAAGAGATTAAATAACTATCTATATGTGAAACATACCCCAGATCCAAAGCTATTTGTGCATGCAAAACCAATTTAAAAGCAATAGAGCAAGCTGGCAGTGGTACAATGTAAATAGCTCCTCATTTTATAATACTACCCAGAAGTCTCACTCAAGCAGACTAAACATTCTTCAATGATTGTCAAGTATTTGAATTTACCTGAAATATGAGAAATTTTGACTCAATATCTGCAGTAAAGACTGCAGACAGAATGGAATAGAGCTCTATCCTGAGCCAATTCTTTTGACATTTCCACAGTTCCAGTGTGGACCTGACAAATTAATACCGGAGGCAGGTTGTAACTTTGAAGTTAAATGCGCAATTATTCCAGTTGAATGTAAAATGTTTTCATAACATGAAGTGCCTGTGAGGCAGCAATTCATTTACAAGACTAGAAGATAGAAGGTTTAACATCAGTCATGCAAATGGCATTTTAATCTTTTCCCATCCTGAACAGAAATACTTGCAAGGCCTCCTGGAAATCACTAATATGTCCATCCTCAAGTGCCTTCCTTTTTTATAATTAGGATATCTGATTCTCCTACATGATTAGGAATCCCCTAGTGACAGTTTCCCCAGTGCTCATGAAGAGAACAAATCTCTGGTTTAGAGGGTGTGTAGGATAAATAAAATGAATGTCATTTGTAGGAAGAGGACTACAAGCAAATGATATCGGGAAATTCTCTACCGGGAAATTCTCTATCGGGAATACATGCAAATGTGTTCTCTATCGGGAATACATGCAAATTCTCTACCGGGAAACCGATAGAGCTGGACTCCTCTGCACAGAACCCTGACCATTCTATTCTGCAGGTAATATTAAATTTACATGGTGACAGAGAACAACAACAAAAGAGCCCAACAAACACCAACATCTCTCAACAAACAGAGCAGCTCCCGAAAGAAAGCTAGCAGTTGAGCCTGAGACTTTGTACCAGGAATTTTTACACACTGCATATAATTATGCACCAATATATGAAACCATGAGCAGAGAGATAACCCATCCATCCATTAGAGTCACACGCAGGGCAAGCAGACCTAACCCAAGAACTCTGTCATTCTTTCTGGTAAAAAAACAGTCTGAAATCTTTTCTTCAAAGGAAAAAGAGATCTGGAGACAGATTCTGCTAAGAGAGGTTGTTTGCTTCATAATTTATTCTTCACCACTGTTCGTATGGCAGCATATCTATATGGATGGTTTCGATTGTTTTGGATTTGCTAAATTTCGGCATTGAGTAAAAATGAATTTGTTTTGCTGTTCTGCATATACTGAGGGCCTCTTGCAAAATATCCTTTACACCTGTATTTTTTGCACAATATGAGGTAAAGTTCTGATCCACTGAAATGAGAGGGAAATTTCCAATAAATACAGAATTTCACTGATACTGCTAAAGCCAGCATGGAATATATCTCAAGGAAGAAGAGCACTCAGATGTAAGGAATAAATAAAAATTAAGTAAATAAAAACGAAGAGAAAGATATTCTCATTTCCTCCTGTCAACAACAGTGTAGTTTTGCAAGTAAGTTTGGAAGGAATAGATATGAATCCAAGTTTCCTGAGAGCCTTGCATATAAATTCTGACATGTGTGTGCATGTGGCTTATGAATGACGCTATCACACATTTTCTTTATTAACTAGCTGTTTTATTTATTACCTTGCTGCTCTAATTTTGAAGTGACAAGGAACGGCAACCCATGAAATTCAATTCTTGGTTCACAAACTTCATGTGTATCACAACTCCATGGCCGCAGATTTGTTGTTTTTAGTACTGCCTGAAAACTCCCTGTGAGACTCGTGGCTGCTGGCACCAGAGCCCTTTCCCAGTCTGCCTGTTGGGAAACAAGGGGACGGGGAAACCTCCACATCAGCAACCATGTTCAACAGTAATGCCAGATGTGAAGCTCTCATTAACTGAGTGAGATCCTGGCCCTGAGGAAATCAATGACCCTAAACAGATACGTCCCCCTGAGACATGTTTGTAACGCAAGTACGCTGCTAACCATGTTAGCATTAATGTGAGTCTAGGGAACAGAAAACCTATACTTATCAAGACAGTATTGACAAAGTACAGACCGTACAGTATAGCAAGGCAGTAAGCTGAATCTTAAAATATATTTGAATCAATTGCTAATATGAATTAATCTGTCAGTTCATATTCTATTGCAGGTTACGTTAAGGCACTGTTTTGAGAACGATTGGGTGGATATAGTAAATCAGAGTGGCCCTAAATTTCTACTTTAAGCAAATATGTCATGATCAATCCTATAGAATTATCTTAGGGCAATCTCTCCTTTTGCATTTAGAGTTATTTTCGGAGTTATTTTTTCTCTTTCATTTTTATGAAGCAGAAGAAAGTAATATTAAAGCATATGGTCATGGCTGAACACTTAATTCAAATAGGAGAGTGTGAGTCAACCTGCACCAAAATGCAGACAGGAGAGATTAAGAAAGAACAGTGACCCTCTTATCAGAAATTCAAAACTCATGTGAAAGGGGGGCCTGTGAATACTTGTTGATATTTTGGACAAAGTGGGAACAGGTGGGTGCCCGAGTGGGCAGCACTACCCAGAGGGAAGGAAACAACCCTTTCTTCTGGTGCTGGAGAGAGGCTGCATCATTGCCCCTGTCCCACTCGTGCTATTCCTCACAAGGAAGCGCACACGTAAATCATGCCATTTTGTAAGAACAAGTATTACAGCACCCAAAATACTGAATGCAATAAATATTTTATTAAAATTCACAAATCCATATTATTTTCTTTCTGGCAGTAATATACATAAATTCAGATAAGGGCTGCAACTTGAGGACGAGACTAGAATGAATCAGTGAGAGTTCCTTGCCTTTCAGAGGTGTTTCTGTATGTGTGGCAAGCCGGACAAACACAGAATTAATGGACTACAAAGTCACACCTCCTGTATCATTCCTTCTGTAAAGATCTTGTAATGAAGTCTGGATCTTGACTCATGTAAGATTTTTTTTCTGCACTTATACATTTCTTACGTTTCTCCATGCTTCTGTGTCACTTTCAAAGATGTTTGGCCAGGTCAGTTCAGACACTCTGGGGCAAATACTTTAAAATTAAGCGGTTAAAAGTTATTAGAAAGTAGGCTTTAAAAAGCCTCTGTGTTCAACTTTGTGCATTTATTCATGGAGTTTAAGGCACAAAGGACCATCAGATACTGCTGTCTCATGACCTGCTACACACCTGTTAACTCAGTCAGCTGCGAATTACTAATATGTGACTTGCATTTAGTTAGAGCCTCCCCTACTGACGATCATCGATTCTTTATTTGAAGGCAATGTGTGACTGCAAGTACGTGAACTCCAAAAGCAACTCATTCTAGCGGTTCATCTAATAACATCTAATGTTCATCTAAGGTTCATCTAGCATGCCTCGTTTAAATTTGTCTGGCTTCAGCTTCCAGGCACTGGTTCTTGTTATGACATTTTCCACTATGTTAAGGAATCTACAATATGTATTTCTTCTTTTTATGCAATGGCTATTTGCGCATGGTAGTCAAATCACCTCTTTTCAGCGAACTGACTCTCTCAGACAAAACCATTCTTTTCTGCTTTTCTGCATCCACTTGTGTGGCTTTTTTTTGCACTTTCACCACCCTTGTAAAATGTGGATACTGGAATGGAAAAAAATGTTTCCTTATAATCCTTGTCAATGAGCGATCCGGAGTTAAAATTGTTTCTCTCTCATTTTTGCCCCACATGTATGTATTTAGTGGCAGCATAAGGATTTGTTTAGTCAGGGCATAAGGGTTTGTTTAGTTGTCCACTTTCACCCTAGTTCTTCTTGGAAGTTACTGCTTTCCAAGACATAGTCCCTTATGTGGTTGTCATGCACTGTCCCTAGATGTATTTTGCATTTAGCTGCATCTGAATTGACTTTGCTTCAACTAGCCCAGCCCGTCTCTGCTGAAATTCACCACTCTGCCCGTCTTTGGGTCATCTGAACATTTTATTCACAATGCTTTTATGTGTACTTTGCAGTTTGTTGATGTGAATACCCAGTACTGGTTGGAATGGTTGCAAAACCTTGTAAAACCTGCATAAAACCTCCTGCTGAAGTCCCAACCGAAAAGTTAATGCTATACTGTATTGATAAATCACATCTTAGATGTATTAGACAAATCTAAACAAATAGCTGTCAGTAAGAACAGTATGTCAAACATCTTACTGAAGCTTGTTACCTTTGTGTAGTTACTTTTACCAACCGTATTTTAAAGTTTTTTTTGAGGACTGAAATCAGGCTCTTGAAGTAATGGTGCAATACAGAAAATTTCCAGAAGACTGAAGATGGTTCCTTTTCTGCTTTGAGCCTCTGCATATGAGTATTGTAATGCTCCTTCCTGCTCCTATGTGATTCCAACATTTCACTCTTAAAGCTGCTATGAAATTAGTGAATCACTGTAACTGAAAAGATTCCCTGCATAAATAGTGCAAAAAAGACCTCCGCAGAGGTTAGCTATCAGACCAGAGAAGGCAGGAGAGAAAAGGAAGAAAGAGCATCCTTCAGTAGGAGACAGCATGACTGACTTCCATGTTTGCTAATACTGCCCGAGTTTAATCAGCATCGGTAAATGTCTGTTCGAGTGGATTTAAGCAATAAGCCTTGGTTAAATATAAATGAGCAACAAGAAAAAGAGTGGGAAGCTCGGTAGAGGTTTGCAAACTGTTTCACTCACCCAAGTCCCCTCTCTTCCTAGCTACAGTATCTGACTCCCTTTCAGTGAAAACAAGGCCTGAAGGGCATGGTCTAGGACCAGATGCAGATCCACATAAGCGCGCTGTCTGGGATCCTTTTCTGTGGAGCATCTTGATTACCTGTTCAGTTTATTCCTCCAGTGATGCTGGCTGAGCAATTATTGGAAGTCAGTGTTTGAAAGCCATGTGAGACACACACCGCCGACGTACCTCAGTCTGTTCCCTGCAGCGGTGTCTCCTGGGTAGCCCAGCATATGCTGGAGGTGCTTCGCAACAAGGATGACGCTGCATGAGAAGGAGGAGAGGGAGGGTCACTGGTTTCCAACGGGCCACCACAGCTGGAAGATGGTAATCTCTGTTTCCCTCCTCCAGAACCTTTTCCTACACAATCCCATCTGCTTACATTCATTATCTTCATGTTGCCAGCTATGATATTCTTCCGAACTTCTGTGAGATGCTGCGGCTCACTAACCCAGCACAAACTTAAGCTTGCAAAAAGTCAAAGCAGAGTTTTCTGCTGTACCGCTGGAAGTGGCTTGTAGAAGGATGTTGTGTTGGGTCCTGTGCAGAGGCAGGACTAGAGGCAGAGATGGAGAGCAGCAGGGTGGGAAGAGCAGGCGTGGGACCTCCCTCAATGGCCACCAGCTATCAGAGGTACCTCATGATCTCAGGCTGTGTCCCTGAGTCCTCTAGAGACAGAATGAGCAACGCGGCTCCTGCCCACCAGCCACCTCAGAGACGTGGGCAGCTAAACACCTGCTTGGGAAAACCTCTTTCCTGGAGGTTATTTAGACTAGCTAGTTTCAAAACGTTTGTGTCTAAGATTTCCCTTAGCTATAGAAGGGCTACATCTACCTGAACAGAACACAACAGAACAATTTGTCAAGCTCTGCCTTTCCCGAACCATTGCTACTAGGTTTTCCTGCCTGCTTTGAGTAATGTTGCAAGAGAGCTCCTAAGATTATTTTTGTTTCTGCTACTTTTAATATTTTCCAGCTTGCTAGTTTTCTAGCTTCTTGTATCATGTTTCCATGCCCATGAATAATTAAATAATAATAATTAATTAATAATAATTAATTGCCTCTTTTTAAATATATTTTTAACCCTCCCAATAAAACAAATGCTCTCTTTTATTTTTCTTGGAATAAATACTTCTCCTTTTTCTCATTTTTCTCAGATGTAAGACAGTAAATATACATGTGCACATGCTCAATACCTTGGCTCGGGATATGCAGGAACACAACGTGATCATTTGTTCACACATTCTTCTGAAAATTTCAGTTCTAGCCACAAATAGTAAAAGACTGACATTAAAATATCTTTTAAAACAGATAGATAAACCTTATAAGCATTTACATTTGAATGAATATATAATGATTTCCTGAGCTGATCAAATAATAAAACTTCTTAGAGTATTTCTTTAACAGAAATCAAGTAGTATCACCTGCTATATAATCCACAATAGCTAAATCAGTCAGTGTGGGCTTTGTACTCTGTACTAGAAACCATGTTTGCAGTGTACAAGTAAGGGAAACCCAAGTAACTTATACCAAGTCAATAAGTATTACTCTCTTTAACCAGAAATTTCCCAAGTTTATTCTCCTCTGTATTAAAGTTCCAACTCTTGGAGTTCCAATTTAAGGAGGAGATTAAGGGGCATTAACTGTAAGATTAGACAGGGACTGATTTTATAAGTGGACATAAAATCCATGCGTCGTAATTTGGAAAGTTTTTTGTGTGATTTATCAGGCTTTTGCTGGAGTTTTGGTTTAGGCTTTTGTTTGCTTTAGGGTTTTATTTTGCTTTAATTTGCAAAATTTACTCTTACAATTGCTAATATCATGTGGGTGGGGAACAAGACCCTTTTTCTCCAATTCCCACAGAAAACTACAGGGATTAAAAGACACTCATGCAGGAAAACCAGTGCCCTCTCTCCTGGGGTTCTTTTAATCTGACACACACCTATATTTTCTTTAGACTGCCAGACAGCAAATAAACATTGAAACTCCTGGTTTTTTTCCTTTTGTTCTCTGTAAATAAAGGAACATCCATAGATATTTGGGTTGAAACACTGACTATTCATTCCATAATAGCTCCTCTAGAGCCCACTGTGGATAATAATGATGTAATTACAGCCCTTTTAAGGCCACATTGTCTACAGGATAAACTAGCAATTACCTGATTAGAAAAATTTCGGAGACCAATATTAAGTATACAATAGACCACAAGTGTGGTCAGCTGTGCAAATATGGAACTAGAATTCCAAATTAAATTCTAAATTTCCAAATCAAAATTATCTAAAAGCAATGCTTTATGCATGTGCAAAACTTAAGTTTAAAACCTGGCTATCTCAGCTTCCTTTAATAATATTAAACAGTAGCAGATGTTTGGACTGAAAATAGTTTTCTTGTTTTGTCCATTTATTTTTAAGTCCATTCTAGTTTTACACTAATGTAAATCTGTCTGATCAGTTGATGCTGTTATGAAATGCCACTTTTAACCCAACTCACTTGGAGGGATGGAAATGTATCCAGAATTTGTAGATTACTTATTGTTGTCTGAGGTCAGAGCAATCATAAAAGGTGATTCTGGAACTGAGTATGCAAGAATGTTATTAACAAGTGGATCCTTTTTCCATGTTATATGTTATATAATCTAAATCCATAAAAATATCAGTTTTACTGTAGCAAGAACATTCCCTGTAAGAGAGAGATCACTGAGGTGTTGATGATGTTGAAACCAGTGAGGATGGCAGATGTGATGAATAATAATTAAAGAGACACAACCCCGGCAGGAAGTTTCTTATGCTTGATTATATTGAGCAATTCCGCCCTACCATGATACAGCAATAGACAGATGAGGGGAGACTGGACAACGGGATAGACCGTGGCCTTAAACACTTGACCCTTCTCCATTATATAACAAAGTTTTGAGGTAGTAACTTGAGGTAATTTCTGCAAAAGTGAAGAGATTCCAAACCACTTAAAACAAACCTGGAAAAAGTATTACAGTCAAAAAAAAAAAAAAAAAAAGCTGTCAAGTTTCACTCAACTTTCCTGAAAAGCTAAACTCACAGGAGAAGTATAGAAAGAATTTGAATCACCTTTCAAGTCCAATGGGGGCTAAACTGTGTCTGCATTCTTCAATCTCTCTTTAGTCAAGGATTTGTTGGACATACACTCACGAGCATCACGTGATTGTAACTCGTAGTGAAGCCTTCAGAGCAGGAAAGTTAGAAAGTCGGAAGTTGGAAATAAAATCAGACCATCTTAGCGTGGGGAAACATTTAGGTAAAGCATTTTAAGTATCATATAGGAGGAAAATAATTAATTGGGCTGTAATAACAGGGAAAATGACGGAAGAAGGTAAATGTGTTAAAGGAAACAGGAAAGTAAGTCCATACCTACAGAAAGCGGAAAGGAGTAGCTCCAGCGTAACACACTGTGCTTTAGGGTCTGATATGTGTGTTATGAAACCTAAAATAGCACAGGGCTTGTCCGGAGAGTCTGGCAGGGGAACAGCTGCATGACCTAGAGACTAGCATGCCCTGAAGGGAGTGCAGCATCTTGGGGAACATCTCCACCGCCGTGAAAGCGAGGCAGCTGCACTTCTGTTCAGACTGTGTACCTGTGGCCTCCCCCTGATGACAGAGCTGGGGATACCTAATGCTGGTGGTGCTGGAAGCTACATGGAAAAGGTGTCTGGGCATGGGCAGCTGGGGCAGGAGTGCCTCACGTCCTGCCCAAGCACATCTCTGATATAGCTGTGGGGAAGCGCCTGGGTTTTACCGTTGGAAAAGCTTCTGTGCAAACACACTTTACTAGAACAGAGATCATCTCTGTCATTTTTTTTTTTTTTTTTACTTTCAAATTAGAAGAGTAAGCAACATCTCTGGGAAGAGTAATCATCCAGCGCTTATGAATCATAGATCTGCGTCTGAGCTGATCTTACTTAGACACTGTGCCACTGTTAACAGCCCACTTTTGTGAAGTCTCAGGTCATTGAGTATTCACACAAGTGACCACAGTATCCAAAAGGCAGTGTATATAAGGATTTGGAAGGGAAGTTCCTTCAATTCCAATTTCCTTTTTTGCACCTGAACCATAATAACAATTACAACTATAATAATTGTATAATCCAAAAGAGTTGTTTAAAAACCCTGTCACAGAGGTTTTAGTGATGTATGTATGAGAAACTGGCATTTACATACACGTTTTTGTAAACCGAAATCATGTCAGCTTCAATGTCAATGAAAATATACGATCCTACATCTTGGGATTTGCCCGTGTCCTGGGAAGTGCCCCTAGAACTGTTCTGGAGTAAAACAATTTCTGGCCTGGATCTCGAGCTGTATTTGATGGCAGTGTTTCCCATTTGTGATGGAAACAGGCTATTCTCTTACCATACACAGTTGTGAGTTCATGAACTATCAGAGGAAGTTTTCATATTGTGAACATCTGTTTTTTCCCCATTCAGCTGCACAACTACAGCTGGGAAAGGCATGAACTGAGCTGTTAGTCATTTCTGAAATAAAAATAGATATCGTCTATGACTTTAGACTTTGGCTATGAGCCTGAGACCGTCATTTAAGGCTTTTTATTCCACTACATTGCATTACATTACCTTACCTAATTACAGGATCCTTATTTAAGAAAGCATTTGAAAAGAATAGAAAAAAAAGCACGATCTTTTCTGATAAATAAAAATGTCTTTTTAATGGGCTATCTTCCAAAGTTTTTGTAGTACTACCCTTCAACACATTCAGAGTCAACATGCATGGATCCAAGCAGCTGAAAACCTGGCATGCTGGTTAATCATTTTCCTGGAAACACTGTTTTCTGGAAGTCATTTCATGTGATGGTATAGCAGTTCAGGTGTGGCCTGTGCTCTGTCCTGTAGATTTAGCACTGAGCAGTACAATAATATATAAGAAAAAAGATCTAAGAAGTACTTACGTGTAATTTTGTTTGAGAGCTGTTTTCAACATGGTGAATAGAAGAGGTTCATGCATTCTTATGAGGAAATAGTGGTACTGGGCAAGTTTATCCAGTGAAGACACACATGGAACGAGTGCTTTCCAACCCGTCTACCTCTGCTGCATTGCTGCTTCTCCGTCTGGGAGATGTGGGGATCTCCCAGGTGAAAAGGGTCTGAGGCAGTAGTGGAATCGAGGAGAATGAAATTTTTTCCCCGTGAAACCAGCAGAAAATTTTGAGCAAGGTTAACGCAACCTAGAACTTGTTAACTTTCCTGTAAAACTTTGAAATAGATATGATAGCTAGAGTCTTGCTCTGGGCGAATCTGACCATGGCAGCCTGACTCTGAGTGACCACGAGGGTCTTCTGCACAGAATGTCACAGGTCTTACTGGTTTCCAGGTGAAACCTTCCTCCTTTTGCTGAGAAAATCTTTCCACTCAGCAAAACCATGTGAGGAGGCATGTCAAAGATATGGAAGAGCCCTCAGAACTCTCCCGCTTCCTGCTTATCACCCGAACCCTTTACTAAGCAAAGAGAAGAAATTTGGCTAAATGGCAAACACAAAGACATATGTGTGTTTCTATAACCCACCACATGAAGACTCATCAGTGAAAGGCACTGGGCTAGAAGAGGGTGCCAGATGCATCTTTGCTAAGAGCCCTATGGTGTTTCTAAATTAGGCAGAGAGTAAGCAAGAACTATTCAGGGCACCACAGCAAAAAGGCAATTTTTGCAAACTAACCAAAGGAGACTAATACTCATCTTGCTTGAAAGACAGCAGCTGTCAACACTACAGACTATCTTGGTAGCATCTTGGAGTCAACACGGATCAACATGCAAAGGTGTTAAAATCCAAACTGACTAAAAATTGTTTATCGTTAATTTGATTTTCAAAGCCATTGACATAGCCGATCCTTAGATTAAAATGATAACCAAAATTACATTTTCAGAAATGTAACTGCTTTTGACTAAGTAATGTTAAAGTTTCTAAAAAACTTAACAGTTAATAGTTTTCCAAGGCTATGTTCTATGCTCTATTTCACTCTCAATAATCTTTTAACTAAATCTAGGCAATAAGCAAATCAATTTTAAGTGATTGCAGGTGACTTAGGTGCTGCTTTGTTTAGTATACTGCTCACCTGTCAGTAACTCTAGTGGCATGAGTATCTTTACGATGTTTTACAATGATCAGTATGCTCTCCAGTCTGAATAAACATCCTCAAGCAGCCCCTAAGACACCTCATGAGATGCTATGACAGCAAGCACTAGTAATATTTCCATAAAAACAATTTGACAAAAAGATATCATATACTCATATACCAACAATCCCAGTCAGTCTCAGTGTTTGGACAAGACCAGATAATGAACAAAAAAACGACTCTTCGAAAATCAACCTCAGAAAGAGAGGTGCTGCTGATCTCTGAAGGAAATACTTGAAGAATTTGCAGACACGGGGCAGTCCTTTTAATGGTACACGTGTATGAGTAAGGGGTTACATCTATCATTGTAGAAGTCATTAAGGTAAAACTTTCTGCTGTCTCTGACCGGTAGGGGAATGTGTCCCACCCTGACGGACAGTGGCCTCATCTCGGATACGTGTCTTCTCTAGCTGCATGGAAAATCGCAAGACATCTGGCCATGGAACCGAGTCTTTAGGGAACACTGATAAAAAGCAGAGGAGTGTGGTCTCCTAATCACTCATCTCCCAGGGAGCCCATCTCCCTCTCTCCACCTTCTCTTCCTCTCTGTAAAACTCAGGAAGAGGTTTGAGGTTGACAGCAGAAATCCACACCATAGGGCAAAAGTTCACCTATGCAGAAGACAGAGTTGCTTTGGAGTAATCCCAGATTAGAGAACAAAGTCTTGCCAAAGAGAACAGCCACTGCAGACAGCCCTGCCCTCCTCTCAAGTGAAAAGTGCAGCTCTGTGACCTGTCTCCTCTCTTACAGATGCAGTAGGACAGACCTGATTTATTTAAAAAGAAAAAAGAAAATAAAAACTCTGAAGTACTCATTCTTTCCATTAGGGAGAAAATGAAAACAAATTAACAGCAAGTGGTAGATATTAGTCTTATTACTTAGTACTCTACTTTGACTTTTCTATATACTGTGGTAACAGGCGTTGGCGTTAAAACATGTATGTGTTTTGAAAACTCACCTCAAAAAAGAAAGTAGGGATCAGGCATTTTTTCTTTAATATTTTCCCATAAGTGAGTTAAATGCTATTTCTATTTACAAGACGTGTGAATAAAACACAGAGTGTTTCAGAAGTCATCACAGGAGTGAAATGGGAACTTGGACCAAGATGAGAGCGTGGCAATGATTTCTACCCACTGGCAAGGATCAGCTGTCCTCCCTCCTCCTGATCTTCCTCCTTCTGCTTTTGCTACCCCACTTCCTACTCTCCTACTGTTCTCTTGTTGTGAGTTCTTCCATATGCTTCTTGTTTTTACAATTCCTCCCTCTACTGAAGACTGGAATTAACTTAGATCCTCATCTTCATATATCTTCTCTTGAAATACACTTTTTCTGAGATGCTTTCAAATGGGAAATCATGAGAAGTTGTATCGGCATAAGAGGGCAGAATATGTCTGATGACAGATAATTTTCATGAGTCATCAATTACTGTAGATAAGAAAAGAATTAATCTAGTCTTACTCCAACAGGGAATTGTATTTTGCTGGTTATTTAGTTGCTCCCTGTCTGCTTACAGGAGAATTATAATACAGCTTTTAACTTCCTATGTAAAAGAAATTAATAGTCAATCATACACACATTTCCAGACCAATACACACTGCCATTTGGAGGTTCTTGATATTGGGAACTCTGCTCAGACCTGTGAAACAAATGCAATCTATCTAATTCAGAGATTTTTTAAAATTTTTTTTTTTTAAATTTTTTTTCTTCCCCTGTTTCAGCAAGACCAAGCTGCTTCTGTCCTGCTTGCTCTGGAAAACCACAAGCACCCCCAACCTGTTTCTTCAGCTGAGATACAAACCCAGTACAGAAGATAGTGGAACTGCTGGTGTCCTACTCATGGGAAGAAAGATTCATTAGCAAAATTCACTTTTTGGAAAGACGTGGCTATATGTCAGAACTGCCACATACTTTACTGTACAGTGTTGCCAGCTAATAGAACAGAGAAACTGAGTGGTGTTGATGCACTACAGGAAACAGTGGTAAAAGAAAAGGGTGATGGACAGAAAATTAGGTGCTACTGCAGCTGTGATTAGTGAGAAGAAAATATGCAAAACCATGCACTGGTATTTCCTCTGGTACATCTGCCTCTACTGCTCCAAACACTGAAGCATCTGCACAAACTCTCCTGCTTTTACTACCAAGAATACAACAGCTGTTGTGAGAATTGCTTTATTTTCCTGCAGTACAAATAATTAATCTTTATTCAGCCCAGTTATTTCTACCAAGTATTACACAAGGTTTGAATGCCCACACAGATTAAACAGATAGCATTTCTCTGCATATTTATCAGTGGATTGCACAATGGTGTAATTAATGTGCTGAGCTTCTTTTTGAACAGCAACCCTAGTGTTGCAGCTTGAAGCATGACAAAAAATTCAAACATTTCCTGAGGTTTTGAAGAAGTCCATCTGTCTTTTGTATAGTTGAACTGCTCCTTTTCTTCAGCCTTTACCACAGTCTTGATGAAGACTAACACCCTCCTGGCGTTGCAGAAGACCCACTAGCTGCTCCGCATGAGCCACGAGCACCCTCGCTCTCCTGCACAGCACAGTTTGGACAGGGCATATCACGTATCTGACCCACAGGGAAGCACACAGAACCTGAACAGGAACGTGGCTTAACTCTCCCTGTTGCTGTCGTCTCTTCCATGTGCTAAATGTGGCTGTACCTCCAGGGTCAGCTCCTGAAATCCTGTTAAGAAGAATATAACCGCAGCCTTTAGTTTACTTATTTATTTTAACAAAATAGATATCTTGAAAGCAAATAGAATCATATCTTCTTTTCCAAAGTGTTTAAATTTCTCAGAATCTGGGAAACACAGAAATTGTAACTGGAAGGCTAAAGGTGCCCAGACAACCATCTGCAGCTTAATCACACGACAGGCCCAAGGGCAGCTCCAGGGCCACCAACAGAACTGCCTCGGGAATCTGTGGAGAAACCAGATGCTTCTACATAGAGGGGACGTCTTTGCCATTTACACCCCTGGGGCTTCTCTGTTCTTGGAGAGGAATCTGCAGAGGGACCAATACACCTGCAGCATCCCCCATTTAAGAAACACATACTATTGAAAGACATCTCAAGGTCAAGAGCAGGAAATAAATGAATATACAGATCAATGACTGAAAAATGAAATTATTGGTTTTGGAGTTACTGCTCTCATTTTCTCAATGACTAGCTAAATAAAAAGGCAGTGGAGATGACAGGCTCCTCGCAAAGTACAAAGCAGCATATGAAGCAGGAAAAGGTTCCAGGAAACATTTGGACATGCTCTGATTCCTTCTAAAAGAGCACAGATTGGTGAGATATTCACTCCTTGGTTAGTGGAGAATTTTATCACTGTTTGGTCTCATTGAATTATGACCATTTAATTATTAGGTTTTGTGCTGATTTCTTTATGGCTGTGAACGTCTTATTGCATGAGGACGATTCTTACGTTCTTGAAAAGAGCTCTGGTGAAGAAAGTAAGAGCTTGCTCCAGATTTCAGTGTTGAAAAACACCTATGCTGTATAGTTATCTAATGTTAATTCTTATCTTTGAGTTTGTTTTGATTTTGGATATTCAAAATTCGAATTTATCTTTTTACACCATGTGCTAGCCACTAGACTTCTACAGCTGCCTAATGGGAAACTATCATCACAGCAATCGTTCATCTCCATTTGTTTAAATGTCACCTTATCCCCGGTATCCTCATATGACTATCAGTCTTTCTGATTAATATCAGAAAGGTGACCATCCCATCTTTCCGATTCCCATGGGACAAACTGTTAAAACTGGGGGTGGAAGGCTTTTATTTTTTTATCTCAACAGCTGTGACACTGTCCATCAAAATATAAAACTCTTTTCCTAAAATAAGAGTCCCAGGAATAGCTCAGATCTGTCACCAAATTAGCAAATCTGATATTAGCTCAGAACCTCTTTTAGAAATAAAAGACTTTTCATTTTATGAACTGCAACTGCACAGCTTTTCATGTTTACCTTCTTTTTCATGAGCAGTTTTGCAGGTTTGTTCAAGACTATTTGCCAGTTCATATTAGATCTATAGATCAAGCACAGTAAATTAGTTGTTTCATTTAAAATTTGACAGGCACTGATTTCTTCTAAAACCTTGCAAAGATCATCATGACTGAAGATTATAGTGTTGGTATTCACATTTCATCATTCAAAACGTAGTTTTCTACAAAAATGTTCTGTAGTTATTTAAACTGATAAATATTCTGGCAAAATCCCAGAGGTTGTGTCAGGCTTTACTTCTGATATCCTTTGATGATTACTTTTGATTACTTTTGTGATATACTTTTGAAAGCACAAATTTTATAAAATTTTATTTATGAGCTTTGAAATGTTTAAAGACTTTAATCCAGAAATAAGTTGGTATGCTAAATTAAATTTAAATGCTTTGGGAGCAAAGGAATACATTTGACTTGTTAGATAAAAGTTCCCTCAAAGCATTTCCACAAGATAGAAATGTATAAACATCCCATCTAACATTTGGCTGTGTTGTATCTGATATCCTGGATTGTTACAGGATCAGAGGCAGAGGAATTATCTCAAGACATATAGAAATTAAAATGTCTTCAGATCCATATGGGAAACATCTCTGAGAGCGGAGCAGAGATTTACAGGATGATGTTACTTCCTCTGTAAAAAGAAAATGCTTTCCTTGTCCTGAGTGTTTCCAAAACTTTGTTTCCAAAGTTTTATAGTTAGTTGGGCAAGTTTTCCTGTGCCTACGGGTCGTTCATCAGGCTTTCATGGTGATTATGGCATTTCTGTTGACTAGTTCTCTTTCTTCAGTGAAATTAGTTGAGCTGGTTTGAATTTATTACTAAAATTACCTTCAAAGCATATAATATTTTCTTCCTTCCCCTGCAGTATCTTTGAAACTTTTAATCATGTAGAATAAAACTGTTTTCCTAGCTCAGATCAACAGCAGACTAGAGGCAGGAGAATATGGAAATGACTGATGAAGATTCCCTATGCCTCCCTATCCCTATGCCCTATTCCCTAGGTTACTTATTTTGTGAGCACATACATATGTGCATATGCAAACCTGACAACACAAAAAAAAAAAACAACAAAGTGACTGTTTCATAGCCTCGCTGTGCCTGTACTGATGAGTTCATATGTACAGATAAGCTTGGCACCACAAACCAGCAGGAATGGTGAGCAAGCAGATCTGCTATCTGAGCTCTCAGGAGAAGAGCATCACATCTCTTCCCTGCAATTCAAATACTTGTAGTGGAGCTGATAACATCTGAGGGAAGGACTCAGAGTCCGTTAACCTCAGGACAATGTCCTTAGTTCAGCAACAGGCAAACACACAGGGTGCAGTGTTTGCATATGCCGACACTTGTATGTATGGACATGAAATCTTTTTTCCCCCAAATGTACAAAAACCAACCAGACCGAGTTATGTTTCCAAGGAAAATATCAAAACCTCTTTGAGAGAAGTGGTTAGGGCGCCTAGCTATCTTATGTTCTGAATCACTGTGGTTTAACATCTCTAGGGCAGTTGATTAAAAATTTCGGTTAAAAGCAAATTTAACTGAAAATCAGGCACCGAGGCAGCTCCCAGGAAAATAGAGCTTTAAAAAAAAAAATCATTCAAACAAATAACAAGATTCTCTTTATGGGATAAAAGAGAAGAAACGACTTCAAAAAACTTTCAAAATCTCTAAGCTATTTGACACGAAGTAATTTACAACTCCCAACTCTCAACCTGGAATCACCAGCATCTCACCCCCAGTGAAAATCTTATCCTTTCTCTCCAGTTTAAGTGACTGACATTGCTGAAGGATAAACTGTAAAATTTAATGACAAATGGATCTAGGATACAATGCTGAAGTATCACTTCTTGCAATAAAAAAATCTCCCTGACAATTGCACAGTTGAGCAAATGTCCTTCATTGGGTAGCAATCAATATGTTCGTCTTATTGTGCCTTTAAAACGAAGCAAACAGCAAAGCCACCACCTAAAAGAAGAATTTCCATATGATTCAGGCCTGGTATCAATCTCATGAATGAAACTGTCTCAGTGTCTGTCCACGCAGCACTTCCTGCTTGCGTCTGCGGCAGGAACCTGTAGGAAGGCATTGATCAGGCAGCGGTAGCAGGCAAGCCTTCAGCTGAAAAAGGCAACAGTCTTTTTTATTGCACATATACATATTTAAGTTGAAAGCGTGACAATTGTTGGGTTGCATGGAAGGGAACCACTGAGATGACTGGAGAGGACTGCAGGAGGCACAGAGCTGCGGCAGGGACTGCTTTCCTGCTGTGTGCTGCTTTGGTGCACACAAAAATTGTCAGCTCCACTTGCTGATAAATGCAACTTTGCATCTCAGTACACAGACGGAAAGTAGAGTAAATCATCTGGCTACTGGTCATGCTGGTAGTTGTGCTATTTGCCTTCAAAGCTGATGAAAAAGCTCCTCCCCCTCCCCCCCCCCCCCCCCCCCCCCCCGTATTGGTGTGTTCAGTAAGAAACAAATACAGCAAGTTCACCCTTTACAGTAAGATTTCTTTTATATTGCCAGCACTTGTAAAGTCAGTTATCAGTTTCAAATGTTGGCAAGGTTTTATTTTGCCTCACTTCATGTACTAAAGAGAATAATACTGCAGTGCACCTCCCTGGCACTTCCACCCCTGGCTCTCAGCTTTAAGTAATGCTTGGTACCTGCAGGGAAAAAAACGCTTAGAGGCTTTCCATCTTAACACAGTCCTGTTGATTTTGTTACACATCAGGAAGCAACACACAGTACTGACACTACAGGTTTATTGGTTGGGGCAGCAGAGATGGGCAAGCAACTGAATTGCACACGCCCCATGGCTCCCTCCTTCCTGCCATCCCAGTAATCCCTCAGGATGCCTTCGACAGAGCCGCAGACATGTCCAAAGGCGTTGCTGCATCCAGCAAGGGCAGTGGCAATTTGCCTGCTGGGTGCCAGGTGTAGCAGTGCCTGCTTGGCCTTACCGCAGCCACGGCTCTCTACAGAGGGAGCTTAAAACCAGCACGGACGTGGCCTGGCTGACTTGTGCGTCAGGAACACAAAGGAGGAAAACTCATCTGGTGCAACCTCGGCCTAGTGCACTGCATACAGCTGTGTGGCACCCAGTTAAATATGCGTGACAGGGCTTGCTGGGCTGTACAAATGTTACTACTGTAAAAACACAGCAGTCACACAGGATGCCGGACAGCCTGCTGTTGCTCATGGCTACCTCAGCTACTCTAATCCCTTGGCGAGAATGAGGGCATATAAGATGAGAGACTCAACCACCTGTGGATATTTACAAGTCCGTCGAGGAGAAGAAAAATTAAATGCTTCTGCTTTCCTTTATTTCTTGTGACATGTGCGTTGCGTTATGTCTGGATGTGTCAAAATGCATTATGTCACGTGATGCTTTGTAACTTGGTGGCACTGCAAGTGTGTGTCAGGCTGCAGAAGTAGCTTACTCGAGACAGACTTAAAATGAACAAAAGAGAAAAATTAAATAACAGTTTCCAAGCTAGGCGATCCAACAGAATTTTCTCTCTTGTCTATAAAAGCCTGTCATCTGGGACATCTCTGCTCACAGAAATACATCCTTAGCAAAATCACCAATCATCTTGCCCGACTTGTATCTGATCTCTGTGAAGTGATGAACTGAAGTTTATTAAGCAAGGGAGAGAAAAGAAAAACAAACACAAGCAATCCTTTGTTAATTCAAAAGATTTGGGATATTTGAGGCTTTCTACTGCAAACCGTTAATTCAGCTGCATCACACATGTATGACTGCATGTTCCTGCAGAGTTAATCTTCCATGCTTCACTTCTGCTACAGTAATGTTAAATTGATACAATCAAATACGCAGTGTTAAAATTCTACCTTTTAATTTAATTTACTTTACATTACTTGGATTTTAAAACTTGAATTTTAAACGTAGCTTGGTTCTTATTTTTCCATTCAGCATTTTGAAGAGAAAAAGAAGTGTGAATCTTAAAAATATCCAAAGGATTCCAGTCAACCACTGAAGATCATATTTCACTGGAATAACTGGATATGGGAGTATGCAGAACTGTTGCAAAATACTGAATTAAATGACGGAAGTAAATAGTAATATATTGTGGCTGAGTTATATTTGTAATTGTACATGGTAAAAACATACCCTTCTTTTAAAAAGAAGCCTGATATATGTTGTATATCATGTATACACCAGAAATAGGAAGGAACTCTTAAAATACATGATGCTTTTTTTTTTTTTTTTTCTCCACTCACAGCTTTATTTTGCTAAGCTTCAAGGAGCAGCTTTGGCTTGCGAAAACTCCCTGTGTGGTTACACTGGAAGCTTAAAAGCCTCCTGCATACAATTAACTCAACTTCAGCCCCATGGAATTCCCACTCTGAGTAGGGAAAAACACCCCAGTGCCCCAGAAAGGCCTTTATAGCCTTGTAATAAAACTCCTGTAGTAGGACGGGTGTTAAAATCAGGCACAACAGTCTGCTAATTCAGGAGAAGCAGGGTTTGTTTTCAGGCAGAGCCAGTGTCTTTTGTTAGACCAGTCAAAAATAGCAACTGAAAACGGACCTGTGTTCAAGTACACAAGCATGAGCTTAAACTGAACCAAAAGAAAGGTTCATGTGCCTGCAATTTTGCCCATTTTCATACAGTTTTACAATTCTTTCAGGTGTTCTAATAAGATGTTAAAACTTTCCAATAAAAATCAAGGTAAAACACATACTCCAGTGATTCAAAAAATACAGGTTGATGAACTTTCCTTTTCAACCAGGCTCCCTTCAGCTCCACAGCAGGCATATAACAGAAAGGCCCTACTTTTTCACGGTGTGGGTGAAACAGCCCTTTTAAACTCTGTAATAAAAGAAACTCCTGCTGTTCTTGCTGTGGAAATGGAAGAGAAGGTGTTCCTTTCAATCCAAAACAGATGTTCCCTTTCACTTGCAGCTAAAAAAACACCCTGAAAGGTGTTTTTTTTTTCTGTCTCCATGCAAGTGAAAATAGGATGTATAGCATGTAACTAAATGTGTCATGTTGGACTGTTTGTCTCTAAATCAGTGTGGTTCAAAATATATGGATTCTTATAGAATTCTGACCAGTATTGGTTTAGTTTTAATAATGTGAAGATAAAGAAACAAAGACGCACAAACTCATAAATTTCTTTTAGCCTATTTCCATGATAGTCTTTAAAGAAAATACAGAAGAGAATGTGGTTCTGCTTCTCTTTTTCTGCCTTTAGCACCAAAATGTCGCAGTACAGTAATGATAGCTTGATGTGTGCTTGTGATAAACAGTAAGTTGTGGTCAAGGAAGTGGTTTTCTGTTCCATATAACAGGAGGTACAAGTGGTGCTGCTTGAATCAGGCACAGAATTTCTATAATACTAAGAATGAGAAGTCAAAGTGAGTTCAGAAGCAAGTAACAAGAGTCAGACCTTTTACACTGCAAGGCATTTACTTGGCCCTAGCCAAGTGAAGCAAGGACACAAAAATTATTCTCTTGTAGCAAATGCAGCCCAAAGCTGTTTCATTCCCAGAGTTTAACCATCTTCAGGTTGCTCGTGCCTTCCCTGTCCTTGGTATTACCAAGTTCCCAGGCTGTGCAAATGCAGAACTTCACACTAAAGGAAAAAAACTCACACATATATTTCTCATCATTTAGCCCCAGCTCATCGATATATACATATTATCTTTCAACAGGATTCAGCCCCGGTATTTTACCACTTCAAGACTGCCCCAGTTTAACTATGCTGTGCTTATTTGCACCTCTAACAGGCCACAGTGAAACCGTAATTTGCACCTTTTGAGGGAGGAAATTCAGAGGCAAAACCAGAAAGGTGTTACTGTTCAAAAGCTGTCAAAACAGAAACTTAATCAGGGAAATCCATATAAAAGGGAATGTGGGACAGTATGTGATGACAGCCTCTTGTTACGGTGCCTGTGCACAGCATGGGGCTTCTGGATCGCACTTCTTCTGACACAGCTGAGACACGCTCTGCTTTCCAGGTGTCTGAGCTAGGTAAAGCAATCTCTTCATCATCCTGCTTCCTCTGTAATGTGATCAAATCCATCATTCCTTTTGTTACCTCCTTTCGTGTTTGCTTTACCCCGCAGTAATTTGCTAACTGCAAAGCGGGCAAGTGCTTTAAAAACATACAAGCCTGCTGCAAGTGAAGTCATACTTATCAGATGTGCTGGTAGTGAATCGTGGTGACAGATTGGCTCTGTTTACCTCAAACAGTCAGAAATGTTCAGCACCCAAACCAAAGCATGGAAAAGGCTTTCAAATACACACGCAGATCAGATCATAGCCCGGCACATCATATTTTGCATATTTCATAAAGGTATCACATGTACGTTTGCACGTAACAACCTGAACATGCTGTTCACAAAGATATTTGGTATCTCTACAAGAGAAAGCAATTAAGACTCATGTAGCTAATGGGGCAGGAGTGGATGTTCTTTTGCTCATTCTGCCCAGTGAGGCTGGCTGGGGGCTGCAAGAGCCGCCAACACGGGTGTAGTTCCTCCAGCGCTCAGTCCCTCCGGTTCATGCAAAGCTCCCAATGGTTCAGCGCCTCTCTGAGCTGTGCTGGTAGTCCAGATGGGCTGTGGGGCCATGTGGCAACTGGGAGTACAGGAGCACAGACAGCACAGTCTGCTCGAGTGGCCAGAGCACTCATTTCCCACAAGCAATGAGCAGCATTAACATGTGTTTGCTTTACACTGCCTGGGAATTTACCCCTCCACAGGGTGCTGTACATAACAATCTTGCTTTCCTTTGCTTCAGCCTCACAATTCGGTTCCAAGATTATTTTTCTTAGCGATTTTAGAAACATTTTTAAACTGAGTTTCTTGAAGAGACACATTCCCTCGACATGATTATGTTTCCAAAGTCATAAACATACATGCATATATCTAGGTTTTCTGATAGAAGCCCTTACCTGCCTGCACATGGCTGTAGGTTGGGAACCTAAGGTGGCATTCTTAAAAAAACCCTTAAGATTGGTGTGATTCCCTTTCTAGTGCTCTTAAAAGAACCCCCTTCTTTGTTTTAAAGAGCTTTTGAAATAATCTACTGCCCTGCACAAGATTCAGAACTAACAATAAACCAATACAAACCCTGGTTGAAATTTATAATTGCAAAGTTCAATACTGTAAAATCTGGGGAACTAAATAGTTCATATTAAACAACTTACAGCCTTGCTCAATGGTTAAATGGAAACCAAGTGGGACAATCTGAGGCTAGAGCAGAGGGAGCAGCAGAGGGTTGTTTTGGTTTTAATTTCTCATTGGTTTATTTTTTGGGGGGGTTTTGTACCTGAGAAAGTGTCAGAAAGTCTCCCCCCCTGGCTGTGAGGCATCATTTCTAACTCCTCCAAGCAGGAACCAACCCAAGATGCTTCAGATCTGCACTTACCCAAAGGGGCTTGCAAACGTTTAAAATGTGAGCAAGATTTCGCATTAGAAATAACTACAGATCAGGAGTTCCGAAGCAGGAATGTCCTGGTGAGAGAGGGAGCACTGGTTTCAGCTTATTTATGTGTACAGGAATTTGATTAGGATCGACCTGGGAACCCTCCAACACTGTTGTGATAAGGTGACTTAGGAGAGAAAGGCTCTCCAGGGCTGTTCTCTGCTATGAAAACTGGCTTAGAGCTGCAGCGCCTGTCTGGTCACTAGCTCTGCATGGACCCCAGCTTGTGTGCACCCCGGACCACCAAACGTGGCAAATAAGGTGCTCTGAAGGGTGCTGGGGCTAGGCTCACGGCAGGTGGGTGTGATACTAATACCTTCTTTGCGTTTATGATCCAGTACAAGCTTACGGACTGACACCTGGCCACACTAGACGATAATTAAGAAAAAATTAATTCCCTCAATGTATTGTACTGCTTGTGAAAAAATGGATTTGTTTATATAGGAAAAAGACGGGGAGCGAGTAAATTCTTGACTCTGTAGGGAACGTGGTTCTTTTCTGCTAGGTGAACAGAGCTTCTGACTTTTTACACAATGTAGTTTTACAGCCATCGTCATGTTTATGAAAGAAACTGAGAAGACCACTATGCTATTACTTTTGCACTTGGCTTTCATTGTGTTGGTTTTGTTTCAGTATTACTTTTTTGATCTCCAGCCATCACCAACTTTAAGCCAATACATGCAGAGTGAGAGAGGAAACGGCAGGCTGTTCTAGCCATAACACCTGCAGTTCCCTGGCTTCTGGCATCTTTGTTTCCCTACTTCTGTGATGGTGCTACTTAGGGAGAGACCCGCCTTTGAAGAGCGCAAGAAGAGGAGGGTCGAGAGAGATTCTTGAGGATCTCTTTTACAACTGTTGTTGTAGAAGGATCTATGACCTGCAGAAATCCATCAGAAAGAAATACAGGCAGATGCAAAAGCTGCCTGAAAGATTTCTTTACTTAGACATTTCTTCCTCTCTCTTTTTTTTTTTTTTTTTCCACAAGGCCTTTAGCAACAGCATTTTATTCTTGTAAATATGTCAGATAGAAATTTCTCTATTTTTATACAGCTTTTCACCTTCATAAATCTGGAAATGATGTGCCACTTGCCAACTCCAAATGAAAATGCAACCTTCTGTTCCCTCTTGAAGAGTATCATCTGTATCTATAGCAGAGGCTACAGGAATGGGGGGAAGCTAGCTAATTAAGACATTCTTCTCACTCTGTGATACTAAAGCAAACTGCCGATACATTAAAAATATTCCCTTCACAGTACTTTGCATGTTATATAAAGTCCTGGGAATGAATTGTCCTCAGATGGAGGATATTTTTAAATGACAAGCTAAAATGACAAAAGTTTCCAATGGCATTCACATAGTTCTGTAAAGCAGACTCTGCTTAGGCTTCAGCTTTAGGCTCAGCATTTAAGTGACTGAATCTGTCAATCACTAAAGGGCCGTGGGCTCTTTCTTGTCTCCTTGGGTTTGTCAACAGTGGCTTTTCAAGTCTGCAGCACCCTGATGCACCACCTACACAAACAGATGTACACAAAACATTTAAAGTAGTAAGATAATTTAAAGCAGTAAGATAATTTGAACTGTGTTTTGGAAATAAACACAGATTTTTCTTACAGGATAAGAACAAAATTGTGGAGGAATATTTTTAATGTTGTTACAGTGTGTTTATTTGATTGTCCCTTCCTGGTTTTCCTTTTTCTTACTGAAACCATTTTTATTCAATTCCCTGAGAAAACTGGTACAAACTCAGCCTTTGGGACACCAGAATGGGATATCTTCTACATCACCAGATAAGACACAAGCAAAAGAAAAGGCTTCACAACCAAAGGGTCTAGTGTGAGATAGATATGCCAACATATGCCCTCCTAGTTTTCTCTCTTTATAATATCTAATATCTAGCAGTTTCAGTGGGATCTTTCAAATCTTGACAATGCTGTAGGATGTCACAAGCTGCTTATAAAAATGAAAGATATGGTGAGTCATCACTCTCTTTTTCCAATAACAGACCTTGGTAAGCTCAGGGTGCTGTCTGAACCTCGGTTTAGCAGGTTTTCTGTCATAGAAGACACAGTAGATTAAAAGATGATTACTTGTTTAGGTATGTTACCTAGTTCACTAGAATTGCTTGTGTTTCAGACACAAACAAACTTTCCTGCAACTAGCTGAAGATGTCACATGGCAAATTTCTCTTCATTTACTCATCCTAGAACTGTCATTTTTTGTGTGTTCTGTAAATCCAATTCTCCCTCCCTCCCTCCCTCATTTCCCCACCATCACCTTTATAAAGTAGCATTTTGCTTTCCTGTGTTGCTATGACAACATTTACACTTGCCTTTTGAAGGCAAAATATATGGCTTCCTTCCATATTTTTGTCAGTGTGCTCTTGTGTTTAGAGGCACACGGGAAAATTAGGGCAATTGCAGACAGAGCTTTAAGTAGCAGGCTGCAACTTTATTTCTCAACATAAAGGGGATTTAAGTAGGTCTAGCATGGATTTACCTATGACATAATTCCTCAGTGTACCCCTAAACCAGATTAATTTGGTTTAGTCTTCTGATTCTTTATCATTGCAAGAGAAAATTAAAGGAGGAACAGTGAAAACTTCAGACTTGCCTCTCTCTCCTGCCTCCTTTCATGCAGTCAGAAAGACCACCAGCAAAATTCACCATGGCCTTTACTTCTAGGATGTGTCAACTAATTCCACAGAGGGAGAGCAGCTAAAAGGAACTGAAGGTTGAAAGAGGATGCAAGTTACTTTTTAAATTAATCAGGAGGCAGAAACAAAGAGAAAAAGCCCTTTCCTTTGCCCTCCAGCTGCCCGGAGGAAGGCCTTTGAGAATGTGGCGTATTGCACTGCAAAATATAGGAACTAATGCTTGCACCTGATAAGAGTGACGGTTATATGGGCAGAGAGGGGTGCTGTGCTCCAGCTCCCAACAGAATCCTCAGTGCCCCTACCTTGCCAATGACTTTCCATATGATGAACACATCAACTGAACTCTGCCTCTTCACAGGTCTAGAAGCTGGCTGGCAGCTAATCTACAGCAGAGGTAAAGAAAAATCCTCCTCCAAAGACAAACCCTCTGCAAGAAGGTTTGAAACAATTGGGTCTTTATTAGAAATGCCAGGAGCTAAATAATGCCTCCCTTCACCAAGCACCTGGCTCTCCTACTTAAGCCACAGGACCTGAGTCAGATAAGTCTTATGGGCTGCAGCACTCTCTGTTTGGAACATAAAAACAGATGGAGACATCACATTCCCTCAAAGCAAGAGTTAGGCTGGCTTAGCTGATGCTTATTTCAGATCTCTTTAAAATCCTACAGGAGAAGGTATGCAGCAGATATGCCTCTCTATTTCTGGCACTGTTAGCAATCTGAACTGCCTCTCCTTACTCAGGCTGTAGGAGCATTGTCTTTTTTATTAGAGCACACCTCTGCAACACGCTAGCTAAAGGGAAAGCTTGTGCTCATTGAGCTTGGGAAAATGCTGAACTCTGAACACTGCTGACAAGATGCTAAACCATGTCAACAGACTATGGAACAAATACATTTGCAAACAAAATGTGTTGCATATAGATTGCTAATATGTTCTTCAGAGTATAATGGTGTCATCTGAGTGGATTTAGAAGATTCACTGCAAGTCCTGTAAGAGGCATGAAACTCCCATATTAACCTAGCTTGTATGAGCATGCCATGAACTCAGGGGGAACCATGAGGGCCTCTCTTGCTCCACCACTGAACTCTGTATTGTCCAGTAACTCCCTGTCACGCCCACTTCCAGAGATATCCCTCAACAAAATGCAATTCACGCAGACTTTAGAAGGCAGATAAATACACTGAAAATTATCAGCATAGAACAAACATGATTTAGCATGCTCAGGGGCCAGATCAAGTTTGCACAATGCTGGCGACTGTTCCACTTTTGACAGAGAGGCCGAGTCCTGGCGATGTCTTTTCAGCACCCATCTCCAACTGTGGAGAAGCAACTTAGCAAAACAAGAAACAGAAGGTGGCTACAGCTGTCCTGGAGGGAACCTGATGATCTCCATCCCCAGACCCTGAAGTCTAAATCACAGCTCTACATCTCAGTTCCATTTTGATTGCCCTCTGCTATTCTATCAGTAACAGCTACTACTGTCTGGATCTGCTTTGGGGTATCAAATTCTAACCACTGTCAGCTTCTTAATGTTTGGGGTTTTTCTTAATCTAAAGATGTATGTTAATTAATAACTCTCCCCCATGAAGGACAATGATCTGAAGAACTTGGCTTTGCTACAGCTTTACGGGGCTGAAATCCATTTCCCTGTTCATATGACAGAAAACCTGGGAGTTACAAAGACATTTCTGGAAGAGGCGAGTTTTGGCACACACCTTTGGCATATACTGCATAAATGATGGGAAGAGTTGTTCCTGCGTAACGCGAGAACTCAAGGGAAATGGCAGGTGGAGTAGGAGCCTCTCAGTTTCCAGACCTCAGTCTCGCAGCAGGCCGTTCCCTCACAGGGTCACCTTAGCCCTCAGTGGAGCAGAGGGCCGCTCCGGGCAGGCCGCGCTAGGGCGCAGTCCCACACGCACCCACAGCAGGAGCACCCTGCTGCCCACCCAGCAGTGGGGCCGCGGAGCAGCCCAATCCCACTGCCCCCTAGTCCCGCTCCCGCTTTTCCAACATGTTTTTATGTCTCTGCACAGATTGACTGTGGCACATTTATATCCAGCAGCGTTCCTCTACAGCAGGGGATTCTTTGTTGTGAATTTATGGCTGGATTATGTCCCTCTTTAAGCTACCTCATAGGACAAAGCAGCTGTAACACATGGTCCTCACAGCACTCCCGCTCTGGAAGGAGGTGTGAGCGATGGGCACTACTCTCACCCAACCTCCCTTATGTTTTGCCACAACAAACCCCTCTAATGTGGTAAGAAAATTTAGGCGACACCCTTTTCCCTGAGGTAAGCAGTTTTAAAGCTCATATTTCAGCCGAGCAGTGTAAGAAAAATAGGAAATGAAATATGCCTGTCTTCTGAAAGCGTATTTTCAAAATTCAAGCTGTATGCAGAGTTTTGGTTTGAGCTGCATCATTCCTATTTAAAAGTCCATTTCAAAAAATCCACAAAATAAGTATACAACAGCCAAGTTGGGGGTTTTTTTGCTGACTCCTCAGTGATATTACGGCATGTATGCAAATAAGGGTATATTTATTTGTCCATGGTGATCTCTCTCAGCTCATTTTTCTGCCCCAAGAGAGCAGTCTCAGAATTTTAAGTTTCCTAAATCAAATAGTAATAAAAAAAATACTTCAAGCTAGGGACAGTGAGGATTACTTGCTCATGGTAAATTCCCAAATCAGAAGTGCTAGCTACTGTACTGCCCCGTGGCTGCCTAACACCCTGTGTATACTCCTAAAAGACTAAATGATCTGTACCTGTAGGTCCTATCAAATGCATATAATAAGATATTGATTCAGTTCTGATTGCTGTAAAACGTCAGTCTGGAGATGGACACATGGATGCAAAGGTTACAGTTGGCGAATGCCTCACCCATTTAGGGTGTGTTGTTTGCGCTTCTGTTTTTACTAACAATTTGGTTGCTTTGTTTTGGTCTTAAGAGCTAAATAATGAAACTTCACTCATCAGGCGCAGAAAACAGTTCATAGCCTGACATCTTCTGTGACAAGGGCTCTCCTGATTTTCAGTCTTAATTTTCTTTCCTTTAATTTCTATTTCTTAATTGGAGTAGTGTATGACATGCTAACTAATTTCTCTCCATCATTAGGCTGTACTCCTGCACGTATTTATGCACATGATTAACTTTGTTATCACAAGGAATCTGAAATGAAGGCGGTAAAGCAATAAATGTGTATACACGCATGGTGTGTTGGGGATCTGAACCTCCTCAAATATCTGTTGACTCAGACAGCACTAATCTCTTTAAACACTGCATTGTCAACCTACATATTTTGCCTAGGTTAGCCTCCTTTCTGAAAGCAATCCATCCAGATCATCAATCATGTAGTAACTTTTCCTCGTTAAATATCCAGCCTCTTCAGTTAATTAAGTATCCCAATATGAACATGATATTCCAGATCTGTTTTCTTCACATCTGTCCACTAGCATATAAGACTCCTTCACACTGTTTGTCACAACCATTGATGTACATCCATGTTCAGAAAGACACAGCTCCCAACTGGAAATGCTCCTGGGGGTGAACAGCATATGTTCCATTTTATGACACTGGAATGGATGTGCATTGCTCAAAAAATTTCCATACTTTTTTTATAATGCACAAAATACATTAAGTAAGACAGAAAGAGTAAGAAGATCTGGTAGAGTAGAGCATTATCTACCAAGAGGAATCAGCCAAGACTAAAGGAGCAGTGTTACTTACAATGCTGTAAACTGGAATTCCTAATTTAATGTAATGCAAAGCCTTTATCTCAGATAAGAGCACTAGAAGTTCCAGAACTTTTCTGTGTTTTCCTTATGCAAAAAAATCTAAGGAATAAATAAATAGGAAGTGCAAGAATATTAAGTAACAGCATGGTAATAACTTTGAGCACAGGAATGATTAAATAAATAACTAACTTATTTAACCCTTATTATCATACACTTTAAATGTCTTTCTCAAACACAGATGATCCGACATTAATATCCAACAAAATCCAGGCTCTCTATAAGGTGCAGTGCATAACTGACAGCAATCCCTAGGATTCAGCTGATACTTTCATCAGACAACAGCAAAAAATAAAGTTGCATGAGCTCTCACCACTACTGTAGCCCCTGCAAGCAGTAGCAGGTGGAAAGTCTTCGAGCAAATACACAGTGCTGTCTTTTTTAATCATGAATCTCCCACACATTATAATACATTCAAGTGCTGTGCTTGCTCTTTAAGACGGCCTCATCTTGATAATCAATGTAGCCAGTCTAGTGAAGTGCCACTTTCCTGCTGTGAGAAGGCACAATTCTTCTTACTGCCACAGCCCCCTGCTGACATGTTTTACAACATTTAAGCAGGAAACTGTTAAACCTTACTTCTCTTTTTTCCCTCTCTGCAGACAGAAATCTTCGTTCCTGCTGGTTTCTCACTTGAATTAAGAGCCGTTAAGATGTGCCCTGGCTTTTACCCTGAGCATTGCCCTAATTTTAACCTAGTGCAACGGTTATCTTAGTTTTACTCAGATTTTTAAAACTGACTCATTCAGTAAGACAAACTGTGAAAGTGTCTGGTAAAAGAGTAGATTTCCAATAAGCACGGTAAAAAGGTCACATACACCAAGTTTTCTTCAGAGGCAGGCAGGAGGCAGCTTCGGTGCATTCACATACAAACCGCATCGAGTCAGTTCAGGGCATTCTTGTTGCTGTAAAGAATGCAAAAAGCCAAAAGGCTGGACTTTTAAATCTCTATCTGCAACGTCAGGCACGCGTTTTCATGCCGTGAGCCCCGCTTCTCACCAGCAGCGCTTTTAAAGAAGGAAGGGGGAAATGAAGTTAAGGGACTGATAGCTCTGTCAAGCTGATAAGCACCATTAATAGATGTTGAAGTTTATGACTGGGAAGCTGATACAGGTGCAAGTTTTATGAGTTTGAAACTTTACTTTGACATAATGAGTAAAGTTAAAGCTGGAGGCCTTTATGCCATGATGAGAGTCTCTGTCAGTGAGCACTGTAACCTAATTAGTTTTGATGCAGCAAATCAACAAAGCCACTACTGGTTATGACCTCTGCCAAGAGCATGAGAGAGCGAGACAAATGAAGCTTAAGATGTTATTAGTTGTTCTGTTGCAAAGTTCCAGATAAAATATGACAGGATGTTGTTGCTTGACTTCGGCATCAGTTCTCCAGATGGCACTCAGCACTGGCTTGTAGCGAGGCTTGCAGGGAGGCTGCCACATTGTCTCTGTCAAAACGAAAGTTTTCCAATTACAAAGAGATAATGCGAAGAGATGCAAACTTAATCTCCTGAACGAAAGGTTGCAAGCTGTGTAATAGCAGTCGAGGGGAGAGATTTCGCATAGTTCACTTGCTTTAAACACTGCTGTTCAGGAAAGCTTTATTATCCTGCCCAGTAAAACAAAGAAATCAGATGCACTTGACTCTGTGCGTTAGGGCAGCTGTGGCTGGACACAGCCGTGTCACAGCCACTCTTGTGGAATTAGTGGGTCTGATCCTCCTCCTGGGCTGGTGTAAATCAGGGACAGATGCCCATGAGATAAAATGGTGTAAAATGGATCAAAAAGGAAAATTACGGACCTTTAAACTATCTGAGAGCTGTTCGCTTTTATTTAATGGTATTCTGCCAGTTTGGTTGAGGGAAATAATGTGTTTTGTTTCTCAAATTTTAATGAAATCTTTAGTGGAAAAAACAAACAGAATGTCTTGCAAGTGGTGAGCTTACAGGATTTGACATTGATGTTATGAAATATTATCTTCATATTTATGATGCTGTACCAGGCATGCTGAAGTTATTCAGCAGCCACAGTGACCGAATGACAGGCTAACAGCCCGACAACCAGCAGAAACAGCATCTCACCTAAAGATCATTTTGAGCTGCCGGGAAGCATCAGGAATTGTATAAAGGCTAGGAAATACGGTAAAGTATCCTCCCCTTGACCCCTATGCATAAAGAACTGTGAAATGAATGGACCACATCCATTCCAAAAGCTCTCAGTAGCAGAGCTTTCACGTGTCACTCGGTATCGCCGAGTCACGACTGCGCTTTCCAGGGTGAGTGCCCGCTCCCATCTGACACTCTTCTGACCTTTGAAAGCAACGTGCTTCAGGAACGTCATTTGAAATACTCCGACGCAGGAAAATTCGCTTTACGAGTTAAGAGAAAAGTCTTCATCCTGCGGGGGTGGTCAGAGCGGCACACAGGTTGCCCAGAGAGGTTGTGGAGTCGCCACCCCTGGAGGCCGGGCCGGGCGGTGGGTGCGCACCTTCGAGCCCCGGCCGCGCTGCCTTTCTGAGTCTATTCGATTTATCACCTACTGAAAAGCATCAGCCGTGGACAAACCCATTTAAAAAGAAAAGCCAAAATTCAGTTTAAAAAGGAAGTCACGTTCTCTAATTATAGGGATGTACATACGAAATACATCAGTACAGGCAAGCGATACCAGAGCACGGGGATTATTTTCGATTCCCGGGTTTCTAACTACAACACAACTACCCCCAGCACGGAAAGGACGGGCGGGGTTTCTGCCAGCGAGCGGCCCAGCACCTCGGCAGCCCCGCTCGCCTTTGCCCTGCCCGCGGGGACGCCGAGCGCCCCGCCCGTGTCCAGAGAGGGGCCTGCGGCCCGCCGCCGCCGCTCCCGCCCCGGATGGGAGGGACCCCTCGGTGACCGCCGGACGGGAACCCCGCGTCCCCGCGTCCCCGGCCGCCGCACGGCGCGACCCGCCGCGGCGGCAGCGCCACCCAGCGGGCAGCGTCACTCTGCGGCAGCGTCACCCCGCGGGCAGCGTCACCCTTCGGGCAGCGTCACCCCGCGGGCAGCGTCACCCCGCGGGCAGCGTCACCCTTCGGGCAGAGTCACCCCGCGGGCAGCGTCACCCCGCGGGCAGCGTCACCCTTCGGGCAGAGTCACCCCGCGGGCAGCGTCACCCCGCGGGCAGCGACACCCTGCGGGCAGTGTCACCCCGCGGGCAGCGTCACCCCGCGGGCAGCGACACCCTTCGGGCAGAGTCACCCCGCGGGCAGCGACACCCCGCGGGCAGCGACACCCTTCGGGCAGCAACACCCTGCGGGCAGCGTCACCCTTCAGGCAGCGACACCCTTCGGGCAGAGTCACCCCGCGGGCAGCGACACCCTTCGGGCAGCAACACCCTGCGGGCAGCATCACCCCGCGGGCAGCGTCACCCCGCAGGCAGCGTCACCCTTCAGGCAGCGACACCCTTCGGGCAGAGTCACCCCGCGGGCAGCGACACCCCGCGGGCAGCGACACCCTTCGGGCAGCAACACCCTGCGGGCAGCATCACCCCGCGGGCAGCGTCACCCCGCAGGCAGCGTCACCCTTCAGGCAGCGACACCCTTCGGGCAGAGTCACCCCGCGGGCAGCGACACCCCGCGGGCAGCGACACCCTTCGGGCAGCAACACCCTGCGGGCAGCATCACCCCGCGGGCAGCGTCACCCCGCAGGCAGCGTCACCCTTCAGGCAGCGACACCCTGCGGGCAGCGTCACCCTTCGGGCAGCTCACCCGGGGGTGCAGAGTGTTAGTGCCCCACGGGGCAAACAGCTCCCCAAAACCTTCCCCGCGTGGAGGCGCCCGGCCCAGGCTGCGAGAGGCGCTTTCCCCACTGTGTGCCTTGAGAAAGGCCTAGCGATGCTGGAGCCGCCTGCGGGGCGCGGGAGGGACACCCTGCACAGGACCGAGCGAGTTACGGTTTGCCTTTTGGGGACTAGTTGTAAAGCTAAGGACCACAAGGGAAAAGGGCTTCGAGGGATACAGAGAAATCTGGATTTTGTCGTTTGGAAGCAAATCTCCAGACAGGTCTTCAGGAGGGGCATTTCTGCACCTTTTTTCTGCGCCTTATTCAGGCAGCAAATTCAGAGGCATTACTTTCTGACTACAGTCTGTTCTTCAAACCCCACTGCTCTTGCTTCATGTACTTCAGGATGTTTGTTTCCCAACGTTTATATATCCGTACTGGTTAATAGAGCACATAGACACTCCTGACGGTACACTAATGCCTGCCTCAGCCCTAAATACTCAGTAGGCCAGAAGTACCTCTGCTTACTAGAATGGAGAGGAATGGCGATATATATGCCTGGTCACAGAGCCAAGCAGGGCCTTCTTTTCAAAGATGTTGCTGTCAATAGCTTGTATGATGCATCCTCTTTCCTCTAGATTAGGACAGGACTTCTGCACGGGTGCGAACAGCTGTGACAGCCACCGTGCTGCCATCATGGAAAGTGAGGAGTTAAAGAAGTAGGTCACTGAATGGCACAAGGCCTTACTGGCAAAGGACTGTGTACCTTTATTTCCTGCGGAATCCAGTGGGAATAGGATACTTTGAGAATCACCATCAATAGCATAGCTAGAGATACCGAAAACTTGAATCTGAAGGGAGATGTGAGAGCGTTTTCACTGCTTCAGAGTCGCATTTGTTCAGGCAGCCAGACAGCAAAGATGAGGGAGGAGTTTGTCTTATAATTACAGGATTTGTCTTCTCCAGGGTCCAGAATGCAGCTGTCCCAGATTTTATTCATACATATGGTTTAAGAGAAATGCACCTCTCCCAAAAATCTGTCCCCAGAACGTGAAAGAGCTTATATTGAAACTGGGAGCTGTACCGTGAAAAGAGGATCCAACTGAAGAGCACAAAGTAGGTGAGAGACAGTTATTAACTCGACATGTGCTCGTTAGTGCCTTGTAGGCCTCAGCTGTTGGTAAATGCTTAGCTGAAGGATGAGGGGTGCTCTGGATCTCCCCCGGGAGCTTCAGGCACAGGGAGACCTCGGAAGATGGCCTGGAGCTCTTTTCTGGGGCTGTGGTCTGCCCAGCAAGGAACAGGCAGAGCAGAGACCCTGACTGACAGGTCACTGCAGTGCAAACCATCATCCAGACGTGGGTTGGACATGAACAGTGTATAAAGAGAAGAAAACTCTTTTGCATGTTTGATTTGGTAGAGACGGGAAGGGTCTTTTTCCCTCAGTGGTTTAACTCTCCCTCAAATGAGCAGCAGACTAGGGCCTGCCGCTGCTTACAGTTCGAAGTTATACTCTCCCTTTTGTCTATAAAGAACCATGAAAAGTATCTTGCTCCAAAGCGTAGCTGTAAATTCAACATTAATAGGGCAACAGAACAGGACAAGGGCATTTTTTTTTCACTGAAAGAGCAGGATGTGAAAATCTCCAGTTCAATTGAAGGAGGACTCTATAAACAGGATTAAAGAAGTAGATAAATGCAAAACGTGAAGACAGGAAATCAGAAATTCATGCACAGAAAAATGAAAATATCTAAAGCAGAACAGCTTGGGGGAAGTGACTAGTTTCACATAGGTGTGGATGAGAACAAAACAGCGGTGAAGGAAAACGCCCTACAAGGTGACATAGGCCTTTACTGAAAAAATTAGTAGGGCTATGGGGTTTATGGGTGTAATTTTTCACTGTTTGCAAGATCTGCAAAACCTTTTGCCCCTAACCATCTCTGCACAATTAACTGATCCCTGTCTAATCTTTCTGAAGAAAACTTAATTCTTGTTTCCTCATCGAGGAAATACAGGTTTGATATAATCAGAGGTTTTGCAAGAATACATGATGTTCATCAGTATTACCTTTCATGGAAATCATTGAAAACCCCCTCTGTATTTTTGGTCAGGTGCAGCCACTTTGTTCTGGCTGCTCAGATGCTGATAGTGGTGCTCTGGAAGGCACACATGCAAATGGTAACATCAAAACGAAGAGCTCTGATCTTAGCATAATGCAAATAAAGTCCCTCTGGAATTTCCAAAGCTCGAGGTTTTTTCCATTCCAGGACTTTCAAAATTTCAAGTCCTTATTCTGTTTTAGAATGAAAGGAAATTATGGATTGCTGAGCCTATTGTTTGTTCATGTCTGTGCAGCAGACACAGAGAGCAACTGAGGCTTAAAATTCTCTTCCAGTGGACATTATGTCTGGACAGTTTTTTAATAATAAGATTCTGTGACATGGTTGAAAACATTCTTTCACAGCTGTTGATGTGTTAATCCAGCACGGGGAAGAGAAAACTGAAAAGACCTTTCAGCCATACCGTTTATATTTATATATAAAATTAGTATACGGTTAAAGCCGACAGCATGTTTACATCTGGATCCTGTATGATAGCAGTTGATACATTTAATATGGCATGTGGCATAAAACAGGATTAGATAAGGTTTTCTGCTTAGCCATGCCTCTCGCACAAAAGGATATTTATAACAATGTTCTCTACAAATCATAACATAATGCTGAATACTGTTTTGAAATGCACTGTGCATCAGCAGTATTTTCCAAAGGTTATGTCCCTGTGATTCGTGCTAATTAGCAATGAGTTGGCTCTAGGATAGCAGACATACTCAGAAGGATTTTCAGAAGTTTGATTTCAAAAATCCAAACTGACCAGACCATTCCCCAAATTAGCTGGTGTGGATGGACCTGAAAAAATAGTCTGGAGCAGGACTTCACAAAAGATCCATCATTTGGAGCTAGATTATGTAGAGTTAAGAAAAAAAAAAAAAAAAAAAAAAAAAGTTAATGTGAACTTTGGGAAAGCCTGTACTCAAAATCCTAGGCAAGGGCTCAGATGGGACTTTATTATTTGACGTTTCTCATCCACATGACTTAGTCTTCATGTCCTCCCAGAATGTGAAACTACACAGATGTCTTTTCACACAGGCCTTAACAGCTTCTAATTTCTGTGTGCTCCCATTTCCATCTCCTCGCTCCTACAGCGCTGTCCTTCCCAAGTGGAACACACAGGATCTGAGTGTGAATTTTTTGTGAAAAGCCTAACTAAATCATATTAATCTGTTCAGAGGAAACCTTCTCTCTCATATCCTGGTGCTGAGCATCTCTCTGTATGTCACTACAGTGCCTGGCAGTGTGTACTGGAGGCTGGCGTGCCTGGCACTGTGGTCCCCAGGTAAATAGGAAAAAAAAAGTGAACATGTGAACCCAAAGTAGCTATAGCATGTACTACTGATCTCAGTCCACTGGACCCTGCTGCCCAATACCTAGAAGTGATGAAGGGAACAGGCACCTGCAGGTCAACAAGAGTGAGGAATCATACCTGTACATGTACTGCAGGTACACATCCAAATCCCCTTTTAAGTGATAGAGACGTAAATGGAGTTAAAATAGATGGAAGGCAGTGCTGCTAATCGTTCTCTGGGCTATAGGTATAACACAGGGTAATGTTTGCTGCTGTCAAAGAATGGGCAGTTCACAGCCTGAAGAAAAAATATAGCTGTGTTTTCATATACATCCGCTAAAGACCGGAAAAAAAAATGCACACGATTTCTGCAGTCAGTGGTAAGCACTGCTGGCATCACTCTGCGTCTGAATAAGAATAAACACTAAACGTTATGAATATCAAAATAATGAACTATAACTCAATTTGTATTTGGAGAGAAAAATGGCTTATTTCAGTATGTATCTTGAGTGCATTTATGAGTCACATAGTCTAAATAACGAGAGAGTTGAAGCACCACAGACAGGTAGTAAATAAAGCCCTAGAAATGCCTGGTCTGGCATGTGTTGCTCTGTCATGAAACGGAAGCATTCAATAGAGAGGAAAATTGACCAGCTACTGACAGGAGATAATGGACTTATCTGTTATGGGAGTGAAGATAATGTAATATTTAATATGACATTCCTGATAACTAGTCAGGAAGATCTATCTGTGCCAGATTTCCAAGGTTATTTGTAATTGAATGCAACTGAATATCACTAGAGAGGAACATAAAAAGGAAAGAAGTCTCCTGCAATTTACTGTCAAGTGCAGAGCACCTTCAACTCTGAAGAGAAAGTCTCCATCTCAGAGAGCTTACAGCCCCCAATTTAGGGCCAATTTAGATTTAAGCAAGTAGCTGAGCACTTTGCAGAGAGAGGACAGCTCATTTTGCCACTACTGAAGAAGGCAGACGTCTTCCCATCCTCCCTGTCTCTGCATCTCTGCCCCTGCTCATGGCTATGCAGTCACGCCTGTGCATGAGCTCTGGCATCTCTCTGACCCCAAACTGAGCTGATGTAGCATAATGCAGCTGCACAAAACTAGATCTTTTTTCCCCTGTATTCCTCATCTTCTGGTTTAATGAGCTGGGTTGGCCTGTAGTTTATTTCTCAGCTGTTAGAGGGCTGGAAATTACAGCTCCCAGTAGGTACAGTCCTTAGTCCTCAGCATGCGGTAGTAGCTGTCTGGATGTACGGGGCAGAGCGGAGCTGGTGGGGCTTCTCATGATTTAACAATGTGATTCTTGACATGTTTTGAATGATTGTTTTTTTTCTGTAGCATAGGGTCTGATTCCCCACATCTGCACCAGTGCAGTATCTGCTGGTTTCAGTGCAGCTGGTGTAGGGCCAACAGGAAAATTGGGCTGCTCATGTTTGCTAGAATCATTCGCGTAAGACTATTCACTTTACATATGTGTAAAATCAAAAACCTCTCTTTTCCCATTCTTGACGTATTTTTCCACTATAATTCCAGCAAAGATGGAGTTCCTCCAAAAAAAAGCACTAATTTCTTAATGCTGAAGGCATTTAGAGAAGATGTAGAGAGCAAGCCAGTAAGTGGTATGTCAACATTTAAGGATGCAGACTAAACTGTGGTATTGATAAATCACCATAAAACAGAGCCTTATTTGGGGAGTATGACTTCAGCAGAGCTCCTCCTGCTGTTGACAGAAATTTTGTCCACATAAAGGATTTCAAATGTGATTGGAACAGTGGCATTCACTTTTCTGTCAAGAAGCGAAGTGCAAAATTAGTCTCCTGACACAATTCTCACCTATCACGTACTGTAATAACTATTTTCCTCAGACAAAAGCCTGATACTGGCACTGCAAAGTACTCCTGACTGGAAGGATAAAGTGCAGTTCAGAAATAAGGGATGATGAGAAGGAAATAAAGCATGGGACGATTTGATGGCAGCCATGGGGAGAACACAGATGGGATGGAAAACTCGAAAAACACATATCCTTGTTATTTAAAAACACAAGGTTGATAAATTGGAATGAAGAAAAGGAAGGAAGGAAGGAAGGAAGGAAGGAAGGAAGGAAGGAAGGAAGGAAGGAAGGAAGGAAGGAAGGAAGGAAGGAAGGAAGGAAGGAAGGAAGGAAGGAAAAGAGAGAAATAGAGATAGAAAGAGTGAAAGAAAGAGAAGGGGAGAAGAGAGAGAGAAAGAGAGAAAGAGAGAGAAAGAGAGAGAAAGAAGGAAAGAAGGAAAGAAGGAAAGAAGGAAAGAAAGAAAGAAAGAAAGAAAGAAAGAAAGAAAGAAAGAAAGAAAGAAAGAAAGAAAGAAAGAAAGAAAGAAAGAAAGAAAGAAAGAAAGAAAGAAAGAAAGAAAGAAAAGAAAAAGAAAGATACTGCCAGACTGCAGAGTGCAATGCGAAACTGTCCAGGCCCACAGAGTAGCTCTGCTCTGTGCTCAGAAGAGCGTAACAGGAAAGGATAGGTAGTACCTGACATGAGTTGTTCCTGGAAGCACCAGCAGCTCAAATTAGAACAAGGACTTCCCTGGCAACTTATGAGGGATGGGGTGACTTGGTTTTGTGTGGTTTTGACACATGGCAGTGTGTAACTTGAGTCACATTGCAGGATGCTCTCCAGCGTGGAAAGAAGGAGCAGAAGGAGCATGTAACTGAATTTGAGAAAAAGACAGGAGCTGGCTTTCACTGTAAGATGGAGAGGAAGTATCCCACTGCTGTCCCTAATTCTGTAGGGAGCCAAGAGTACTCTCTATGCAGACAGTGAGAGCCCCTGATGTTGAGGAACACCATTATTGATTTTTTTGTTAGTGTCATTCCCACCTATGCAACAGCTTCTGTCCCAAAACACTTGAGCCGCCATTTCAGTCAGCCCAGCATGTAATCTTGTTCTTCAACATGTCTTTTTTCTGAAACTGCTGAGAAATACTGAGGTAGAGAATATACAGATCAGTACCTTGGAGCACTGGTTTCAATAGAGCGGTATTGAGCTGTATCTATTGACAGATACAGGTCTGAGGTATCCCAGACCCTTGGCACAGATTTGTAAGGGGGTTGAATGCAATTATGACTTGGTAGAAGATAAAAATAAGGGACTGACTGAAGTATACATGGAGGTTAGCATAATGTAACAGTACTGATCCACCTACAGGATTTTTGGAAGAATCTGAAGGAGAATATTTAAGCCAATATTTCCAAATTTATATTCCAAAAGTTTATGATGTCAATTATTACCAGCATATGACTTAATTTCAAAGGCCCTCTTGTTGATGTTAATGTACAGGCTAAGGCCCACCATTACCTTCAATAGATAGGAGAAAATTAATAGGATTAAAAATCCTTCTCTCTCTGTTGCATCTTTTGATGACAGAGAAATAAACAGAGAACTGTAATTCTAAGACACAATAAAAGCCTAAATGACATGAATCGCAAGTCTTGGGTCCAATCTGTCACTGCTCCATCCATAAGGTACGTTCTGAGTTAAACTTGGGGTGTATGGCAGACGTCAATGGCAGCTGCCCAGACTTAACTAAAAGGAAAAGTCAGGTATGTAGTCACAGCTCACAAAAATACTTTTGCCAAAAAAACCCCAGTCTCTGGTTCAAAGCTGCCATAACCAGAGATAGGTCTCAGGGAGTATTTTGTTGTCACTGTTCTTTTACCTTTTCTAATTCAATGTAGACTTTCAGCATTCCCAACAACATCCTTGAGGAAAGGAGTTTCCTTACATGCTTCTTCAGTGCTTTGAGGAGTATTTGTCTTCAGTTTGTTTTGAGATTGAGCTGCCCTTGCTTCATCCTGGCATTGGAAGAGACAGTGAGAAATTAGTCCCAGGCACCACTCTTGGATGGCGAGCAGTAGCTCTGTTCCCATCATGTACATAAAGTCAGACTCTTTTCCTCCTGCTTATCATTTTACATTTAACTATACTGAATTTTACTGGCTGTATTAAATTCCGGTCACTGTAAGTTATTTTGATAGTTCTTCACAGACGGGTTTCTTCTTAACCACTTTGAATAACTATGCATCAGCAGCAAACTTTGTCCCTTTAGTATTGTCCCTCTATTGCTTGCTTGCTTTTAAAAGCTTCACTTATTCTGTAGCTAGGGGTTTTTTTCATATTTTTAAAGATAAGTGCTTTGCTCTGAGACCCTATATGCTATCTCAACAGAAACACTTTTCTTTACATACTTTCCAGTCTGCTTATAGGGATTTTACTCCTTTGAATGTACTCCTAGCGTACTATTAACAAGCTTATACATTTTCATGGTTTTTTGTTTTTTGGTTTTTTTTTAATTTTCATTTTTCCAAATATGCCTTGGTTTCTCGATCTCCAGTATGGATGCTGGATAGAAGTATTTTTTGGGCCCTGTTACGGGGTAGGTCTGCAAAAGTAGCATTTTGTCTGCAATGAGTAGGGCTGTGGTGCTTCTCTTTTTCATTTATCAGTGCTTTCTGTAGCTGCTCAGTCTTGGGCTTCCAGTCTTCCCATCATTTATTATTTTATTAAATAAAAAATGCAATAGTCGTACAGTTCCAGAACCAGCTTCATCCCTAACCCTGGGATGGGGCTGAGGCTGAGCCTGGGACCCCAGCCACAGCCCAGAGGATAAATTAATCTGGGGACTGGTCTTTGAGCAGCATGGCCTCTCCCTCAGTGGCCTCCATCCAGCAGCACTCCAACCCAACGCCAGGCTTTGTCTGTCTCCCAACCCCATCCCTAACCCTAATGGGATAAGACCAGTGAAGGCCCAGTGGGATCACAGCCATCTCAGAAGGCAGCAGGCATGGCAGCCGGGATGGGGAAATCTGCACCTTCCCGTCCGCATCTTTTGTCTCACAGTCAAATTGCCATCCCTCTCCCTAGGAGGAGGATGAGTAGAGCTGTCCATCTGTTCATTTGCCACCAGTCAGGCCTAGCTCCAGCACGTCAGTTTTGTTTTCTTCACTCCCACTGTCTTGCTCCTCTTGTTTACCAGAAAAGTCCTTTAGGCCTGTCCAAGCTTTTGGGTTTTATTCAGTCAGGCTTTATTTCTGCCCTGTGCATTGTGTTGGATTTTCGCAGCCACAGTGGCAGGGTTAGCTGGCCCTTGGTTACTGACTCTCCGAGGAGCAGAGACCCCATGCTGAGCATAGCTGGCTCCTTGCCACATGCTCCTGTGATAGAGGATGGGTGTCAGAACAAAGCTGGCGGCATGAATTGGCATGATGAGGTGAGAAAGTAGGGTGCACGGTGCTCCAGCTGATGCTTGCCAATGTAATTGCCCTTCAGGCAATAATTCTTGCCAATGTGATGGCCTCCAGGGACCTTCTGCAAGCCAGCGTAAGCCAGAGCCACTTCTGCTTCCCCATCACTCAGCTGCCGTGAGTGTTAACCTTATATTAATTCAAGACTGAACCCCTAGATTCACATGAGTCAGTTTTTCATAACAAATTGAATGAAATTACCTTTTCTTTCAAAACCCTTAAAGTGGAAGGAAAAGAAAGCTGTAGCAATGTTTGGAAGGATGGTCTTGGGAGAAAAACCTTTTGTAGTGGTACACAGTATAAACACCATGAGGAAGGTGTACTCATCTGGTGCTTGCAGCCTGCTTGGCACTTGCTACGGTAACTTGGTTGTTCTTAAACCAGCAGAAGCAGCTCTCAAAGCCACTTTCCCAATGTGTCCCTAACAATGGCCAGGAACCGCTAACCACCATAAACTTAAGGCAGAAAAATAAAATGAGGACAAGACCTGAAAAGAGCTAAGTCGGTTTCCTCAGTTGTCTGCAATGAAAACAAAATCTTAAATCTTACATTGCAAGAGACAGCCAGGTCCTTATATTATAGTAAAAGTCAGCTCTAGCAGGTCAGAGCAGGTAGTGCTCGAGGGGACTTTTAAACCTTTCCTTCTCCAGAGCTTCATGTTTCCCAAATGCTTGAGTCTCCGGGCACTGCAAAGACCTCATCCACTCCCTTCTGAAGAGCTAGGGATTGAATACCAAGGACTCTCTTCTCACTATACTTCCAAATTGCTCGCAAATAAGCTTCTCGGTTGATTCTTCTTCTGTGAATATTTTTATTTTACTGTGTGGCAAATGTTCCTCGGCTCTGGATGACGGTTATATAAATAAATAGAGTTGGGTCACAAAATGTTCCTCCTCTCTTCGTAGTTCCCCCTCTAAATGGAATTTTGAAGGTTCCCAAAGGCCAACTGACCGAACAGCAGCTAGAAGGTCCCCACCAGCCCAAGGGAGCGAGCAACAAGGTTCCTCATGAAGTAGCAACTGCCTATAGGGAGCATCACTGTGGTGGATGGGGCAGACGGGTCATGAAGTGCCTGTTGTGGGGGCTTAGTGCCAGGAGAGCTCCCCACGATGCTGCCCTGAGTCAAAGTCCCAACCTGCATGCTGGCCTGCTTGGAAAAAGCCCGGTCATTTTAAACCAGCTTTCCAAGCACCACTGCTGACCGTTTAAATTGTTAAATGTTTAAAAAGTCCACAGTCAGGAAGTAATTGGTTCCTCCCTGTGCAGTCTGTGGGACTTGGGGGTATTTTTGTAGGATATCCAGCACATTTTCAGACCTACAACATGTTCAAAGCATAAATCTCAGTAATTTGCATGAACCATCCCCCTCTGCAGTTTGCGGCTCTATGTCTTTAATAAAATCCCTACCACAGGAAATGTCTTAAGACAACTACTACTTCACAGCTTTACTACAGGTTCCTATCTAAGTTAATAAGGCAAACACAGTACCCGACATTTGCAATGATAATTGCACAGGCCTCACTTTGAACGATGGCTAAATCCGATTGTGCGTGTCTTCCTTTGCAGACTGTCTGAATTACAGTGTAGGCTGAGGCCTGAAAAATCAATGGCTGCTTTAATCACTCAATTAAGGCCTTTGAAAATCATTAGCAATTTGGTAAATTTAGAATATTTATCCATACGTCATTTTTAAGCAGACAGTGCCAGACTAGCACAACTCCATTTGTTACACCGGGGAACTGCTGCTGGAGGAGCAAAAGGAACAGCATTAGTGCACTGTGGCTGAGCAGGCAAGTCTGTCACCGAAGCTGAAAGACTGAGAAAGTCACAAGTGACCTCTGTCAGCTTTACCTGTTTTACATTATTTAGCTGAGGCAAAATACACATCAGGGGCCAGGAAAAATCTTGCTGGCTTGCAGAGCAGTAGTCCCCTACAACTGCCCTGGGCTTGGGTAAACTCCTCTGAGGCCTGAAGAGCAGAACAGACCATGCAAAGGAGAAAACGAAGCAGCGCCACCAGAATCCTTTGTCACAGAAAGAAAACCAGCTGTTTGTAAGGCAAGTTTTCAGAGGGGGACTTATGAATGAAAATGGCTCATAAGAAGAGGAAAAGGAACTTTCTGACACTGGAGACCTAATATTTAATCTAATAAAATAGAAATTGAACATGATATTTCAGTCCATCTGGACTAAATCTACATATCCGCAAAGATTTAACAGAAAGAGAGTTGAAAATCTCTCACCTTGTGTATTTATTTTCTCTAACTGCCTCTTCTTTGGAAGCAGCGGCCACTAAGTGCAGTGCTACTATCCTAAATACGCGGTCTCTCTTTCTGAGAAAAAAAAGAGACTCTCCGAGAGGATGAACAAGTTGGTTGAGCTGTACCCCAAGGCTTCTCACCCCTCTCGGACTGTTGGGCTTGTGTGAGTGATATTTAATTTTGTGGAACTTAAGGTAGCTTAATGAACTTGGAGGAGAACGAATAGCGGGTTGGTGGCAGATATTCCTGACAATCTGTCACAGTTTCTTAACAATTTTGGGGCTCAAAATACACTTTAAAGCGAACTGTCTGTCCTTTGGCTGCTGGCGGGAGAAGGCAGGACGTCGCCCCGCGGGCAGCCCCCGAGCAGGCCCAGGCCGGGGCCCGGGCCCGGGGTCGCGCCCTCCCGCCCCGCACGGGTGACTCGCCGCAGCCCCCGCCGCCGCGCCCGGCTCCCCCCGCGCCCCCCCCCGCGGCCGAGCCCCGCCGCTCGGGGGGTGCCGCGGCGCCCGCCCCGGTCGGCCGAGGTCAGGGCCGGGCCCGGGGCTCCGCCAGCCGGCCAGGGCCGCGCGGAGGCCGGTGCCCGCCCCGCCCCGCGCTCAGCGCTCGCCCCGCAGGGGCGGCCGGCGGCCGTACCCGGTGCGGCAGCGCCACCTAGCGGGGCGCGGCCCAACCCGCGCCCGAGGAGGCGCCCGGCGCCCGCCGCGGCCCCGCCGACACTCCGCGGCCGCCCGGGCGCCTCCCGCCGCCCGGTCCCGGGCTGCCGGCCCGGCGCGGGAAACGCCGAGGAGCGGGCCGCGCCGCTCGTGAGCCGGCCGCGCAGGAGCGGGGCTCCCCGCGGCGGGAGAGCTGTCGGCAGCGGGCCGCCAGCGCCTCGGCCCGCGGCGGGCACACGGCCACCGGCCGCCGGGCCGGGGGCGGCGGCACAAACCGCCGAGGCCGGGCTGGGCAGCGCTCGGGCGCGGAGCCGCCGCCGCTGCGGCCGGCTTTGAAAAGACCGCGCAAGGGAAACCCCAAGCGTTTTGCTTGGCTGTTTCCTCGGCTTGGTATTTATTTGGCTGTGCCTTTTATTTTATCGCCCGCGTTTCCTCATGGAAACGCAGGAAATTGTCTGAGCCAGAAAGGCCAGCATTTGAGTTGTCCTAACTTTAGTTTTTCTTCAGTGCCAAGTTCAGACACGCCATGTTCTTCATGTACGTGACAGTTTCTATTCTCCTTCTCCCTCACTCCAGCAAAACTCCACAGTAGTCAATCTTTTTCATTTATTATGTCTGCTAGTTTATAAATGCTTGGATCAAACATTATACAGCAGGCAAAGGAAAACTGCAGTAAGGTCCATGATTTACCTACATAACCTACCGAACTAGGTAACATCCTGCTACTCTACAGCATAATCTTCCAGAACTACTGTGTAATTTAATTCTTACTCCCTTTAAGAAACAGGTCATCTTACAGTCAACTAAACCAACAAACAAATCTTAAATGATACCTTAATGTTTTCAGTTCTTCATTAAGTTTATACTTACGAAAAAAAATAATGTTTGGAAACAGAAGTGAATAGAACAAAAAATTTTACTAATCATTCCAGCAGTGAAAAGACAGAGCATTAGCTTCCCAGCTAAAAGGGAAACCCAGGCAAGGGCAGAAAAGCATAGAGTGTATTAGTATTTCCATTCAGAAACTGATAATGAAATAATTTGTCACTTTAATTCCACTGCCTATAAATTAGGAACCGTAAGTACTCTTAACCTCTTTACTTAGCATGCAGCCAAGAGATTCCCAGCTTGGTTCAATTTTTCACAAATGTAGGCAGATTTAAAATGCTGGAATGCATCAACACAACTGTAGACTCCACTTGCTAGAAGCTGCCTTCCTTGGTACAAGAAATGCCATCATGCACCACTGTACTTTAACAGCTTCATTCTGCTTCCATTTACCGCCTTGGCATCTCCAGCCCCACTATTGCTGCCTGGCTCCGTGAACGAACGCTCGACCGCATTATTTCCAACCCATCCGTATCCTTCAGAGATACATCCAACTGCTGTGTTCAGAGGAACGGTCCCCCACAGGATTTGTGATTCACCCCTGTCTACCTATATGATATTCCAGAAAACTAATCTCCAGATGACAGCTCATTCAGCACTACCGAAAATTTACCCACGCTGAAGCTCCTCTTTAAATAATGACCTGACATTTGTTCTGTAGAGGGAGACAAAGCCCAGACTGATGAAAACAGTTGGCAGCTGCTTTCATTTGTGCCATTCAGAAGCCAGATGATAATTTGTCCTCGGGGACCCATCACTTCTTGGCAGACAGACCTGTCCAGTGCACTTTGCTATTACTTTTGCCGTTACCTCCCACCCCTGGTGCATGCAGCACACACACAGAGTCAATATTCAAGGCAGACTACGCTAAAACTGACTGCCAAGAGTCATAAAGGATTTCATGATACTGAGAACTGGGATATAAGATCACAGATGAATTTGGTGATGATAAATACAAGGTGGTGGATATTGGGAAAGACAAATTTGTTAGGCCTACATAAAAGGTTACATTAGCTATTGCTCAGAAAAGAGATTCCACCATCTCTGAACACAGCTTAACAAAGACGTTAGCTACGCAAGAAGCAGTGGTCAAAAAGGCAGACTCTTACTAATTAGGCAAGCAGACCAAACCAGAAAACATTATTCCAGATGAATTGTGAGTTCACCCTTTTGCATACAGCACACAGCTCTCATTCCTTTAAATTAGCTGGAGCAGAATTACAAAATGTACAGACAGGGGTGACCAGGATAATCAGAGTTATCTTCCATACAGGGAAATGAGGACTTTCCAAGTCTGGAAGAAGGGGCTACTAGGTGCTGATAATAACAGTACATAAAATCATAAATGGGATCAAGGAGGAGAACAGATGCAATTATTATTTCTTACGGTACAAAACTAGGAGACATAAAATGAAGTGTTCACATAGCAATTACACGTGAAATAATCACGTAACAAAGTATTTTTTCACACAGTCCATAATTAAGCTGTAGCATTCACTGTCAAAGGATGTTGTGGATGGTAATGATTTAGGATGGTGCAAAGAGATGTGTATCTTGGACAACAAATTTACAAAATGCTTTCCAATGCTTGGAAACACTACACAAACAGGTAGGGCTGTCCACACTTTACCTGCAGAAGACCAATAGCAACGAGAGACAACTTTATGGATTTGTTATCCATGCACGTGGTTACACCACATCTTACATCCCTACAGATGCAGGGACTGTGCTCAGACATAGGCACCAAGAGGGGATGAGATGTGCACATTTTTCATACTATGTCTCTCGTTCTATCTATTCCTGGCAGGTTTTATTTTTAAGGATCCCCCAAATTGTTGCTAGCATGTTGGATGCTTTCCGTTCTCTCCAGCAACACAGGCAGACATAACTGCACTCCAGAGAGACATGCACGCAGAGAGGTGGTGGAAGACAAGCTGAAGCAGTTTTCCTCCTTTATGGATAAAAAAGCAAAAGCCCTTATGTGCTGCAAATGTTCCAGTAATTATCTTCCAAGTGCATTATCTGTTCTTCCACCTAAGCTACAGCTGAACGTGTCTAATTATCACTGACACCAGCAAGGTCAGGCAGCAGTATAAGCTGCCATGCTGTTGTCTCACTTCTCCCTTTAAAACATGTGCTCTATTACAATATCTCTCCTGTTGTCTTGGGATCCTCTCCTGCCACTTTCAGTTAGGGTGGTTAGTATGGGAAAGGGAGCGGGTTCCGAGGTGCTGCAGCCTTGGAAGGTACCACGCAATGCAAATGCAAGCGGTGCCACCATGCAGAGGCTGAGGGGATACTGTACACGAAGCAGCACCGAGTTCTCAAATGCATCTGTTCCCTAGCTATAGCACGGGCTGCAGAAATACAACGCTGCTTTATATCTGAGTCAAATCTCATTTTAGTCATGCTACTGTTGCTGTCCTTTGAGGCTGTTTTAGTTCAGGATGCCCGCACAGGCCTTTCTTCTTTCAGACAAATATCCAGTGCTGAGTTTTGCTGAAGAAAACGCAGGAAAAATGAAATTAATTCTTCAGCCTGGAGTCAGGAGTCCTTCCTTTGCCATCTGCGCCCACGCACACAAAACCCCAGGGGCAGAAGACCTTGAGACAGATGTGGAATCTGTTGTGGTCTCCAGCCTCCTCCCCTACAGCGCCGTGACCTGGGCAGGGCCATGGGGAAGCCGTGGCAGCAGCAGTGGCAAAGGGGCAGCCAGGGCTGCCCTGTGGCTCAGACCCACACCCAGCTGGTGTGAAGCCCCTCGGCCCGAGCCCTGCAGCTCTCCATCGTGTTGCAGGCAAGGGGGGATGCTGCTGCGAGGCCACAAATCTGGTTCCCATACATGAAGAAAGGGAGAGGCTTGTTCTCACTTTCTGCAATACCCATGGCCACAAATAAGCTGGTACAGAGCAGGAACCGGTGTGCAGCAGAGCATAGCAGTTTCCTTTTCCCCCCAAGAGGCAGGGAGGGAGCAGAGCACAAACCAGACCCAGTTCAGTTCCTGCTTTCCTTAAGGGGCTGTGCAAGCCTGGCCCATGGCTCGGGCTACCCTGCAGTCTTGCTTTCTAGCCTCGTATGACTCCTTTCCCATCCTGGCCTTAAGACTTTCAATGATTACTAGTCAATATTGATCATTAAGCAAGACTGTCTCCACATAAGGTGCCCCACACACATCGCTAGGACAGTACAGAACACGAAGCAGTTCACCAAGAACATGTTAGTACAGAAATAATAAGGCTGATATATATTTGCCTTTCAATTGTATTTAATCTATTTATATATAATACATTTATACCCACCCAGCCCTTCTCATTTGATATGACAAAGAATTGGCTCTGAATGTAGCCACCACCTCAGCTGAAAAGCAGAGAGATGTGACTCTGCCCGTTTGGTCTGGCCCTCTCTGTTCCTCATCAGTGTCACAGCCCAAGGGCTGGGACAGTCCGTTCCCACCTGAGCGTGCCTTCTGCCAGGAGGTCACAGAGCCCAGTTCGGGCCCCTTCCTGGCCAGCTGCGTGTGTTCCCCACTCAAATCCCAAAGGTAACAAAAGAAGAAAAGCCCATCCAAAATGGAGAGGAAGAGGGGATGTGCAGTACCTTTAGCTGGTCTTTGCACAAAAATGTAAATTCAGTTCACTTTTTCCCAAATACAGAGGCCAGCGATTAGCAATAAGAAGATGGAACTGAAAATTAGAACCGTAAAATAGGATCAGTGCTGTGCTTTGGTAGTGTCCGGTATTCAGCCCAGCAGATCCAGGAAGGAAATAGTTTGAAAACACCAGATGCTCTTTGCAACTGATATTTTAGATATATTTCCAGCAGGGATTTCTCCCTCCCCCCCATGAAAACAGACACACATTCTCATTTAACAACTAATTGATTTATTTAACAATACAAATTTCTTTCTACTGCATGGTTTAGCAGAGAGAACTTGAGAAACAAAATTAGCTTCTTTTCTTTTTTTTTAAAGTTTAAATGTTTACACAAAAACAACCTTTACTTCAGTAAATATAAAATTTACACACAAAAAAACCTACATTAAAAAAGAACAGAATCATGACAAACCAACAAAACAAAACAAAAAAAAAAGGATGGGAATTCAGTGTAAAGGATCCAATTGCAAGGAAGGCAAGAGGGGGCAACACTAACAAGGCATCCCACTTGTACACCTAGGTATCTGAAGTTGTAGGTACAATACAAAACCAAAATACATTAAAATTAGGATTAAAACCTGTATTTTATACCATAATATTTTATGATATAAATATCTGTAAATTCTGTAGGCAACACAGTTAACATGTGAAATACATAGTTTGCTCTTCACTGGAAAGTCACTGGAGTGGTGTACGAGCCCCGTGTCACCCACGAGTGCGCTAATGGTCAGCAGCGAGCAGACTTTAGACGTCCAGCCCGGATGTGATAGCCCCTTGTTTCTTTGCCAATCTGTGCTATTTCTCACACGTCCAATGACATAATGAGAAACTCTGGTCACCTTCAGCAGTGATTTCCAGCACTTCATCTCCTGGCATTAGTCTGTTACCTGACTTAGGCATATTCACCTGCCAGATCCCCTGTTTCTCATTCCCTTTTGCACTTTATAACCTGAACTCTAAAGCTATCTTGTAGCTACCAAGAGAGACTGGCTTCTAGGTTGAGATATTTGGGATACAGAGTTCTTCAAGCCACCTTCAGGAATCTGTAGAAATATTTAAAGTAGGGTGGACAATTCATGGTCAAAGGTTATGTGATACAAAAAACAGGGACCTATATAGTGATGGCTAACTTTAGAGCTAAATCTTTAACATTTTTTCTATTGCTTTAATATTTAAACTTAACATTCAGTTTTCATATATTAAATGAGCAAAGCATCTTATCGATGGAAGTGCTACATTATCTCCAAAAACACCAGGTAGCAAGGGAGACTGTAAAGTTTAAAATTAAGTGTCATTTTAAAAATCATTTAAAGGGATCAAGTCTCTTTTTTTATAATCAATATTGTGACTGGCAACCTATAAAAGCTTAAATTATAAAACTATTAGTGACTCTACTTTTTAAACTGTATGTACTATAAAGCTGTATATCTTTGTTACTTACAGATGTTACAAAGTTTCCAAGCCAGAAAGTGAAGGGGGGGGAAACGTAGTCTAAAAGTTTTACAGATTTCATTTTCACTAACAAAGGTTCATGTCCCCCACAACAGCTTTTATGCCATAAAAATCTGATTAAATTTATTCTACTACTTTCTTTTCTGGACAGATGATACAGTGTTTAATCATGCTTTGGAAGACCATTTTCAATGGGTCACTGTAGTTCTCTAGATCAGCAAGTCCGACTTGCCCTACTCGGAAACAAAAGCACCAGACTATCTCTAACTTGGCCCTCGTCCTGCAAAGAAAATCTGTAGCAAGACTCAGGCAGTCTGTTCTGAGAGCAGGACTGGCCCTGAAGCAACCAGCTACATTAACTTCTGGAGTAAGCATACGCCATGCTCTCATTCCAACTTGAGAAAGAGTCAAACGGCATTAAATTTAAGGAAATTGTAGAAATGACATTTGTTCTGTTAAAAACAAAACAGGGAAAACTTAAACAATCCACAGGTGTGCATTAAGCATTTAATAGCAAGCTTTTCTTATGTATATTAATTTAAAGATTATCCACAGGGATCTGTGATACATTGGCCCTGCCTTGTTACTATAATTAAATTTATTCAAATATTAATTTAAAATAGGAAAACAAAGAAACTACTCCTTGGGGAACATGTTTATTGTGTTTGAGATGATACACTGGGTGCTCTCTGAGCTACAAAGGGAAAAAGGAAATCCTTTCATTACAAACTGACAAAGGTAAAAGTTAAAACAGTTTTCACAACAGCATGTACCACATATTGGAAATAGATCTGGGTTTAATACAAATGACATAATTCCTAGTAATCTACAGCTACCTTTAATAACTTCATACAGATAATGAATTAGGCTAAAATGCACTATAATATTTGGTTGACTTCAGGAACAGTATCCTTAGTACATCACAAAATACATTTTGATATCCCAAAGAAGCAAGACTTGCAAGTAGGCATTTTAAACATAACTAATCTACAGCTACAAATTTCTACTCTTGATAGCATTTACCTTTTTGGGGGGCAGTATCCCAGTCTTCAAAAGGATAAAAGCAGAGTAGAATCAGTATAACATATACACAGAAGTCCGTATTGTAAAGGCTATAAAGATTTGTTGCACACTGCAAAGTTGCCTTCTGCACCTTCACACTGCACAAGCAGTTTGTCATTTATGTTGCATATCTCTTGGTCCACTGTCTGGCTATCCTGTCATGTTCTGCTCTGTTGGTCAGGTACTGAGTGGCTATGCTTCCAACCAGAGGGTCAGCTGCAAAAGGCAGGAGAAGATGCATTAGAAACCATTCCGCAGTAAACAAACAAACAAATGATTTAAAATACAGAATCTGTTCCAAAATAGTCTTTGACAGGCCAGAAAATGCTGTGAGGTATAGTGGGCCTCTCATACAAGACATTTCCAAGAGACAGCACACAGGGCACAATGTACAGAAAAAGAAAACACAACAATCTGTTGTGGTTACCTGCATATTAACAACTCTTGCCCCAGCCAGGTGTGCTGCTTTCACCCCTTTGGAAGGGCTGCTGGGTGCGGGGGACATTCAGCGACTCCTGTCACAGTGCTGGACAAGGCTAGCGTACTATTAGGGGATCAGGACTGCAGGACACACACCGAGGGGATCCAGTTTTGTTTAAGAGTCATCAAACTTTTGTATCAAAGAGGTTGATCTGTTTCTCCCTAATCATTACCAGTCTTCTGTAAATGAACTGTCATCTTAGCACTACTCCTCAGTTCCTGCCCTGACTGCAGGCAGTTAGCACTCACTGCCTAACGATACTGGTCACACAGTTGTTGCTGAGCTGTACTGCTGCCAGCGGAGTTCCTCCCTTCCCAGCAGGAACAAAGAACTCTCTCTGAAAAAGGGAAAAACCTCTCTGAACATTGTCCCTCTCACATTTGCAAGATTAAACATTACGACTGATGTCTTCAGAGAAGAGGCTTCCTATGACCCCTTCTGACCTAAGGATTTATGAGTTTATAACTCAGGAGAACTTCTTTGCTTTCCTGGATCAACCACTCACTTGCTGGAGCTCCTACAACACAGACCTTCAATGACATCAGCTGATTTTCTCCACCATACCTTGGGAAAAAAGGGGCTTAATGCTATTTACTTTCTGTTGTGCTACAGAAGTGAAAAGTGCCATTAAATCTGCGACTGCATCCAAGTGGGAGTGTTTCATCCCCAATTTTAAAAATACTGGTTTTTATTTAATCTGCATACAATCAAATATACCATTACATTCCATGGCAACTAAGTCAAATGGCTAAGAGTAAACTATCAGCTCCTTACCTGGGTTGCAGTCTGTCAGAAGAGAACAAATAGACAGCAGAACCTTTGAAATAGTCAAAGCAGGGCTCCAGTTGTCTTTCAGGATATCCAGACAGATGACTCCCTGACTGTTGATGTTGCAGTGATAAATTCTGGTACGGAAAGTAACCTGGAAACAGGGCATAAGAGACAGAGTCAGTCATTCAGTGTTGCCCACGGATGCTGCCCCTTTGTCTCCAAGCAGCAGCAGCAGGAGCAGCACCTGGGGCTTTCCCAGTTCTGCAGCGCTTCTGTGGAGACAGCTCCTTTCTGCTCGTTTTCTAAAACACAATTATTTATCAGAAGAGTGCGTATTTACCGTAGTCATGGCTACCTTTAAGAAACCTACCATGGAGATCTTTGGTGCGTAAACTGCTTTCACACAGGCTCTCCGGTACCCACAAGAACGAGGACCTACTTTGTAGTACTGCACACTCGTTAATGAACAAATTGCACGTCAGGAATGATCTAATCGCAAATATAACTTTATGCGGTTCCGAAGGTGAAGAAGTAGACAGAATTTGGCTGAATGTGCAATATTAGTTTATCTTTTCCTTTCTTTCAATACCCTAACTATAGACCATGAAAATTAATATTTTAAATTGGAGTATTGTATTATTCTTGTTCAAATTAGCAATTAAATCTTTGCCTTACCCTTCATTAAGCAGGACATAATATACAGCCAAAACAATGCTATCACAATAACACCATCCTTGTTTTTAAATTATTTCAGACTAATATTGGTAGCGCATGTAAGCATTACTGTGCACAAATAAGAAGTTAGAAAGATTTAAGTACTTTAATTACATAAAGCACAAGAAGATGAGGAAAATTTTCTGCAGAGGGGCAAAATCCATTTTTATTAAACTACTGAAAATTCAAACATTATCATGCTCTAATAAAAAACCCTACAAGATTTTTGTGAGGAATTTGTCTAAAACTCTGCATCTTAACTCAGAGAACATTAAATTTTGTGGGTTTCAGAGAAGTGTGAAGTACATAGAGATTATATTATTCTTTATGCTGTAATCCTTCGGGGAATGAAAAAGGGTATTTGATTTATAATAACAACGTTATAGCCACAAGGGTCATAAGTTGTAGAAACGCTGTGTGGTAGAATGTATTTAGTCTTTGTGAATGCCAGCAGTGTCCTTTCTGGTGACTTGGTCAAGAGACCAAGGTAATTTGGCATTAAGGGAGGGGAGAAGGGAAAAACCTTTAGCTTCTCTGGTATCTGTTAGCAAATTATAATTTCTTAAGTGTCCATACTACTTCTGAGCAAAGAATGAAATTTTAAGTTTAGTTTCATTTAACAAAAAAAGTTTTGCTTAAAAAAATTGTCAAACAAGGTTGCTGATTTTACCAGCAGTAAATTGATTGACATTTTACAATAACGGAAATTATCACAGTAATTTACCCAGTTTAAAGTCACAAAATATATCACTCTAGTTGTCTAAACTTCTTTTAGCTTTCTGTTATTTTGATAAAAATTATGTGAAAATATATAATATAGAATCGGGTTCGTAACAGAAAAAAGTTTACTACACATATATTTTAGTAGCTGGAATAAGAAGAAGGAAGCATAAGAAGGTCTTGTGCTGTCTTTATTAAAATTAAGATTCTTGAATCTTAACTTTTGATCACAATTATCATCTCATTTATCACTTGGTAAAGCTTGGAAATCAGTATTGACTGTGGTAATCGTGAAATAAATTAGACACAGGAATTTTCTGAAACTGCAAGGCAAGATTTTGGACCTCGTAGTTTTCAAGAGGCCATAAACAATTTTGATATTCAGAAAGCAATGAGCACTTGCCGCAAGTTACATTCTTCTCACACATAAAAAAAATAATAAACACAATTACAACCTTACCCTTACCTTTGGTGGCTTGAATGGATAGTCAGATGAAAATGTGATATCCAGGAAAAAAACGCCTCCTTCGTATACAGAACCTGGAGGTCCAAGTATAGTAGATCTCCACTCATAAATGTTATCTCCTTTAGGACCGGCACTGTGTAAAAAAAAGAGGAGAGAGAAAAAAAGATTAGGCATACATTTGAGAGAGGTGTTTTATGGATTTCCTTCTGCATTCATTTTGTAATACAAACCACCTGCCTATCTTTAACATCTGCCTAATTTCCAACTGATTTTCGTGGGTTCGGTGTTTTAAAAACAGGCATGAAAGCTGGGCACTCCACTGTCCCTTTGGACACACAGCAATGAAACAGATTGACCAACAACTACTGGACTGTCACTGTCTGAAACATACCCCCAGATCTGCTTTCTTGAGTATGTGGTTGCCCTGAGCTACTATACGATGCCCTTCCAATGACATCATATCCATACACAAAAGGAGTTGTATATCTTGACCACAATCATCTTCTCCAGGCATTAAATGGATCATACCTTCCTTAAAAATGTGACTTGCACATTTATTGCCACTTGTTTCATGGCTAGAGTGAAATGTTACACCATCAGGCAGGAAAACTGGGGATGGGAGAGACAGACTCAAGTAACCTGGAACTGAGCTTCTTGCAGCACTGTCAATCCAAACAACTGTTTTCTTCAGGATGTATTTGTGTCGTGCCTCCAGGCAATCAGCATTGAGACTACTAGCCAAAAATAGTTTATTTAAGAAGTACAATACCGAACGCATTTCTCACTAGGGGAAGTGTTATTGCATAATTAATTATTAAAATAAAGCCTTGAAAGAAAGGATAACGAACAAGCATTTTCTCGACTTCTGAGCCATCATACTTAATGCTATTATCACACAGTAACTATCTAACATCCTTACAAAGAAAAAAAAAAAAAAAAAAGCAAAGCACAGTCTTATTTCTGTAAGCAAGTCTCAGGGTGAAAACTAACCTAATCTTCCACAAAAGGTCCCGAATTTGAACTGTTGAGATCCAAACTGACTGCTAGGGAAAACACCACTGCTGAGCTCATGCAGGCACACCGGATTCATCACATCCATGCACACAAGTCAGTAACGTGGCACTGTAAAAGATCCTTTCAATTCTCCCCACCTTGGCAGCCTCCCAGGCACCACCTACATCTCACAGACACATGGTGGTGAAGCATCCTCATCCTTCTCCCTCTGTGGTCCCAAGGAACAGGCACTGAGGACTGTCATATGGGATGAAACATGAAGCAAACAACTGGGCACAGCACCAAGCTGTAGCCTGGGAGTTTGTGGTTTCTGGCATTGCTCGACACTCCAAGGAGTCTCCCTAGGAGCCCTCCAAGTGTTAAGGCTCTTCCCATGTCACGTCACCTCATGTATTTGTCATACATATGTCCGTAGTCTGTAACATGGCATGCTGGACATTCATCCTTCCTACGTAGCCAACCACATGGAGACACTCAACAGAGGAAAGGAATATGAACAGTCTGCACTACGCATCTGCAATTCCCGCACCAAAAACTCAGCTATTTTTACATTAAGATCATATCTGAGAAGCAACCAAAAGCTGATTTTCATTATGAATTCCCTTTAAATTCATAACTTCCCAACATGTTTTTTATCTTGCAGATGTTTCATGTACTAAATGTTTAAACTGTTGCAGGCCTTTCATTAACAGACAAAATAGTCATGGATTTTGGCTGACATCCTATTTAATTAAAACCAAAAAATTATTTGATGAAGCTGTGGCTATTTTCCTGTTGCCAAAATGGAAGTAGGTAACAACAGTGTGCTGATCTCCAGAGTACAGCTAAGAAAGAAAAACTAGAAGTGCTGTCAAAATAAAGTTTGGGTCTAAAATCACTGATCTTACCTTTCTATTTGCAATCAATACACAGAAGTGGAAGAAAAATAGTAAATAAAATTTTAGGGAAAAAAAGAGAAATCCAGAGGCAAGGAGATCCATTTTCAATGATGTAATGAACCATTGGTACTCTCAGTCATTCCAGAAGATAATTCCATTCATGCTCTCTAAAAAGCAATTAGTGTAAGAACTGAAAATATTGGGGCAATAATGATAATATTTAAAACCCACATAGGCCACTGAAATGTTTTAATTAATTCTTGACATTCATCAAGCTTACAGCCAATTAGTATTGTGCTTGGAAACCAAATTTCTATGGAGCAATTCAATTTCAGCATTAGATGTCCTAATGACTGTTTCATAGTTTAATGCAGAGGTTAGTGGTCCCGTCTCGTGTGTCAGGTACCCTTCTTTCATATACCTCTAACAGCTGGATGTAATTCAATCAGATTAATGAAACAGCTGAATTAAATTAGTGACATATTTCAGCCCAATGAATCAGTCACAATTAAGTGTGGCACCAGTCTGGTGCCAAACTATCTGGTAATCACTCACCAAGTCAGAGCAAGGGCATCTATCAGCTAGTAGCCAGAAGCTAAGTGCAATAACTCTCTGTCCATTACTATCTGCTATCCTCTTCTAGGCTACAGCTAGCAATATATAAAAGGATCGGGTTATAGTGAGAGAAGAGGAATTCCTAACCTTGTAAGCGGAAGAAAATGCTGTGTTCAAAACCCCTCCTACTGCTGAGAAAAGACTGCTGCAATGTCAAAATTAACACGAAGTTGTAACAATAACTGCACTCAGATAAGGAGAAAATAGTTAAATCAAACAATTTCATTAGACCTGATTGAGGTTTGTGAAATTTCTCTTTAACAGCTGAAGTGGTGTCTCACTTCCAGTGGTATAAAAGATACTCCTGCTTCATTAGCAACCTGAAAATCCCTGCAATTACTATATTATTGGTGTGAGGAGACACGAGATTAAAGAGCAGAGACAAGATACCACACTTGGCTTCTACCACCTGTATATTTCCACTGGGGATCATCCTCAGCCAGCCATACCCTACCTTGTCTTTTGTATACTTAACCAAGGAAATCTTTTTTGGAAGTAAACAAACCCACGCTCTAAGGCTCAGCAAAACATACCAGACCTATTCACAGCAGTCTCAGCCTCTGCAATGATTTCCACAAGGACAGGACACTGGGGTTACTCCCACTCGGACAGCCACAGAGAAGAGTAGAAAGGGCAGTCCTGCCACAGGCAACACCTGGGTTGTGTACTGAGCACCAGAGCCCTGCTGGAGTCTCCGCCTTGGACTCTCCCTTACCTCAGAACATCTTCTCGGTGCTGCAGAAAGCCCCAAGGAGGGAACTGCCCCTCCCTGGTGCAAATCTAATTTCTCGTTCCCACAGAGGACAGCAAAATACCTGGGCTGAAAACTGGGAATAAGGAAGTTTTACTCTGCAATTTTCTATTTCATTGATACACCCAGAAGAAATACTCTCTTCCTTCTGCTGGGCATGAAAGAGGCTGGCACAGAAGGTGCTTCTAGGGGCTGTACTTGAGCTCTTTATTCCCAGAAGTTCTCCTGCCGTTCAAGAGACTCACTCTCCTATTGCAAACGCAGGCTTCAAGCACCTCAACTGAAACCCTGAGACCAGTGTGTCGAGTGCCACACTGGACAAACACCTCAGGCAGAGCACTACAGTGGGTAACTTCCATGGTTTTCTTCCCTTTCCTTTTCCAATCACTGAAAGACCCAGCTCCTTTTGACTTCCCCCATGGAATCCTTAAGGACACAAAATCCTCCTCTATTCTGCCCTTTAAAACACAAAATCTTGATGGAGCCACAAATGTGATGACAACTTCAGTGTTTGGGCTACGCAGCATACATGTGCAGTTCACTGCTACTAGCCTGCTGCCCTCCTAAATTAACTCACAGAACATTGCAAATTCAGTAAAGGCAACACCAGTATATTTTCAATAAAAGAACCACTTGATTTATTTTTTTAAAATATGGGCTAAAAAATCATGGACAGAATAAGAGCAAATTAATTGAAATGACAAAATATTCTTTGCAAAATTAAGAGGTTTTTACTTTATACACAAAAGCTGGATTGATTTTTTCAAATAAATTAGATAAATGGACAGAATAAAGTTAACCGGCTACATCTGCTTCCTAAGTAAATATTCATTATGTCACTTCACTGAGGGATATCTACCTGATCCAGATAAGACAAAGGATTTATAACCACTCTCCGTCCAAGCTAGTCTGCTGAACAGATTTAATTTACAAGTGTGACTTCAGATGGTGAATTTGAGAAAACGTGAGGTTAAAGTCTAAGGGGCCCATGGGGTCACACCAGGTCCTTTAAACCTAACTCCACTGAAGCCTAGCTCTCAGGTTTCACGAAGATGAAGAACAGCTTTTCCAGCACAGCGTTATGAGCATTCACCCGGATGCAGCGGCATTCACACCAGCAAGAATTCTGTTAGACTCCTGATGCAATAGTTACAGAAATCAGAATGCGGCATTTGTTACAGTTCACTAAATCAAAATGCATTAAAGCTGCCCATTTGGAACTAGCTGCAGGATGAGAAACTAGGACAAGAAATTTCCAGTCTACATGATGCTAGTAGCATGCTGCTTTCTGCACTTGCTAAATGCGTTTCTCCTGTCAACAGCACTTCTCTGAAACACATGACTCTAAATTTGGTGACAGAATGGAACTTCATAGTACTGACACTGTGATAATTAAGAAGAAAAAGAGTGAGGGAGAATGTAATTTAGCTAGATTTAATGTTAACTCTGTGTTATGCTTTATTATGAGAAACAATTTGGTTTTGTATTAGGATAAAATGGGGGGGGGGGGGAATCTGGTTTTTAGGAAGCTTCTCAAGTCTGTCAGACTCTAAAACAGTCTTACGAGAAATGTCATTGGTACCATAAAACTAAAGGTACTGGTTTATATCCCAGGATGCCCATCAGGGGTGCCTACACAGCACTAGTTTAAGTGGTGGAATATTTTCTTACATTCTCCTTTCAAAGGCTCCACCTTTATGTCTGACACCCAGGCAGCTATCACAAAGGCAGCAGATAACAAACCAAACGAGGTACCTGAAGTAAGAGTTATGTCAGGAAAGAGACCCCTTCATCCTCCCCAAACTTTTATCTCAAGATGAGATTCAGCAAAACTCCCAAAGCTCTTCACAGACAGCTCAACCACAGCGACTCTGTCACAACGGTATGATTTTTACAGCAATGTAAGTGAAGACAGTACTTCAAGAAAGGTGTATGATATCTTTATGGATTTTTCTTAATTCAGTTGAAGGGAGTAAGGAAAGGAAGAATGAATGTCCTTACATATGTTCCACAACCTCATACTTGAAAAATCTGCTTCCTAAAGCTACATAGTTTCACAAAATCCACAACACAGCTTCAAAAATTGAGGTTTACAAATCCTGCTGTAAGAAAAGCACTCAGCATGTTACCAGCACAGGACAGCAATGTCTCAGCTAAACCTGCTGGATGATGTTCTAGTTCAGTACTGTACACTACAGGCTAACAGGCATGTAACAGATCCTACCAACATATACAATTCAGGCAAGTACAGATCCCATCTGTAGTGAGCCTGCCTGCCTCACCATCTAAGCTTCTAAGCCTGATGAACTCATCTCCAGTGGAAGGAGAAAGCCTCAGGCTCTGGTAACTTCAAGTTACCGCAGAGATCGGGACTCTTATCTACCATGTAGGGCATCTAGTGTAGATGCTGATGTTTGCACCTCAGACTTCCCAGACGATCAGGGTAGACAGATCGGTGACTCTCTGCAGCACAAGGAGCATGTAAATACTCCCTGATACCAAGGTTCTCCATCTCCCTCTGGTGACACCTACTTTTCACTGACTGCATGGGGAACTTGGCTCCTAACTCAAGCCTCTAAAGCTTAGTACTTCAGAAAATCCTCCTCACCCTCCATGCAGTTGTCTAGCTCTGTGTTCAGACGCTACCTATGGCGCACTAGCTTTTTATCTAGATACAGATACGCACTGTCATGCTGCTGGTAATTAAAAAAAAAAAAAAATCTCAAAAGGAACCAAAGAATCTCTGGTGCAAGCTGTCTGAAAGTTAGTTCAGTGTTACTCTGTGAAGCCTGGAGAGAGCACAAAGCAATTACTGGTAGTTTTATTTTAATGTTAAACATGCGAATGGAAAGATGCTCAGATTATTTTCCTCCTTTGATATTTTCAGTATTTTAAAGAAAATTTATCCATTACCTTTTCTTCTTAATCACCTTTTCCCAATTTCATCTTTTCCCAGTTGTGGAGGCGCTCTTATATTTTTGGTTACAGAGCACCAGAAAGAAAATTAACATTAATTAAAAGAAATACGTTTGTGGCTTTCAGTCACATGACATTAGAAACTGACAAGCATGGACAGTGATTTCCATTTTCTTTATCTTTCAATGTCTCGTTTACAGGGCTTTCTGGAGTACTTATTCACAGAGTTCAGATTATCAGCGCTAGGGCCTAAGCAGCTCTACTTACAGAATCTGGGTAGTACATCCTATATACACAGAAAGCATACAGGTTTCACCAGCAAGAGACTCAAGTATAGCCCTAATTTTTGGATTACAGCATTTTTCTAGGGTTGAATACCTGTGGGTTGTCTACAGCAACATATGAAATCAGTGTTGAAAATGCTTTTTGATAAGGTACTCACTGTTATTAAGGTTTCCAGCTTGTATGCAATTTCTTACAAAAATAAAGTTTCAGTCTATTGTGTTCTTTATATAGCTACAACTGTTCAACTGTTCTTATTTTACCTGCCACTAAACTATCTGCTACATCTGTTTGCTGAAAAAGGTTATTTACTGCTTCTAGCAGATCCACAGAGGCTCTGTGTAACGGAGGATACATGCAGTGTAGTTCACTGTACAAACCCTTGCTTTTGTCACTTCCTTAAAGTCTATCATGCCCTTAAGACTGAAATCTAAAAATTACTGCTAAAAAAAAAAAAAAAAAAAAAAAAGCCTATTTTAAACTCATGGATCCCCTGCTAATTCAGCTCGCTGTAAACCAGTGCAGGACTTGTGCCTGAGGCCATGGCTCGATGCAACAGTAAATCCAACTTGAGAGCTCCTCCTACCAGATCAAAAGCAGCGTGGCTATTCAAAGCAAAGTGCTGATCCAATGTAAACTAACTTGGCCAAACTGTACACGTTCCAAAAACGTCAGTGGATTAGCTTTGTAACACCAGGCTTTATGCTTAATCAGGTATCATTTGTCCTCCTGCAGCCAGCGTAAAGAGGGCATAAACTTTAGATTGCACGGTCCGGCTTAGAAATGTAATCATGTGGTATATTTGGTTCATGTCAAATTGTACCATTAGGGGAATCTAACCAAGTGCAGATCTGCTATTAATCACCCTAAAGAGAAAGATGCCAGATTGTAGTGTTTTACATGATTAAAAACTCTGGCACTAAACGTGCCATTAGTAGAAGAATATACACTGTTGCTACTAAGAGAAGGTGAGTAACAAATCATTTGATAATTCCATCAAAGCTGTTATATGTAGATAACCCAAGTAAAGTATTTTGGAAAGCTGATAGGTTTTCCACTGCCAAAAGCCCCATTAAATTAGTTCATTGCTACAATAGCTCAAATTTACTTTCCCCTTTGTATTCCTGCTAGTTCCTAGTACCTTTCTTGATGCTGTTAGAAGTCTGCTCCTCCAAAACCGTAGCCAATTACAGAAGCAGAATTCCTATAATTTTTCTTTTGAAGAATAACTTATCCCAGAACGCAGTTCACTAAACTGCAACAAAAATGCTGAATTTAAACCAGGTAACAAAACATATCAGAATGTTTCTATCATCTATGGCCTTGACAGTGGAGTTGTAAATATATACAAGCCAGGCAATACATAAAAAGTTTACTGAACACAAGTTCTTTTTGAGAGCTCACAGGCACGAAGAAAGGTTGTGCTGAACATTTGGTTTATTTTAAATATCTTGAAATCTGTATAGAAGTCCCTCTCACACGCCTACAGTAGAGAAATTATCCATACACCCTATCAAAACACAGAGCAGGACAGTCAGTGAAGGGAAACATTTTGTGCTGCTTCGCCACGTGTTCATAACAAAGGCATAATTTAGTGTAAAATGAAAGATCAGCTCCCTGTGTCTTAAGTGTGGAAACACTAGTAGTACTAGTGGCAAAATGTATGCTATTTTCTTGCGGATAGTATAAAGCTCAATTTGTACTAAGGCCAAATAATTTTGTCAAAGAAATCTGTCTACTAGGTAGATATAGAGTTCACATTTTCCTTCCACTCAAAATTACTGATGAACCTGTATTTAGCAAACATGGCAAATTTTGCTTTTTTTTTTTTCCATGAGAAATGATCTTTCTCAACTCCCTAACAAACAAATTCATTTGGGATGCACCCATATTTTATTCTTCAATATGTTATAGCTTCCATACTGATGCTAGCAATCCATACTGAAAGAATCACATGGTACCTGAGAAATTGCGTGGCCTTAGTTGAAGGCATCTGCCCACAAACACACAAAATGAAGGTACTCAGACACAAATTGTTTGCCTGATGTCTTCCAGAAAATGTGTGCTGTAGAGTAGGGCTGCAATGTAAATCTCCCAAATCACAGGCCATCCCCTTACCCACTGGACTGAGATTACACTATTAGTAGCTCATTCAATGGTTCTGTGGCATTCATGAGTTTTAGATATCAGTTGCCTCTATTATTCACTGCAATATCTTCATGTCAAAAAGCTGAGTGACACTCAGAAATCCAGTTTAGGATTTTCTACAAATATTTTCAATGACACTTCTAATGTCAACAAAGAAAATCTGTTATTACCAACATCCTTTATGCACCCACTTGGATGGAGGAAGAAAGAACAGTTAAAACGATTACTTTCACTAAAAGATCTAATTAATCTAAAAATACAGCTGGGTTTAAGACTGTAGTAAACTTATAAAGACTCATGCCCAGGAACAATAACTGGACAATTTTCAACAGGCTAAGCCTGCAAGGCAACTAAGAGCTGTTCAAATTAAGTCCCCAGCTATCAACGTACCCAAAATAACTAAACATCAGGCAATTTCAAATACTGACAGATGTATTAAAAAAAATCTTCTACTGCTCTGTGGATTATGTTTTCTTCTTTAAGGAACATATCTTCAAGGCAAAAATTGAAAGGAACTCCACCTCAGTGTTCTTCGCAACAGAAAGCACATTAGTGAACGAGAGAATCAACAGTCTAACAATTCAAGCCTAAAGGCAGAATCCATGATTAAACATGTGAATGGTGTTGTTGTGGAAAGACTTTCTTCTATTAATAATATCGTAAAAGGAGAAAGTACAATCTAATGAACACAATTTATTTGGGTACTTCATGAAGGCTCAAGGAAGAATTTCTGGGAAGTCTGCTTCACTGAAGTGCAGGTTGAATCCATCTGTCAAGATGAACATCCAACATGTCTGATGCTACCACACTGGAACTTCCTTCTCCTCCTCCTCCTCCTCCTCCTTCCCTGGGATGTCCAAGACTGAGCTTCACTACCATGTCACAGCAAATAGCTAGAAGTCCCCGGCCCCTCCCCTCCCTCAAAAAAAAAAAAAAAAAAAAAAAAAAAAAAATCAGCTTTCAACTTCAGCAACAAAGTTACAGCTTGCCAACACAGAGATGGAGGAAAGACAACAGCCTGCTGCCATTAAAACATATAAACACTGTGAATAAGAGGCATCTGCTTAGGGATTTCATGATCCTTAATGCAGGCATTTTAGTTTCATACTTTCAGTTGTTTCATGCTAACTTCCTGAGTGTTGCCCTGTAGCAAACACTGAACGTTTACCCTCAAAAGAAGTCTGTATTGTCATTATCTAAGTCAGTTCTTGATTCAGTCTTCTAACCTTCTAGCATAAGCTTTCTTCCAAAACTAATTCTATTATTACTTTTAAATCACAGAATCATTCAGGTTGGAAAAGACCCTTGGGATCATCGAGTCCAACCATCAGCCTGACTCTACAAAGTTCTCCCCTACTCCACATCCCCGCAGAGCTCACCCAAACGTCCCTTAAACACACCCAGGGATCGGGACTCCACCACCACCCTGGGCAGCCTATTCCACTCTCTGACCCCTCTTTCTATGAAAATTTTTTTTCTAATGTCCAGTCTGAACCTCCCCCATTGCAGTTTAAAGCCATTCCCTCTTGTTCTGTCACTAATCACCTGTGAGAAGAGACCAGCACCAACCTCTGCAATGTCCTTTCAGGGAGCTGTAGAGAGTGATGAGGTTCCCCTCTTGCCTCCATCCGTTTTCACATCAGATCGCACAGTGTAACAGAACAGAAAATGCCATGTCACAGCTCCCTGTGTTGGATGCCTAACTTGAAGCCATAAAAGTCTGATGGAAATCTCTTAACTAGTAAAAGGCTATATTTCTCAAGAATAGAATTGACCTTTCCCAGTTCACACACAAAGACCTTCCCCACCTCCCACACAGTAAGGATGACTTCTCAAGTCTGGCTCCTTTACAAACATGGCTGGGGTCACTTCGTGGCTTTTGTCATTAGCTACTTCAGCTGAATTGAAAGAAGTCATCCGTTTTGAAGGGGTGTGAATCTGGTTATCCAAAAACCAAGAACCCTATTCAACACTATGGTCCAATGTTCAGAAGGCCTTGCCTGTCTTTAGTCCTTGTCTTCCTTGTCTTTAGTCCTGTTTCCTACTGGTTAACAAAATTACCTACACTGAGGATTGATTAAATGAGTTTTTAACTTTTTTTTTCACAAGATTATTGGTCTGAAATGATCATCAGAACTCTGGCTACAGGCTTTAAACCGATTAAAGCAAAGTGATGACAAGCTTCACATTCAGTGCAGGGCATGAGTTTATCACTTGACAATTTTTATATATTTTATCTATTATTTGATATTAGATTTTTTTTACCTCTGTCCTTCTAACAAAACAATTCTGCAAATAAGTTTTTGCCAATCTGAATATATGAAGGAAACCTCTGGGGTTTGCTTTTCACATTCCAGTAGACCCGAGTGCAAGGTGACTGGTGCTGTCCCACAACCAATTAACCCCAGCAAGACCCACCCCATGCCTCCTCTTACTCCTTCCCCTCCCTTGACACCTGTAGTGGTGCTTGTGAAATCACATACTGAATTCCGCTGAGCAGGTTGAGAAGTAACCAAGGATTGCTGTCAGGCTGCCTGGGCTCCTGGAAGCATCAGCACAAGAATGGGAGCGGAAAGCTGCAGCAGGAAGTAGAACGGAAGTGGAGGGCTGCAGCAGCTCAACCAGAATTGACTTAAAACATGCTGGAATTATGCTCTGTGAGTGCCATTCTGGATCTACAGTGTCCTATTTATCAAAGTAGAGGCTCAGGATCCCCTCTCTGTCTCTTCACCATTATAGTCTGTCTGTCCATTTAGTACATAAGCTGTAGAGTGACCCAGCATTACGAGCAGTAACCGTCCTTTACTGAGCATAAGGCAGACTTGATTCAGGTGCTAAAACATTAGAATCACAGAATGGTTTGGGTTGGAAGGGACCATAAATGTCATCTAGTTCCAACCCACTGCCCCGGGCAGGAACACCTTCCACTAGCCCAGGTTGCCCAAAGCCCCGTCCAACCTGGCCTTGAACCCTGCCAGGGAGGGGGCAGCCACAGCTTCTCTGGGCAGCCTGTGCCAGTGTCTCACCACCCTCACAGGGAAGAATTTCTTCCTTATATCAAATCTAAATCTACCTTCTTTCCATTTAAAGCCATTGCCCCTTGTCCTATCCCTACCCTCCCTGATGCAGAGTCCCTCCCCAGCTTTCCTGCAGCCCCTTTCAGCACTGGAAGGCCGCTGTAGGGTCTCCCCAGAGCCTTCTCTTCTCTGGGCTGAACACCCCCAACTCTCTCAGCCTGTCCTCACAGGGGAGGTGCTCCAGCCCCTCATCACCTTCGTGGCCTCCTCTGGACCCACTCAAGCAGGTCCATGTCCTTCTTGTGTTGGGGGCCCCAGGGCTGGGGAACCTCTTGTGGCAGCACTGCAGGTGGAGTCTCACAGGAGTGGAGTAGAGGGGGAGAGTGCCCTCCCTCAACCTACTGGCCATGCTTCTCTAAATGCAGCCCAGGACACGGTTGGCTTTCTGGGCTGTGAGCACACATTGCTGGGTCATGATCAGTTTTTCATCCACCAATACCCCCAGGTCCTTCTCCTCAGGGCTGCTCTCAATCCATTCTCTCTCAGCCTGTATTTGTGCTTGGGATTGCCCCGACCCATGTGCAGGACCTTGCCCTTGGCCTTGTTGAACTCCATGAGGTTTGCACGGTCCCACCTCTCCAGCCTGTCCAGGTCCCTCTGGCTGGCACAGCCCTTCCCTCCAGCGTGTCAGCTGCACCACACAGCTTGGTGTTGTTGGCAAACAGCTGAGAGTGCACTCAATCCCACTGTCCATGTCACCAACAAAGGTATTAAACAGCACCGGTCCCCATACCGATCCCTGAGGAAGAGCACTCAACATTAGCCCAAGAATGTACATTTCACTAGTTGAATACGAATATTTGGAGAGTTTCAAAACAAAGGCAGTTGAGGATATGAATCTGGTTTGTATGATGCAGAATTGGAGAGAGCTGACAGAGCTGACAAGTGTACCAACACTTGGTACACAGTAGATATAAATGTAACGTGTATTAAAAGCATTAAAAAACCCTGTGAATACCAGTTTTAGTTCCAAAAGCACAGCAATTCAAAGGAATGGAGAAAGCATCATGCATACAAATACACAGAAATCAATGTCTGATATGAGTTCATTTTACTCCACAAAAGTGTACTACACTAAAGAAAAAAGTGAAAATAATCTTTCAAGGGAAAAAAAAAAGTCAATAAACATCTAAGTGAAACAAGTCTCACTCAGTAAAATCTGTTTATTGAATGGCCAGCTCCAGCCCAACTACTGCTCCCTTTAACGATGTTAATCTAATGAGTAGCTCTTCCAAATGAATGTTCTCTGTGGAGACAGCTGTAGCATACGGAGGAGAAGCTGTCTGGGTTAGCCCTGTGCAGAGGGCTTTGTACCCCTCCTCGAAGACAGCTGCCACCACTCAGGATGAGCTAAGAAATTTGTGACCCACACAGAGCTTTGCTGTAGAGCTTGGACCACTGGTACCAGTGGACAAAGATACGCTGAAACCTCATACCACCTTTTCACACATCTGTCTGTTCAGAACTATGATTAAAAAGAAATTCAATTTCCCCCCCCCCAGCTCAGATTTGAGGCAGCTGTTAGGCAAGTAGCAGTTTACTGCCTGCAGTAGGATGCAGCATCTCAGACCTCAGGCAAAGCCAAAGCACATGGACAGCACCGACCTCTTCCTGGGTGCTAAATCCTTCTTTCCAATAGATCGGGTTGCAGCACCAGTTGCACTGCATTCAGGAACTAGATACTGCTATGGCACGGACACTGAATGGCTGTAATCTCAAGAAGAAAAGGCTCAGACTTGCATAGGTTTTATTTGAGACTATAAGCATGATTTATCAGTGGAAAGAATATGTTTAATGACTACTGTTGCTAATATTCATCAGGTTATATACAAATTAAGCCTATCTCTGCCAACTTGTCCTAATATTATATATTGATACATAACTCTACTTCATATTCTCAGTTATAATTTACTGAGCATCATTAACCACACATTTGCTTACATTTGCAATCTAAGAAAAATAATGTCCTTTCTGATAACTAATCTTAACGGAGCTTGCTCTTTGCTGCAAATGCCCAATTTTAAAGCACAGCACTGCTAGAAAAATTAACTTAAGACAGGCTGCCTGCTCACTGTACTGAAAAGATTCAGAGCTGAAAGGGTAAACATTTTTACTAGTAGTTAGTCTGCTGGGATTGATTAACAATGTTTAGATGATTTTTTTTTTGTTACAAATATTTAAAGAAAAAGTAGCAGTAGATACGTAATTTTGATCTTAACCATTTTTACTGCAGGTGTTTACAATGAGATCAATATTCTGTTTTTACAGACAGAATAATAAACTTGCTAAAACTGACTGTACAGGTAAGGGACAGAATGGGGTACAGAAGTAAAGTCTCCCAAGTCTCTGAAAAATAACCAAAGCACCAGGTCTCAGCAATTCCCACTCAGTGCTTGAAGGTTCATATGCCTGAACTTCTGAAACCATACAAACACACTTCATCCTATAACCAGGATATGAAAAGGTGATCCCAATAGCCAACTTAAAAAAGTAATCCAAATGGAAAGTTTCCTTCCTTGTTTAAACCTTCCTTAACCAAATTTTAAAAATAGTGCTGGAAACAGTAGTAGTAGTAGTAGTAATAACAATAATAACAACAGTAATGATAATAATAATGCAAGGATCAAACTCCGCGGCCTGACTCTAGGTCGCTGGCATCCCAGCGTGCTGCCGTACCGCCCTGGAGAAGGTTACTCACAGGTGCCCAGCTCTAACAGCAGTCCCAAGTACCAGGGCATTTCGGGCCGGGCAGAAGGAGGTAACTTCAGCCGATCACACTCCAGCAATTCCCAGCTGCCGCGCATTCCTGGGGGAGCGCAGCAAACTGGTGTGGGGTCGACTGGCAGGTTGGCTCAGGGGGGAGAGTCATAAACAGCTCTTTGATAGCTTGTCCCTCTCCCCCACTGCACCAAGCAAATGCCAGCAGAGGAGGCAATCCTGCAAAGGGAGAGATGCCGCACATTTCTTTTGTAGGAGGTAGTTTTCCACAGAGGTACCTGGAGGCTCTCCAACAGCCCACTGATAATTTGTGAACATAAAGATCTAGCTTTTCAGGGTTACTCTTTATTTCCCTCCTGTTCCCCCTCCAGTGCAAGCAGCAGCAGCTTTCGCAGGGCAGGACTCCATAGGAGCTGGAAGCTAATTACCAGATGTCTTGTAAATCTTTCCAATCTGCACAACTTCCAGTTTGCAATGCTTAACATCAGCTCTTCTGGAATGTTTTCATCCTTATTTTTGTGTAACAAATTTTCAACAAGCCAGGAGTTCTTTGTTCTCTCCTAATAAAACAGCCTAAAATGTTAACAGTTCAGCATGAAACTAATGAACTAAGTGCACTTTTCTGGAGATCTGAGCAGAAGTACAGGCATTTCCAGATTTATGTGAAAATTTTGTCATTCTGGAAAAAGTGCTTTGGGCTGTTTCTTTAAAATAACTGTAGAACTACAAAAATGAATACAAACAATGGTTGATAAATTATTTATGTGTTTTGCCAAACGTATGGTCACTCAAATGCTGCACTTATTGAGGATATCTTGAAGGAAAATCTTCAAGGGGGCTGAAAAGAGAAGTGGACCAAGCCAGACATTTGCTTGGATGCAACTGTTCTGTCCACAAAATTTTACTCCGAATTAACTGCTAGTGGTAACGCAGAGATATTCTGCAGAGTGTTGAGCATCCAAGTCTACAATTTACATGAATGGAAATGATTTTCAATTGCCTCCTTTTGGGGGATAGAATGAAAAAGATGAAGAGTGAAGAGTTAATCGTTTGAGTATTTCTGCTCCTTCAGTAGTGCTGACATAGGACACTGTCAGTTCTCTCTAACCTCTTTCAGTGGGATCCATAACAAGTAACCATATGGATTTAGTATGAAGCAGGAATATAGACACACCCAACTCACACGATTCCTTCAGCTGACAGAGTTGTTGAGAGGGGTTTGAACCACCAAAGGCGCAGCTGGTAATATCTCCATAGTGCAGCTGATTGCACAGCGAATGCCTGACCATGCTCTGTGCTATGGAAGGGAAGATGACTCTGAATTACCTGGGAAACACAATCCTATGCCCTGGGCCAAGAGGAATGAGCGACATATAGCTTTTTGCTAGCTGTATAGCAGGAATGTTCTGTTTAACATCAAAGTGGCTTTATTTAAACCTTTTTGGCCAAAAGAAACAAATCAAGAACTTTCACCTCAGGCAAACACTCAGGCTGCTGGATGTCACCTGCTCTGGAAAGTCTCTGTCATGACTAAAACTGGAAGCAGTACCTTCACTTTTTTTTGGTACAGGTTCAACCCTGTGGATGCTGCAGATTACATGGTGTAAAAATAAGTAACTTTTTTCAGCACTCAGTATTAAATGTATTTAGATGCATACATTTTGGATAATAAGCCTAAAATACACTGTACTTCTTGGTAGTTGAAGATCATCTGCTACAAGTAGCATCTTTCCCCCCTCCAAAATACCAACTTAAGTACCTAAAATATTGTTCTCAGAAGATTATTTTCACAAAAGCATTCAGGAAAACTCAAGTTTATAGGAACTGCCACTACAGAAAGAGCAGCTATGCCCCAAACCAAATGACACTTAAATCACATTCTTCATTTGAGATGCTGTTGCAAGCACAGTATTAACTACAAAACCTCTGTTGCTAAAAAAGAAAAGTGGGAAACTTAGAATTAGTGGCTGTGTTCATATGTGAACAACTATCCAGGAGGATTACGGTTACATGAAACTCCCATTTCGGCAGGCGCAAAATGACGTGATCCCTCCATTACCAGTAAGGCCACAGCTCCCAAGCAGCAAAATTCAGTGAGAGAGGACTGGACCCTTCTATCATGTTACATCCCTCATGCTTTCAGAAGATTGGAAGCAAGAGGCCTCATCCACTCAGAAGAATTTGGCACAACAGGGTCAAAGAGCTGCCAGTTTACAGAACTGCAACTGCAGTGCTTGAAAGACAGTGTTCCTGAACTACAAGGCTGTGATGAACTTGAGGCCCACATGGGTATGCCATACAGGAGCCAAAAGCATAACGCTAAGGCAGCAATGGTGTTTTTTTTTTCCAATCAGACTAAAAGCACTAAACTGTATAAAATATATTCTAGGAAGGGAAGTACTGTAAACTTTGTGACCATTCTCTTGATAAGAGTTGATGCTGAAGCAATGACACCAGTAATTTCTATCTTTTTCCATGTGGTTTTCTTGCATTCAGTGGGAACAGTCACCCTTGTCAGCTCTAAGGAGACCACCCTAAGTTTTTGTGTATTAAAGATAAAAAATAAGATTCACGGTGTTTTCCTCCAGGGCACTTGGCTCCCTATGCTATCCTGAATGACTTAAAAGCTTACGAAAGCTTCTTTTCTTTAAATATTAACAAATTTCAGTCATTATTACAGCCAATTTTATGAGCGTGGCTTTGAGAAAAGGTAAATCCCCTAACATGCTCTGAAACAGTGAAGCTACAACACTTCCACGTGCCTCTCAAATGCTTCAGAGCAGGCACCTCTCTTTAAAGATCTGCCCTGGAGAGCCCTCTGGACCCGGCATGACCTCATTAACCACTGACTCATCTGAGCCATGAAAGAAGCAGCAGTCCACCTTTAATACAAGGCACTAAACCACTGAAGGTATAAAGACAGTGATTAGCAATATGAAGTGGAGCATATCATGATGATATATTCTTGACGAGGCTTCTTAGCTTTCTTCTTTCCATTTTTAGAGATTTATATATATTCTGCAGATTGGCATTTATGTCTTTCTCAGATCAACTAGGCAGCTATGCCAAGCCTTCCTACAAACAAGAATTACATTAGTCACTTAAACATCAGCTGCCTACCTACATAATCAAAAACTAATCCACTCAGCTCAATCATACTGCAGTTACAAATCCTGACCAGACCTGCAGTCCAATGGGGGGAGAATTTTGTGGAGCATAGCAAAGGGTGAAATTGCTGGGCTCTGGGGAGCAGGTGCCATCGGGATGCACCTCGGAAACCCAAGCATCATCCTGAGAGCGGGTATGGAGCAGAGAGGAGCCATCTCTTCAAATGTCTGGGCCTTGAAAAACCTCTCATGCTTTGAAGATCAAGCTCCACCTCAAAACATCTAAAAGCCAGGAGGCAATTTTGCTGGCACTCCCAACAAGTGCTGCCTAATAAACAGGCACAGGCTGGACGATAGCTTCTGAATGGTCTTTAGGCACAGCTCCAAGCAGTGCATCATGGAATCAAGGCACAAGGTGAAGCAGGTACGGTAAAGGGCCACATTCAAAACAACATGGTACACTCAGTATGCCAAGCACAAATAAACTAAATATAGCTGTCTATTTGGCATCCAACAGAAAAATAAATCCCAGCTTTCAAAACACTGACTTTCCCCACCTTTATCTAGTTGCTGTTTGATTAATTTTGACAAATTAGGTCCACAAAACTAATGTACTACTTCTGCAGACTGTACGTTTCCAGCCTCCTCATAGTTCAAATTTTCAAGCTCTTCTACACCTTCCCACTCCATTCACAGACTTCTCAACCTCCCTTCAGAGAGAGGTATAGTATAGCAAGGAAAGTATGCCTTCCGCTAAAGTCTCAGCCAGCAAAGACCACACGCAGTTCTCCCAGAATGTGCCTACATTTGCTCTACCTCTCTCCCTCCGTCTGGCTCAGCTGAAGGTCTCCCATCCAGTCTCAAAGAGATCTTCTTTGTCCTCCCATGAATATGGCCCTAGTACTCCCTTCAAACTGTTACTCTCTTACAATGAAGATAATCTTCACCTCATGAAGACAAAATTCATTTTTCTTGACAATCTAACAGACTCAAGGAAGAAATATTAATTATAAATGACATAGTTATGTTTCATATCTATTGAAAATAATCATCGGATAGATGTATCTTTCACCATTGCTCATTCCAACACAGATTGAATTATTCACCTGAGACTCATATTCAAAAAACTGGAGAAGTCTTGTTTATAAAACTTTTACTCTGAGCCCACAATAACCACATAAACAACCAGAAACTACTGAAAACTAGAGCATTTTTTCTTTCTGGATTTCTAGTCAAATGAATGCAATGATCCTCTTTGTGCATGGTAAATACTTCTTAATTGGTTTATGCCTGTTGCACAATAATATAGAAATAATCTTTTTTTTTTTTTTTTTTACTATAAACTAAGTCTAAAGACGATGATATGCTGCCTCTAGCTGTTTGCATGTTAATCTCAAACTACATCAATGCATATCTGCTGTAGTTACCTGAAATACTTTGATCTGATAACAGTACTTATATTTCTACTGAAAATATTTATTTCTCCTTAAAAATATTTCTTTTTAATCTAGAAATATTTCAATAGTGAAGAATAGAAAGAGAAAAGGAAAATGACAAGGAAATATTAGAGAAGATTGATGAAATAGTTATAAGCTAGGAAATGCTAAATTTTAAGGTACACAACCTTAACTCTAAACTCTCCTACAAGTTCCTGAAGTTCCCTTTAGCTACCTGACTATACACTCTATCTTAAAGAATTTTTCCCAATTTTAGTGACACAATTTTAGTGTCTTTTAGTAAGACAAATATTTTGTGTCTATAACCTATAAAGCAAATTGTCTATACCAAGCTTTCTGCCAGTCAAAAATAGGAAAATACCAAAGAACACCTATGGCTCATATGCTGAGCCAAGTTCACCACTAACATAGCCCTTGAAACAACTATGTGGAAGACAGTTCCACTGCTAAAGTGAATTACATGTTATAGCATTATTAACCTTGATAGCAAATAAGAAATCTTATCGAATAGAGGGTTTTTTCCTAGAAAAGACAACAAACTAACACCAGTGTTATAAGAATGATGCAAATACACAAGAAATAAAATGTTGCATGATGTATTAAGCGTGTATGAAAATGTAGGCAAAAATAGCACCGTCAATTTGAGAAACAAACAGTAATTTAAAGGGACCGTACAGTATAGGTCAGTTGTAGATACAATTTTAGAGATACTGCAAGAAGCCTGCTTAACAAAATGATGTGTATGTATAAACATTCAGATTTGCAATTGTTTTACACTTGGGCATTGGTAAAGTTATCCAAGCAGAAGCAACTGCTGCATTCCTTCTGAGCTTAGTATTCTGAATCCTCATTTTTGTAAGGAAGCTGAAAAATGATAAGGCATTAAAAAACCCCTCTGACTTCTTCACAGTAAATTCTCAGCCAAACACTGCGAAAGTCTGCTTGCTTACTCTCAGTCCTCTGACCATTACACTTCATACACTTCTCAAGCCCAAGACTCTCTGCTTCCTCCCTTCTTTCAGCTACATGACATCACTCTTGCTTTTCTTCAACTTGTAGCTAAATCAGAGCTTGAGATAATATGTGTCAATATTGAAATATCCACAAAAAAGACATAGGATTCAATAATTTACTCTGCAGACTCCCAACAGTAAGAATGACTTTCATCTTAAAGAAATCATCTCATCTTCCCTCTATCTCTGTAAATAAAACTGTCCCTCTTTTAAAAATTTGGAACACGTAAGCAACAGAAACACTTGCTTTCTTTAAATTTAGTTTCCTCAAACACTTTATTTTTACTTTAGCTGAGGACCCAGTTTCAAAATATATCTGTATTACTGAAGAGGACAGAAAATTATCCCAGCAGTGACACGTCTAACCCCAAAACAACTCTCCATGATGGACAAAGAAAGTTCATCAGCCTGAGCCTGGATATCCCAGTCTCACAGCACAGAAACACCCACAGAAGACACATTGGCAAAAGCACCCAAAACCCAGTTAAAACCTACAAAAACATTCTCAGGGATTTCTGCACAGCTACTGAATCATGACTGAATCCTTCAAGAATGATCAGTCTCCAGCAGTAGAAACAAGCAACTAGTAAGAAGAGCAGCAGAAAAACTCCACCAGCATGTCGTGTGCATAAATAATACAGGCAATACTAAAGTTGCTCTTCCCAAAACTCACCTCACTGCCACCACCTTTTCCCAAAACTCACCTCAGTGCTACCAGTGCCACCACTAGTGCTCTGCTCTGGTAATATATGCCAAGCCAGAGGCTGAGAAAGGCAAGAGCTGGCCCTGTCTGTGGTGACTCCATGAATGAAATCTGGAAACAAGCCAGCTCGCGTCCGAGTGCAGCATCAATCCATTTCCCCACCTGACATAAGACAGGTAGCACGGAGGAGAAGTCAAAGCCATCTACATGGCATTCATGGATTCAGGCCTTTACCAGTGCCTGGGATGTGCCCTACTCCATAACTGAGGAGTTTTGAAAGTCAAACACCACCTCCAGACTTCAATGGATCCCATGGGTGTTGTAATAACAAAAACCCAACAACAACAAACCAGAAAGACCCAACACCCCAAAACTAAACTCTCAGTCTATGTGGTTGGGTTTTTTTAATCATACTTTCCTCAGAAACGCCAAAAATAAACTCTGCCAAGGTAGGCAGTAATCTGCTGACTTGACAAAGGAAACCAGCCTACGTCAGCAGACACACTGTATCCCAAGGAACTGTCATTAAATTAAGGTGCTCGCATGGGATTTTAAAGAAAGGTCTGGCTGGAAAGGTGTTGGCATTGTT